>NC_133328.1:114053957-114375236 GCF_042186555.1 Aquarana catesbeiana
GTTAATTCAGAAAATACATGACATTTTAAAAGTATCACAGTAAGGCCCTTTTAGACTCCATGTGTGTTTTTAGTGGACAGTCTGTATGCAGGTGCAGTCAATGTTTTCCACTGCAGGTGGCGCTCAACCTCAGCAGCATTGCAGAGGGAGTCAAGAGGAACATGGTTCCTCTATGATTTCCTGGGTCACCGGGGAAGCTATCCAATTGGATGCAGCAGTCCCATGTGACCCTGTTGCCCATCTTGGTCAGGCAGAGTCTATTTAAGACCCTGGCTCCCAGGCTTTGTGCATATTTTGCATGTGGCTAGTGTAGGGACAGGTCACCCGTCTGTCAGGAACAATGATCAGCAGTAGGGAGAGGTTCCAGACGAGTAGAGAAAGGATAGAGACATGCCATCCTTCCTGGCAACCTCCCCATTTAGGTACAGAACGGTCAGGCCGCTTTACGGCCCACAAGACAGACGCTGTCTGCACATCTGAGACCTGCTCTACTACACATCACTGTTACATCCTGTAAGTGTTCCTAGTTGGATGCCTTCCTGCTGGGCTTTTTGTGAATTGCCGAACTTTAATACAAGTTCATTTTTCTGCAACTGAGCTGAGTGTTTACTGCTCCTGCACCATGCTGCATCTCCCTACAAGTCTATATTTCTGCGTTGCAAAGATTGCACAGTCTAGGTGTAATGTTCCCACCTATTCTTTGAGAAAAATGGATGTATTTCAGTTCTTGAACATTTTTTAATGTTAAACTCATAACTCTGATCCCATACCATGCACATTTATAAAATGTTCTGCATAGAGAAGATATTAGATTTCAGATGTGCCTACTTTATTGTAGAATATGGGAGAGTTATTAATATCTTTTTTTATTGTTTATGTTGGTACTAGGGATGAGCCGAACACCCCCCCGGTTCGGTTCGCACCAGAACATGTGAACAAGCAAAAAATTTGTGGGAACATACGAACACCGTTAAAGTCTATGGGGCACTGACATGCAAAAAAGAAGTTTCAAAACCTACAGCTTTTTTCAGGAGCAGAGTTTTTAAGAATGCTTCAAGTGAATCCTTGAAGAATCCAGGCTGAAGACCAGGGTGGAAATACAGTTGATGTTTATTCTGCCACTGGATCCGTAGCAGATGCAGCAACTTACCCACTTTCTTAGTTTTCTTCTTCGCGGAGAATGTTCAGACCGTTCAAATACATCTTTAGAAAATCTGTGTCTGGTAGAAGCACCTTCTGCCCATGGGGTATCCGAGATATACAAACTGCTAATACACTCGCCTGAGGGCTTTGTTCCAGGATTCCTCTAGAAATGGGAAAGAGATTTGGACATTATACTCTCTGAAGAGCAGCGGGGCTATATTCTATATTTTGCCCATTACTCCTCATCAGCCAGTAAGTATCAAGAGCTATGCTACAAAATTCTCACACAGTGGTACAGAGTCCCATCACTGTTGCATAAAATCTATCCAGAAAGGATGAATACGTGCTGGTACTGTAGGGAGGCAGAGGGTAATATGCTCCATATTTTTTGGTCCTGGCGTAAACTGGAGGAATTCTGGTCTAAAGTGCGAGATATCATAGGTCAGCTTACTGATCACGATCTGGGATCTGATCCTGTCAGATACCTTCTTTATCTCTCAGATCTTTCAAAGCATAAATATAGGAATTCAATGATCATTCATCTTCTGAATGCAGCTAAGGCATGTGTTCCAGCCCTATGGAAGCAGGAATCACCTCCCTCGATCTCATTGTGGCTCAAAAAAATAGTCGACATACATGCTATGGAAAAAGGTATTGTAACTACGCAAGGTAGAGAAGAGAAATTTAATAAAAAATGGACACAATGGTCCCTCTTTGTCTGTTCTAGGGAATATGGCTGTGCGCTAATGGAGGGGGAATAGAGGCTTTCATTTATTTTAATTTTTTTTTGTGAATAGCTAGGACGACAGAGGTCAAAGTTTATACCATTATTAGAAATATATAAAATAAGAATGGTGACTTTAAAGATTTTGTATACGGTATCTATTTAAAATAGAACCAAACTGTGTTATGTTGTATTTTATGATGTACATGCAATTGAATTATGTTTGTTTGTATAAAAATTGCTTAAAATAAATAAAATATAGAATTAAAAAAAAATAAATAAAGTGAAACAATAAAAATGAAATATTCCCTTAACCACTTAAGGACCGGGCCTATTTTTCAGACTCTGCGTTTAAGTTAAAATCTTTTTTTTAGCTAGAAACTTACTTAGAACCCCCAAACATTCTATATTTTTTTTCTAACACCCTAGAGAATAAAATGGCGGTTGTTGCAATACTTTATGTCACACCGTATTCGTGCAACGGTCTTACAAGTGCACTTTTTTGGGAAAAAATACACTTTTTTGAATTACAAAATAAGACAACAGTAAAGTTAGCCCATTTTTTTTTTTTTTTTTTATATTGTGAAAGATAATGATACGCAGAGTAAATTGATAACCAACATGCACCCACTCGCAGAATGGCGACAAACTTTTACCCTTAAAAATCGTTTAAAAATGTCTACAGGTTACCAGAGAAGGTCTAGTGCTAGAATTATTGTTCTCGCTCTAATGATCGTGGTGATACCTCACATGTGTGGTTTGAACACTGTTTTACCATGCGAATGCTAATCACTTATGCATTCGCTTCTGTGCGCGACCTTGGCGGGACGGAACGCTTAAAAAAAATTTTCTTATTTTTTGGATGACTTTTATTCCTATTGCAAGGAATGTAAACATCCCTTGTAATAGAAAAAAAAGCATGACAGGACCTCTTAAATATGAGATCTGGGGTCAAAAAGACCTCAGATCTCATATTTACAATAAAATGCAATTAAGCAAAAAAAAAATGTCATTTGGAAAAAAATTCTCCTTTAAGAGCATTGGGCGGAAGTGACATTTGATGTCGCTTCCGCCAGTTAATGCTATGGAGCCGAGTGGGGGCCATCTTCCTCTCACTTGGCTCCAGGCTGTTCACATGAGAGGACGCGATTGTCTCCGGTAAGCGGCGGAAACCCTCGGAGAGCGGCGGGAGGATGCCCCTCTCCCCCCCCCGATGAAAGTGGTCTCCCTGCGAATCCACCACAGAGACCACTTTTACCTTAAAGTGGACCGCCCGCTGAAGAAGAGGATACCAGGGTTATGGTAGCTATCTGCTGCCATAACAACAATGAACTGACGTATAATGACGGCGGGTGGTTAAATATCGCGCATGGGGGGTCCCCTTAGTCTGCCTGTAAAGTAGCGCATCTGTGTGATGAGTTTTACAGTAACCCCGCCCCCTCTGATGGCACATGACATCAGAAGGGGCAGGGTCACTCGGTTACGTCACCGGGTGGCCCTGCCCTTGCCTATATAACAGCTGTCAGCTCGAAAAGACAGCAGTTGGTGGGACACCTGCCACAGAGGTGGAGCTTTTTTTTCTATTTTTTGGGTTTGTCGGCGCTGTGATTGAAGAAGGATGGACATTGCGGGACACTTTTTAATAAGGGAATTGTCAAAAACTAGAAGGAATAAAATTATGCAGCGCTTATAAGCTAATAAACATATATATAAATGGCATTTGTGAAAAATGTCCACCTCGCGAAAAAATGAATAAATAAAGACTGATTGGTCAAGTGATTATAAACAATGTCCGTAGATAGATGAAAGCCAGTAAATATCAATGCAAATCAACAAGTGAAGAAATCTTGTGAGGAAATCTTGTGAAGAGACTGCCACCAATTGGTTGAAGGGTTACCAAAAAGGTTGGACTTGAAGGGGCACATACCTCTCAAGTCAGAAAGGCTTGGGTGTCACAACACCACGGTTGATGAAAGACCACCGACAATCCTGATAACATCGATATCACTGACTTGGTAAGACTTGGGGCATCAGTATGTGTTCAAACAGACATCAAGTGTTTAGATGGCCAAAATGGGGACACTCAGGGAGGTGAAAGTCAGCTCACACAATAAACCCAAGGAATAAAAAAAGGGATCCACATAGTGTGATAAAGTTTCAAGTAGTTTTAATTAAAAAGATAAAAATTGAACACTCACATGTCAATCGAGAAAAAAATCGCATATTGATGGCACAGTGGTAATAGCGGCACTTCATCCAACACATTTCATCTAAGTAGACTTCATCTGCTGTATATATCACATGGTCCTAAGTGTTCAGACCCTTTGCTCAGTATTTAGTAGAAGCACCCTTTTGATCTAATACAGCCATGAGTCTTTTTGGGAAAGATGCAACAAGTTTTTCACACCTGGATTTGGGGATCCTCTGCCATTCCTCCTTGCAGATCCTCTCCAGTTCTGTCAGGTTGGATGGTAAACATTGGTGGACAGCCATTTTTAAGTCTATCCAGAGATGCTCAATTGGGTTTAAGTGAGGGCTCTGGCTGGGCCATTCAAGAATAGTCACGGAGTTGTTGTGAAGCCACTCATTCATTATTTTAGCTGTGTGCTTAGGGTCATTGTCTTGTTGGAAGGTAAACCTTCAGCCCAGTCTGAGGTCCTGAGCACTCTGGAGAAGGTTTTTGTCCAGGATATCCCTGTACTTGGCCGCATTCATCTTTCCCTCAGTTGCAACCAGTCGTCTTGTCCCTGCAGCTGAAAAACACCCCCACAGCATGATGCTGCCACCACCATGCTTCACTGTTGGGACTGTATTGGACAGGTGATGAGCAGTGCCTGGTTTTCTCAACACATACCGCTTAGAATTAAGGCCAAAAAGTTCTATCTTGGTCTCATCAGACCAAAGAATCTTATTTCTCACCATCTTGGAGTCCTTCAGGTGTTTTTTTAGCAAACTCCATGCGGGCTTTCATGTGTCTCACTGAGGAGAGGCTGCCGTCGGGCCACTCTGCAGCCCTCCACCGACTGGTGGAGGGCTGCAGTGATGGTTGACTTTCTACAATTTTCTCCCATCTGCCAACTGCATCTCTGAAGCTCAGCCACAGTGATCTTTGGGTTCTTCTTTACCTCTCTCACCAAGGCTCTTCTCCCCCCGATAGCTCAGTTTGGCCTGACGGCCAGCTCTAGGAAGGGTTCTGGTCATCCCAAACATCTTCCATTTAAGGATTATGGAGGCCACTGTGCTCTTAGGAACCTTAAGTGCAGCAGAAATTTTTTTGTAACCTTGGCCAGATCTGTGCCTTGCCATAATTCTGTCTGAGCTCTTCAGGCAGTTCCTTTGACCTCATGATTCTCATTTGCTCTGACATGCACTGTGAGCTGTAAGGTCTTATATAGACAGGTGTGTGGCTTTCCAAATCAAGTCCAATCAGTGTAATCAAACACAGCTGGACTCAAATGAAGGCGTAGAACCATCTCAAGGATGATCAGAAAAAATGGACAGCACCTGAGTTAAATATATGAGTGTCACAGCAAAGGGTCTGAATACTTAGGACCATGTGATATTTCAGTTTTTCTTTTTTAATAAATCTGCAAAAATGTCAAGAATTCTGTGTTTTTCTGTCAATATGGGGTGCTGTGTGTACATTAATGAGGAAAAAAATGAACTTAAATGATTTTAGCAAATGGCTGCAATATAACAAAGAGTGAAAAATTTAAGGGGGGCTGAATACTTTCCGTCCCCACTATATATACACACATTATATATATATATATATATATATATATATATATATATATATATATATATATAAAAAATACACTGCCTGCATGCCACTAACTAGCCTGCCTACGGTAATTTAGCTCAATCGATCTCAGTCCATACACTATACACGCTATATAAGCAGCCTTATATAGTATGAAGCGTGGACTTAGCCATGATTAGCCACAAGCACCCTGCTTTTGGCCAATTATGGCTCTCACAGCAGAGCATGCTATGATTGGCCAAAGCATGCAGGTCAGGTGAATGCAGGTGAATGCTTTGGCCAATCATCAGACGTCAATACACTGCAATCTCGCAGTGCATTATGGGGCGTTTTGCAGCACTCTAATTTTCCGTGAACGCGCCATATGTTAGTTAGTTTGCGACCAAGCGAACACCCGATGTTCGAGTCGAACTTACATTCAACTTGAACCACAGGCTCATCCCTAGTTGGTACTGCTTCTGCTAGGTTTAAAGAATTTGTGTCTCAACACATAGCAGAGCATAGCAGACAAAGTGTACTTTGCTGACTAGAGGTATCAGTAGTGGGATTTCTCATAAGCCTGTAAGTTGTGGGTGGCGGCAGCATAGGTTTTAGAGTGAGCGTGCTGTTTTTGGTTTCTTCCTGTATCCAGATTTGGGAGCTTTGGGCTTTGGGTTATAATTAGCCAGTGTGTACCCTGTGCATTATCTGACCCCCTTGCCCCTGTACCTTCATACCATCTTCTCTGGCAATAGCCGTAAAGGAAGGGGGCCAAGGGGAGGTCAGCAGGTCTGACCTCCACCTTAAAGAAAATTTGTCATGAGTAATATAGAAGCTGCCATTGTTTATGCTGGTTGCAGTTTCACAAGCTAGTTGCCTGGCTGTCATGCAGATCCTCTGTATTTTTAGTACTTCTTATGCCACGTACACACGATCGGACTTTCCTCCAACAAAACTGTGGATTTTTGTTCGAACGATGTTGGCTCAAACTTGTCTTGCATACACACGCACGGTCACACAAATGTTGGTCAACAATTACGAACGTGGGAACGTGGTGGCGTACAAGACGTACGACGAGCCAAGAAAAAGGACGTTCAGTAGCCATTTTGGCTCCTTCTGCTTGATTCCGAGCATGTGTGAACTTTTGTGCATCGGACTTGAGTACACACGATCGGAAATTCTGACAAAGTTTTGTTGGCGTAAAATTTGTATGGAGCATACACACGGTCGGACTTTCAGCCAACAAGCTCACATCCAACATTTGTTATCAGAAAATCCGATCGTGTGTACGGGGCATTAGTCACTGGTCAAAAACACGTGTGTAGATCAAATTTCCTGAGTTGACTTGGGCTTCACTTGCTGTGTTCTTGTTGAGGGTCAAAGCCTCATAAAGTACTGAAGCAAGAGACAGACAGGCAACTAGCATTTTCTAAAAGAGCTTAACAGTGGCAGCCTGCATATGTCTCTAGCCACAGGTTTCCTTTCATGTCCAAGTAAATCTGGGAGTGTTATGAATGGGAATCCTTGTACAAATGTCAACCCTCTTGATGTGATTTTTTTCACCAGAAGGATGTAATGGAGCTAATAAACAAAAACAAGAGCAAATGCCAACTTGAGGCTTCTCTCATCACAGCCATTCAGCCCTTTGCTTATACTTCAGTATGTTAGTTTACATTTACTTGGCTCCCTTCCTCCTTTTTATGCACATCAGCCCAAAAAAAGGAAACAACATTTGAAGTGGTGGTTTGTGGTGTTTTTTTAACTTACACCAGAAAAAATGTCAGAAAGAATCCGATTTGGTTGTTTTTGGCATCATTTTCAATGTACTTTTCCTGCAGCTTTTTAAAACTGTTTCAATATGTTTAGGTTCCTAACAGAACTAAAGCCTCGTACACATGATCAGATTTTCTGACAGAAAATGTGTGATGACAGGCTGTTGGCGGAAAATCTGACCGTTTCTACACTCCAATTGACAATTGTTGTCGGATTTTCCACGGACAAATGTTGGATGGCAGGATTTAAAATTTTCCGCGGACAAATGTCTGTTGTCGGATTTTCCATGCGTGTGTACACAAGTCCGTCAGTCTTGTAAAATAGCGTTCGTAATGGAGAATTAACATTTGTGGCGTGGCAAATTATGAAATCTTGAAATGCAGCGCACATTCTCTTCTTCTTTAATGGGATAATAATGAAGCTTATTGCAAACGAATTTCAAAGGCTTTTTTTTCTAGTGATATCAAGAATAATGTTATTATGCTTTTTTTTTTTTTTTTTTTTTTTTGGGCTAGTTACCACAACACCATTATCCCGTAGTTTTTAAGATCAAAGATACAACTATGTTGGTGTACCTTGTCAATTTTACATTGTAGTTTTTTTAAATGTAACTGCCTACTCCCAAACTGTCATTTGAAGTAAAACACATAGCCAAGTATTATTCTCCACAATTTTTTTATTGTACATTAAAAAAAGAAAACAAATAAAATTAAACATGCTATCTGCCAATAGAACTTAACCAAAAAGTGCATTCAATGCATCCAAAAATATAGAAAATATAACAAATCAAATCATTATTATTCAATGAAAAAATAAATAAAAGCCTCATGCATGTGTCCTGCTTCTTAATATAGGGGGTCAACAATGCCAAGATTTGGTGACAGCAGGGGTCCGTCATCCGGAGATAATTCTGAAAATCTTCTGTATTATGCTCCTGGAGCTCCCGCAGAAAGGCATATGACATAATTGGTCACGATTAATAAAGCAACCAATTTTTGGTCCAAGAACTCCTCCTGTTCCTGGACTGGACTTGGGTCAAAACAATAACTCCAAGGCCAATAATAAATAACACGTTATCTCCTCCGATTCTGCAACATGTCTGGTTGACAAACGGCCATTCAGAAACGAACTGAAAAGCATGAAATGAAAAGCGCGAACTGAAAAGCGTTAAATGAAAAGCGGGAATCAACACTCACCAAACTTCTACTAACACTAAATTAGCAGAAGGAGCCCAAAGGGTGGCACTAAAGAGCTGAAAAACCACGTAGTACATCACAATGTTCATGTTTGTTCGCCGACAATTCCTTGCCGTTTGTATGCAAGACAAAATCCAGGCACACGCCTTCGGACAAAAGTCCGAGGTTTTGTTTGTGGAAAATCTGATCGTGTGTACAAGGCTTAAGAGTTAATTGATGGGATCTAAAATGTGTATAAGCTGAAGCAATACAGTAAAAGTGATACTAAAGTCTCATTTTTTTAATTTTTTTTTATTGTTAAGAATAACAAACATGCTATACAGTACTTATCTGCTTTGTGCAGTGGTTTTGCACAGAGCAGCCCAGCTCCTCCTCTTTTCTGGTTCCTTTTTGGTGCTTCTCGCCTCTCCCTCCTGTTGAGTGCCCTCTCAGCAAGCAACTTGCTATGGGGGCACCTGAGCTAAGCCCCAGCTCCCTGTGTCCATTGAGAATTGGATCTGTGGCCCGGCCCCGCCCGCTCTCTCTCATTAATGGCTCACTGAATTTGATTGACAGCAGCGGAAGCCAATGGCTATTCGCTGCTGTCTCAGACATTAAAGAAGGAGAATCCCAGACAGCCGAGTCTCATGCAACATCACTAGATCAAGAGGGAGCTCAGGTAAGTATTAGGGGGGCTGAAAGGGGCTGCTGCACACAGAAGGCTTTTTATCTTAATGCGGGATCTGGGGGTCCCCTTGTTAAAAGGGGCTTCCAGATTCCGATAAGCCCCCCGCCCGCAGACCTCCACAACCACCGGCCAAGGGTTGTGGGGATGAGGCCCTTGTCCTCATCAACATGGGGACAAGGTGCTTTGGGTGACCACCTCAAAGCACCCTCCCAATGTTGAGGGCATGTGTCCTGGTACGGTTCAGGAGGGGGGGCGCTCTCTCATCCCCCCTCTTTTCCTGCGGCCTGCCAGGTTGCGTGCTTGGATAAGGGTCTGGTATGAAATTTTGGGGGGACTCCACGCCATTTTTTTTTTAAATTTTGGTGCGGGGTTTCCCTTAAAATCCATACCAGACCTGAAGAGTCTGGTATGGATTTTGAAGGGGACCCCCATGCCATTTTTTTTTTTTATTTTGGCGTGGGGTTCCCCTTAATATCCATACCAGACCTGAAGGGCCTGGTATGGAATTTAGGGGGACCCCACGCCATTTTTTTTTATTATTTTGGTTTGGGGTTCCCCTGTGGGGAAATCCCATGCCGTTTTTACCAATTAACCTTTATGTGTATTGTCGGACCGACAATTCATTAATAGCCGCGAGTAGTTTTAAATTACTTTTTTTCCTTTGAAATGTCATTTTGCTGTCAGACTGTTCTAAACACTGGAAACGTGCGCCCCTTTACAGGCATACTATAGACACCCCCCAGGTACGAAATTTAAAGGAATATTACACTTTTATTGTTTCACTTTAAGCATTATTAAAATCACTGCTCCCGAAAAAATGTCCGTTTTTAAAACTTCTTTTTGCATTGATACATGTCCCCTGGGGCAGGATCCAGGTCCCCAAACACTTTTTATGACAATACCATGCATAAAAAGCCTTTAAAATTAGCACTTTTGATTTCTCCCATAGACTTTTAAAGGCTATTCCGCGGCTTTCGAATTTGCCGCGAACACCCCAAATTGTTCGCTGTTCGGCGAACTGGCGAACAGCCGATGTTCGAGTCGAATATGAGTTCGACTCAAACTTGAAGCTCATCCCTACTGGAGTGCCTTGACGGGGGTCTGTAGCTTAAAGGGGTTGTAAACCCTCATGTTTTTTCACCTTAATGCATCCTATGCATTAAGGTGAAAAAACTTCTGACACTGAGAAGCCCCCCAGCCCCCCCCCCGTTTTACTCACCTAAGCCCGTTTGTTCGTCGTGCTCTACCTCACTGCCCATTGTCTCGGCTCTTGATGGGATAGATTGATAGCAGCACAGCCATTGGCTCCCGCTGCTATCAATCAAATTCAATGACGCAGGCGCCGGGGGCGGGGTCAAGTCCATCATTCTGTGTCTATAATTGCAAATTCTGGACTCTGGAGCACGCCCGCATGGTAACCCCCAGGGAGAGCGCTTCTCCTGGGGGGGTTTACCAATGCGGGGAGGAACTGATAGCGCTGCCGGGGGACCCCAGAAGTCAAGGATCGGGGCTATTCTGTGCAAAACAAACTGCACAGTGGAGGTAAGTATGATATGTTTGTTATTTTATTTCTTAAATAAGGGCTTATAATCACTTTAGGCTTGGATTTGCAAATGTGTGCAGACTAAATCCCTGTTTTTAAAGCATACTGTTAGACAGGATAATTCGGTTGGTTACCAGGCTGGTCGGTAAGTTGAGCTGGGAATTTCTTTGGTTTTGTTTTGCATGTGTTGCCCTTCCATGTGCTCCTTGCTGCAAAGGTCAGGTATACAGTAGGTGAGGGCAGTGGCCATTTGTTTGTAACCAGAGCATCGGTCTGTGGAGGGGACAGGAGTGGCTGGCTCAGACTCTGTGCATGCGGAGAGGCTGTGCCAGCTGCCAATCCAGGTACCTGGGTGGATCCCAACATTAAAGTTTGGATTACTTCAGAGCCTGGAGTGACGTCAGCCGACAGCGGACTTTAGCCTGCTGTCTGCTGAATACGGGTCAACGGAGTGCACTCCTATGATCCACCAGAGAAGGTAGGGTGAAAAGAGCTTTGGTGTAAACTGACTTATAATCTCATAGGATTTAACAAGTTAAGAACAAAGTCAATGTTACTGTTCATTTTAAAAGTCAACCTTTTTACATT
Organism: Aquarana catesbeiana; assembly: GCF_042186555.1. Classification (NCBI taxonomy): domain Eukaryota; kingdom Metazoa; phylum Chordata; class Amphibia; order Anura; family Ranidae; genus Aquarana; species Aquarana catesbeiana. The sequence continues at coordinate 114,065,334 of NC_133328.1, forward strand.
TAATTTGATACCAAGAAAATCCTCATTTAGTGGGAGGGCTGAGCTGCTTAGAGAACTGACTTGAGTGACTTCAGCACTACTGCTTTAAATTTGAGGATAAATTGCTCCACCGTGCCTGCAAATACAGAGTTTATTGCTTTCCATTACTATGTGGACACTTAAAGTGATTCTAAAGCTAACAGTTTTTTTTTACCGTATGCATTACTTGCATTAAAATAAAAAAGTTTTGCCTCTTGCTATCTCTCTCTCCTAAACCCTTACCTAAATCCTGTATCCATCCATCGGTGGGCCCAGGTGCAGTTCTTCTCCCTTTGGAGCCATTGGTTCCTACTGCCATCAGTCAAATTCTGTGAGCAGAGGGTAGGGAGCAGGGCTGAGCTGTGCTGTGTGTGTATAAATTATATTTATTATTTTTCATTTATTAGTTATTTCAAGAGCATACTGGATATATTAGATTGTTACATTTTCTGAAATCCGTAGCCAGCGTTGCCATACCCTGTGTAACTAAGGATCACGCAAAAGGCTTTCTTGACAAGCAGAAGTACCACCTAAAGTATTCATTCTATGCATACAGATTCTTTTGTGCTATATTAACACAAATGACATATGCTTCAATATTAATAAAGCTAAAGTGTGATTCTATTTTCTGAAACAGTTTGGATGATGCTGATTGGTTGTGACTCATGTCACTTTAATTCTTAGTTGTCTCAGTGAGGGCTTGGAATGACTGCTTAAAGGGACACTAAGCCACAAACACATATTGACCTAATAACATTTTTATCTTTCAGCATACCAAAATGTACATAAAAATTTGTGATAGTAATATATACATCCTAAATTATACCTAAATATGACTGGGTATTAACAGCCTGTGCAAACAATCACTACAGGCTGTCTGTGCAATTTAGTTACCTAAGCAGCGACAAGCAGGCTAAATCAGCCTGGGAAATGGCAATGCTGATCATTCTGCAGTGCCTCTATGAGAGCTATGGAGGGCACTGCCAAAACCAGGGAACACAATAGAATGTGGCTATTGCACCCAGTGATGTGCCTCCATCCCTTCAAAATATCTCCATACAAACAATTCATTTTTCCTCCGACTTTAAATGAGACACAGCACATACAAATACAGAGTTTTGCCTATTGGGACTTTAGATGAAGCGCCACACAGCCAGTAGTAAAAACATAGTACAGGTTTATTGAGTATATGCCAGCAATAGAACTGGGAAAAAGTGTCATATTGCCAAACAGTTGGCCCAAATATATAAATCCATTACACGGTTACATACATTAATCTTATAGTCCATGGCAAATGTGTTGTAGCATCTATGGTGAACCAACGCGTTTCGAGAGTTCAGTCTCACTCTTCAGGGGTTGATGCATAGACATAATCTATAAAGTAAAATGGTTAAAAAGCATAACATAGTAATGAACATGGAAATGCATCATGTAGATTAAAATGTGGGAATCAAACTAAAGGATTCATACTCACAAAAATGCAGGATGATGCATGCCAAAGTCGCACCGGCAGCCATCGGAGATGCCTGACCCGAAAGCTGTGAGTAAAGGATCCAAAATGGGCCAGCAGCGCAAAACAGGACAGAGGCATAACACATACGACCAATAAATAACTCGTTCCAACATTGTTGTTCAATAAATGAATAAATATTACATACAAAAAAGGATATAATGATAACAAGCTGATTTGTAATGAATCCATATTATTGCATTTCATACATAATTAAATATAATGTTGACCATATACAATCAAATTGGCAATATATCTATAAACTTGATGCGTTTCATGACTCTGTTCACTCTTTAGGTGTAGACGCATGTATAAAACATCAGGCATGTGACATAAACCAGGGACCACACTGTTCATTTTCACTGGTGTAGGATCAAAGTCTTTTAGAAAACAAGGATTTTCAACTACAGGGAATTAGTGTAGCCACCTGCCCAGCAGCAAATTATAAAAATTGAAAATTTTCATCACTAAAGCTTTAGATGTTCAATGTGTGGAAAGAACTTGTATTGTAGTCAGAATATAACAATTCACAACAAGGCAGCCCAACTGGGAACACTCACGGGTGAACAGCAGATTGTAGCAGAGCTTAGCCGAACTTTGCAGTGTCTGTCTTGGGGGGCAGAATGCGGCCTGGCCGATGCGAGCCCAAGCAGGGAGATCCCTAGTCTTTCCTTGCTCATCTGGAACCTTTCCCTACCACAAAATGGCAAAGCAAAGTCCACCCCAGCACCCCCCTTGATCTGCCCTTGGAGGGGCTGTCTGCCCACCTTGACTTCCTAGCAAAAGACTACAGGAGGCTATCGGGGTCCCAGCTCAGGGAGAGCTAAGGGACTCATGTCTGAAGCTTCTGGGAGTAGTTTGGAGCACGTTTTCTGAGGATCTGGCTTGGAGGCTCACGGTACAGGTACCTGGCTGGTACTGGAAGGAGGCAGCCATATACAGGGAGACACAGTGAGTAGAGGTCTGAGACTGATATCTTGGAGAGACTGTTGCCATTTGACCATTTTTTTTGAGAGACTGTTTCTGATTTGCTGGCTCAGGGCTGTTTCCAGTGTGGGATCCCCCTAAGCTCTATGTCTACATCCTCTTACACTAGAGAGGGGTTAACTACTACTAGAGAGTGTCCTCTGTTAAAATTTGCACTATTCTTGGAGTATCCCAAATCTCACCCTATACCCTAGCCAAGCTCTTCAAGCAATAAATCCTAAAAAGACACTTTCTACCTGGGTATTGTGAGCTGCACCCAATAGGAAATATAACTTGGGACCAGAGAGACCAGTTTGGGGATTTTTGCTACACTGATATTGAGGAGTCTGTATTAAAGGATAAGTTCACTTTCTCTGGCAGAATTTCTCTTTTTATAATAAATATAAGCATTTTCCAATGCCATTTCTGGCCCAGCCACCCCAATGTGCTTTCTCTCACATACCTTATCCACAGGAGGTTTAAAATCTTTTCACTTTATTTAAATTCTAAAATAATTTTCAGATTCCATCACTTCCTGTAGATTGTCTCTAAGCATTCACTTCTTGTAGGTCATCTCCCAAAAGCCTTTACTTAATTGTTGCATTACAGAAAAGGGTGTGATAGGGTGTGTTCATCACTCTGGACTACACCTCCCTCGTTACAATACTACCTTCCACCTACTTTCTATTGTCCTTTAGATCTCCCATCAGCCATGTTATACAAGAGCCTGCCTGATTTAATACACATTGAATGGATTGGTCAGGTGGGGCCTTCTTATTTCATAGTTCTGGTAAATCTAAAGGGAATTGTAAAGAGATTGTACAATCAGATTGAATAATGTATGGCTATCTTTATACAAGTACATAGGAGGGAGTGGTCTCGTTCACATTTCCGCATAGTGAAAACTCACATTCCTACATATTTTTTGGGTGTTTTGGAGCATTTTCACTCGTCGTCCACAACACTTGCCCCAGAGAAGCTCCACAACTTTTTTGGGAGCAGAGCATGGTGCGTTACTACAGTTTTTGGTGCGTTTGCTGCACTTGGGGAGCCTTTAACATGCAATGACAACACAAACACGATGCACATTTGCAGCATTTCTGAAATGTATGGCTAAGTTCGCATTTGCTTTGCAGTTTGCCATGCATTTGGGAACACACAGATGTGAATGGAGCCTCATTGTTCTTGTGTAAACACACCAATTTCACTTTCAGGCACCATTCACACCTAGAGTAATGGGAGTGCATGTTTTTTGGCTTGTTTTTCCAGTGACACACATAAGGCAGCTGATTGATTTCAGTGTGCTGTGCTACATGTGGCAAGTTAATGGGACATTTTGGCGTGGTGCAAATTGCATGTTTTTTACTGTGCGTTGTACTGTGTTTGTCACCCGTTTTTTCCATGTGGTAAGATATGTGTTTGCTTCTGTGTTTGGTGTGCCATTAACAATTAATGACACAGAAAGCGCTACTAGGTAAATTTAGCTGTATAAAGATGGCCACATACAATACAATCTGATTGTACAATCTCCTTAAGATCTACTAAAACTATATAATAGGAGGACACACAATCTATCTAATCACTCTGTATTCAATCAGGCAGGCTCTTTCACTACATCAGGTGTGTCCCGTGGGCTGTATGCCACCCCAGGGAGTTTAGGATGTGGCCTGGAACCATCTGAAGCAATGCTGGGGAAGAAAGGCAAATGCACATGTGGAGAAATGCTGAAGATGCTATGTAAACATATTTGATGGGTGAAGGGTGAGTGCAAAGGAGGTCAGTTGATAAACTCCTTCCTGTGTCCTACTGGTTTCTCCATCGCAAATCTACATACCAACAAGTGATGAAGGTTTCTAAGAAATGCAGCAAGGTCTAAGGTAGGGCCTTGTTCTCAGAATCAAAGAAAGCTTTTATTTTTCTGCAATTGAAGTACATTCAGTGCTGTTTCTTGGCCTAGACCGACAAGGCCCAGGCCTAGGGCGGCACTTTGAGGGGGGCGGCACTTTGAGGGGAGCGGCTTTTGCCGCCCCCCCCCAGACCCGTCTTTCCGAGCCTCGTCTCCCGCGGCCGCGTCCCGCACAAATACAGCGGCGGGCTTGCTATAGCGGGGCACGTGTAAATATTATGGGCAGTAAGTATGCCGTGCTTGGCCGAGAGGGGGCGGGGGGCGCAACCTGACTGGCGGAGGCGGAGCCTTATGCTCCGCCGATCCTCCTTCGTGCAGCGTTCTACTCTGCATCGTCTCCCCGGCCCGAGGCGGGGTCTATCGAAGAGGAGGCGGAGAATATCATCACCTCCCTAATTATCACTGGAAGGGTCATGATGGCCCAGAATCGAAGAGGAGATCCAGAGATGGCTCATCTCACTGCAGGTACAATGCTGAGCTCTCAGGATACCCCTCTGATCGGGTAAATGTATATCCATCCTCCCCCATACATAGAATGCTCTCCAAGTAGTCAGTGACTGTGTTCCCCTATACATTAACAACCTCCCCCCCCACACACACATATATATTTGAAGCTCTCATATACACCCCTCCTCCATGCAGTCATACATTACCCCCACCCCCCTCCATGCAGTCATACATTACCCCCACCCCCCTCCATGCAGTCATACATTACCACCCCCCTCCATGCAGTCATACACTACCCCCACCCCCCTCCATGCAGTCATACATTACCCCCACCCCCTCCATGCAGTCATACATTACCACCCCCCTCCATGCAGTCATACACTACCCCCACCCCCTCCATGCAGTCATACATTACCCCCACCCCCCTCCATGCAGTCATACATTACCCCCACCCCCCTCCATGCAGTCACACAATACCCCCACCCCCCTCCATGCAGTCATACATTACCCCCACCCCCCTCCATGCAGTCATACATTACCACCCCCTCCATGCATTAATACATTACCACCCCCCTCCATACAGTCATACATTACCACCCCCCTCCATGCAGTCATACATTACCCCCCCTCCATGCAGTCATACATTACCCCCCCTCCATGCAGTCATACATTACCCCCCTCCATGCAGTCATACATTACCCCCACCCCCCTCCATGCAGTCATACATTGCCCCCACCCCCCTCCATGCAGTCATACATTGCCCCCACCCCCCTCCATGCAGTCATACATTGCCCCCACCCCCTCCATGCAGTCATACATTACCACCCCCCTCCATGCAGTCATACACTACCCCCACCCTCATCCATGCAGTCATACATTACCCCCACCCCCCTCCATGCAGTCATACATTACCCCCACCCCCTCCATGCAGTCATACATTACCACCCCCCTCCATGCAGTCATACATTACCACCCCCCTCCATGCAGTCATACATTACCCCCACCCCCCTCCATGCAGTCATACATTACCCCCACCCCCTCCATGCAGTCATACACTACCCCCACCCCCCTCCATGCAGTCATACATTACCCCACCCCCTCCATGCAGTCATACATTACCCCCACCCCCCTCCATGCAGTCATACATTACCCCCACCCCCTCCATGCAGTCATACATTACCCCACCCCCCTCCATGCAGTCATACATTACCCCCACCCCCCTCCATGCAGTCATACATTACCCCCACCCCCTCCATGCAGTCATACATTACCCCCTCCATGCAGTCATACATTACCCTCCCCTCCATGCAGTCATACATTACCCCCACCCCTCTCCCTGCTGTCATACATTACCCCCACCCCCTCCATACAGTCATACATTAACCCCACCCCCTCCATGCAGTCATACATTACCCCCACCCCCCTCCATGCAGTCATACATTACCCCCACCCCCTCCATGCAGTCATACATTGCCCCCACCCCCCTCCATGCAGTCATACATTACCACCCCCCTCCATGCAGTCATACACCACCCCCACCCCCATCCATGCAGTCATACATTACCCCCACCCCCCTCCATGCAGTCATACATTACCCCCACCCCCCTCCATGCAGTCATACATTACCACCCCCCTCCATGCAGTCATACATTACCACCCCCCTCCATGCAGTCATACATTACCCCCACCCCCCTCCATGCAGTCATACATTACCCCCACCCCCTCCATGCAGTCATACACTACCCCCACCCCCCTCCATGCAGTCATACATTACCCCACCCCCTCCATGCAGTCATACATTACCCCCACCCCCCTCCATGCAGTCATACATTACCCCCACCCCCTCCATGCAGTCATACATTACCCCCTCCATGCAGTCATACATTACCCTCTCCTCCATGCAGTCATACATTACCCCCACCCCTCTCCATGCAGTCATACATTACCCCCACCCCCTCCATACAGTCATACAGGCCCCACCCCCCTCCATGCAGTCATACATTACCCCCACCCCCCTCCATGCAGTCATACATTATCCCCACCCCCCTCCATGCAGTCATACATTACCACCGCCCTCCATGTAGTAATACATTGCTCTCTGATTCCTCTCACTCCTTGTGGTCACAAATCCCCCACACGGCTCCTGACTGCAAAACTTTTGTAATGTGTGCCAAGCAGCCAATCACATATAAGTGCCTAATATGGAAATTTATATACAGATCTTGTTGCAATAAAGTGATCGGTGCTGAAAACTCAGTAAACAGTCCTCATTCAGTGAAAGTTCATGTACTGCAAAGTTTGCATTGATTATAGCATGCATGGAGCACTTTGCACATGCTGAAATCAATGCAAACTTTGCAGTACATGAACTTTCACTGAATGAGGACTGTTTACTGAGTTTGCATTGATTTCAGCACTTGCAAAGTTCTCCATGCATGCTGAAATCAATACATATTCATTAAAGAGGAGGTCCAACCCCACCTCATGAAAAAATTAAAAGTCAGCAGCTACAAATACTGTAGTTGCTGACTTTCAATATTAGGACACTTATTGGTTCCCGGGAGACTGTGATGTCGGCACCCCAGCTGATTTTTGGATCAGCTCTCGGGTGCTGCCGCCACCGTACATGTTAAGGGAAACCGGCAGTGAAACTTCACAGTTGATTCCATACTGCACATGTGCAAAGAAAGCTGCGCTTTCTGAATGGCCTTGCGGCGGAGGAAGGAGGAGGGCCGAACTTCCAAGGGATGGCACGGTCTCCTGGAAGTGGGAAAGGGTACCTGTCAAAAACAGGTACCCGGTCCCCCCCTCCCCCCTGAAAGGTGCCAAATGTGACACCGGAGGGGGGAGGAAGCAGATAAGCAGAGCTTCCATGTTTGGGTGGAACTCCGCTTTAAACAGTCCACATTCAGTGAAAACTCATGTACTGCAAAGTGCTCCATGCGATAATCAATACATAATTCATATACACGAATAAGATGTGATATTATTATCTGATGAGCCTGCACTGATAAGTCAGCACTGATATGCTACACTGATGGGCACTGATAGGCTGCACTGGTGGCCACTGAGAAGCTGCACCATTGGGCTGGGCACTGACATCCACTAATGAGGCGGCATTCTTAAGCTGCACTGATAAAAGGCACTGAAGGGGTATGGTTTACAGATGACAGGGTGGGTCTTAAACAGTAAGGGGTGTGGCCTTGACAGGAAGGGGTGTGTCTGATTTAAATTAGGGGGTGCCCGCATTTAGTCAGGCCTAGGGCAGCACAAAACCTAAATACACCACTGGGTACATTAATGGTATAATGGTACATAGGGGAGCTGGATTTTGGGGAAAACAAAGTGAACTTTTGTGGTATGGTTTTGTTAACTGTGTGGTGACCTAATACAGTAAAAGTTCAGTATTATAATTATTATTATACAGGATTTATATAGTGCCAACAGTTTGCGCAGCACTTTACAACATGAGGGCAGACAGTACAGTTACAATAAAGGAGAAATCAGAGGGGCCTGCTCGTTAGATCTTACAATCTAGGTCAGCTAATACATGGGGTGAAGAGAAATGCGTGCTTTACTTGTGCAAACTTGGTCGGCTCTGGAGTGGCTGTGATGGAGATAGAGGAATCCCCAGCCTGACAGAGAGCGCAAAGCCCCTCATGTAGCATGCGTCAGGTGGCCTGGGCATCTGTGTCCCATGGGTCCTGGGTGAACGGTTGGGCTTCTGGAGCTTCTGTCTGGACCATGTGTCAAAGATAGGTCTATGTATAGAAATACTGCAGGCAGGAACGGGGTAAATGTGAAGTGACCAGGAGGATGGGGAGAAAAGGTTTAGGACTGACATCTGTGCACATAACAGTATGTGGTTTGGGCTGAACACCTGCGTGACACTCTGCAAACCTGTATGTATATTCAGAGCCAAACTGCATGTGTCGGCGACATGGAACTAAGGTGGATCCCCATTAAAAGTGCATATACAAACTGAACATCAGTTTGCTATATGCTAGCTAGAGTTAGGCATTTCCAAAGGTCTATTGACAGACATCAGTTGCACGCATATCGGCCTGCAATGCAGGCGTCCTGTAACAATTTATCCATTCTCTGTTTCATTTGCTTTAGACAATCAGAAACTAAACATTACAGGCCTATTTGATGAGGAATAATGGCACTACATATACAGTATATCCCTTGGATATATAGACTAACCAGAAAATCTATTGAGGGGACTTTGTAGGTGTTGGCTATCTTTGTGATTGGTCACAAAGATAGCATCTAAAAACATAGCATTTTATTTTACAGTTCCAAAAAAATAAATAAAATGGATTTGATAATCACACTTTAATTTTAATGAAACGTGGTGAGTTTTCATCTTAAAAAGAACCCTATTACGTCTGAGACTACCTCTGTTTTACCCTCTATGCAAATAAGCATAATAAATTCTTAATCAAATATACAACTCAATTTCCAAAAAAAAAGGTTGGAACACTGTGTAAAATCTACATAAAAACAGAATGCAATGATTTGCAAATCTCGTAAACCCATATTTTATTTCCAATAGAAAATAGAAAACATATCAAATGTTTAAACTGAGAAAAAAACAAGGTAATGTTGAAATTGATGGCAGCAACAAGGTCTCAAAACAGTTGGGACAAGGCAACAAAATCTGGCAAAATAAGTGGTACTAACGCGGAAGAGCTGGAAGAACATTTTACAACAAATTAGACTAATTGGCAACAGGTCAGTAACATGATTGGGCATAAAAAGAGCATCCTGGAGAGTCGGAGTGTTTCAGAAGTAAAAATGGGCAGAGGTTCACCGATTTGTAAAAAGCGAGTCTAGAAATTATGTCGGCAAAGTGGCTCCTTCACACGAATCACCATACCTGTACGGCGGCTCCTTTAAGAGCCATAGCAGGCACGCGCGTGCGCCCGCTGCACAGCGGGGGATCCGATGTACGTGGCCAATGGCCGCGATATCCGCCGGCCATGCGCGATCGTGGACATGAGAGCCAGAATGGGGATTTGTGTGTGTAAACACATAAATCCCCATTCTGACAGGAGAGGAGAGACAGTTCGTCTGTTCCTAGTAATTAGGAACAGCAATATGTCTCCTTCTCCAGCCAGTCCCATTCCCCCACAGTTATGCCCCGTACACACGGTCAGACATTGATCGGACATTCCAACAACAAAATCCTAGGATTTTTTCTGACGGATTTTGGCTCAAACTTGTTTTGCATACACACGGTCACACAAAGTTGTCGGAAAATCCGATCGATCTGAACACGGTGACGTAAGACACGTACGTCGGGACTATAAACGGGGCAGTAGCCAATAGCTTTCATCTCTTTATTTATTCTGAGCATGCGTGGCACTTTGTGCGTCAGTTTTGTGTACACACGATCGGAAATTCCGACAACGGATTTTGTTGTCGGAAAATTTTATAGTAAGCTCTCAAACTTTGTGTGTCGGAAAATCCAATGGAAAATGTGTGATGGAGCCTACACACGGTCGGAATTTCCGACAACAAGGTCCTATCACACATTTTCTGTCGGAAAATCCGATCCGTGTGTACGGGGCATTAGAAACAGTCATGAGGGAACACATTTAACCCCCTGATCACCCCCTAGTGTTAACCCCTTCCCTGCCAGTGACATTTATTCAGTAATCAGTGCATTTTGTAGACGCTATAACTTTTGCGCAAACCAATCACAATATACACTTATTGCGATTTTTTTTTTTACCACAAATATGTAGAAGAATACATATTGGTCTAAACTAATGAAGAATTTTTATTTTTTTATTTTTTGGGGATATTTATTATGGCAAAAATTTAAAAATATTGGTTTTGTTTTCAAAATCGTTGCTATGTTTTTGTTTATAATGTAAAAAATAAAACTGCAGAGGTGATCAAATACCACCAAAAGAAATCTCTATTTGTGGGGAAAAAAAGACGTCAATTTTGTTTGTGTACAACATTGCACGACCACGCAATTGTCAGTTAAAGAAGCGACGCAGTGCCATATCGCAAAAAATGGCCTGGTCATTAAGGGGGGAAATCTTCTAGGGCTGAAGTGGTTAAAGGATAGGTTCACCTTTAAAAAAAAAAAATTTAAAAATGCACATGTGAAACACGCATTTACTACTTTTTTAGGAGCCTGGAAAACATTGCACCAGTGATCAGCAGATTGCTGGTGCCATGCAGGACACCTGCAGACTGTCAGTGTAAGCTGTCTGCCCGTATATTATACAGGCAGGCAGTTTCACAATGAGAGGAAGAATCAATGTACTACAAGAGCTCTCAACAGTGCTGTGGTAGTTCATTGAGAACTAAAAGTCGACAGCCGTTGATGACAGTTCTTCTCAGTTCCCGAATGTTTACAGGGTCTTGTTTAAAGAAGATGGGATGCTACACTGTGGTAAACAACTTTTCAGATACATGTTGCTACCATCAGTTTCAAAATTTTTCTTATGGTACAATGTCTCAGTTTAAACATTTGGTATATTTTCTATTTTTAATAAAATATGGGTTTATGAGATTTGCAAATCATTGCATTCTGTTTTTATGTGGATTTTACATAGCGTCCCAACTTTTTTGGAATCAGGGTTGTATCATAGTGATCCCATTTGGCGTAAAACATCATTGCATGTAGCATGTGTGTCCTTTCTTGTTAGGGACCACAGGGAAAGTAACTTTGGGAAAGTGACCTGCAGAGCTTTAGTTCTGCATACACTAAGAAATTACATCATTTTTTTTTAACATTATGTTACCATTGCAGTACAGCATTATCATATCAATGGTAGGCGATGATCAGGGATACTGATTGGTGACAATATGTTTTAAAAAGATAACAACTTCTTTTTCAATTTTTTAATTTTTTTTCTTTTACATTTTTTTTTTTACATACTTTCATCAGAGTAGTTTACTCTGGCTATACATTTTTTTGATTTCAATGAAGATCACTGTAACAGCGATGTTTTGAAGTGTCATGAATGGGTTACATTCAAAAGAGCTGTGATTACTAGTGATCTGTGATTGGCTACAATTAATCACATGGTACAGGGTTCTGTGATTGGCCCAGGTACCATGTGATAGCTGTGGGCCAATCACAGCATCACTATAGGAATCACAGCTGTTATGAATGAAATTCATGCATAACAGCTTTAAAGACATTGTGATCAGGTGCTTGCATAGTGGGATTCTCAATCCCCTGTCTCTAGCGGTCACAGCAGTCATGGAAGCAGAATGCTGCAAACCCCAGGGGGCACACTGTGCTCCTCTTACCTTGAACAGGCTGGATCATGTACATGAACGTGATCTAGCCTGCCTGTGCCGCCAGCCTGCATTAAGTACTGTGGTATTAAAGAGGTTACAACAAAATATGTGCTACTGCACTTAATTGTAGGTGCATCTGCACTTACAGTTTTCTCTCAGCTCCCCTGCAAAGCCTTACAAATACCTGTTGATACTGCCAATGCAGTCCATCTAATGCATCTTCTTGTGATGGAGTGGCAATGATACTGCTCTGCTCCTGACTTCAGAGCAGAGTTGTGACTGCTGTGTGCATCTTGGATGCTTTTTTCTTTACAAAATAACCTTTTTACAATTTACTGAAAAGGGTATCTCCACTTCCATGGGGAAAAAAATAGCAAATAAAGAAAAAATAATATAACGTATACAATCGTGACACAAGTCATATTGTATTGAATAATATTAAAAATGATCTTTCTTTTTCAATCTGCAGCTCTGTAATTTGGCTACCTGGCTACCCCCAGAAACATAATTTCCTGCTTGTGTGATTGTCTCACCAATTCTCCCAGAAGTCTACACTAAGTCTACACTAAGATACAAGTCAGATTTCAGGCATCCCCTGCAACAAAAATTTAATTCAATCACGTTTTCCACCTAGCTTATCACAGCCCATAGAGATAGAAACAGTCCATTTTGTACTTTTTCTCTTGCTTTATTAATGTAACATAAACTGGGATAGGAGAAGGGTTTTCTGAGATGCTCTTTTGTTACTTCATAATCTTTTCTTTGCCTACTCATGCAAAGACTTAGATAATAGGAAATCACTCTGGATGATTTATTCATCAGGGAAGATGGAAGTAGATTTGATAGAGAATATTTGGTAAAGAGTCACTCTGAATAACTTTTTCACCTACAGAACTTTTCAAGAACAGTCTGTATCTCTATTTATGTGCTTGTAGCTTTACCGCCACCTTTTTACCACTACTTCCCATCTGCATGGTACTTCCAAGTTGAGCTAAAGAAGAGATTATTCTGAATAATTCCTCCCGCCTGACTGATTGGAATCCCGGGGCATTGTTGAACCCAAAGTCACAGGCCATCACCACCTGTCTCACTGACTTGCGTACCAACATCCCTCAGCCTCTGGTAGTACCCTTCCCTTGGGTTTGCACTCACTTGATCAACAGTCCATGTGCCACTCATAAACGATCGATCGCCCAGTTGTCTTCAGCTTAGTTGCTACTTCTTCTTGAAATGGCTTCTCCATCTCTTCTCTCCGGTCTGGCACACCCCCTTCCCCACAGGGGCGTCCAGTGACACCAGCGACTACATGCTATCCAGTGTCATTTCTGCGGGTCCCGGTCCCCCCTCCCTCCCCATGGGAGGGGCTCCGTTTGCCTCCCCGCAGGGGAACCTCTCCCCTCTCTGGGCACCAGACTGGACTATGAACCTCTCCTGACCATGTGACCCCAGCTTTTATGAGAATCCCGCCTCCTGCCAAACAAATTAATGATTGGCCAGAACTCACACACAAGTTGCCTGTCACTCAAATCCCAAGTCCAACCTCTCTTCCAGAACCATGTCACTGAAAGCAAGAGGAGGCATCTCCAGGTCCAAGCACAGGCGGCCACACCCTACATCACGCCGACACTCCAAGTCCCCATGATAAACAACCAGGCCTGCCATAATAGCACAAGCCTGACTAAATTCTGCCCGAAACTGTAAGCTAGAAGAAAAGTTCACCTACATGAAAGTAGGTGCCCGCTACACTTTTAATAGGAAATAACGTCAAAAGGGCTGCAGACCCAGTAGCTTTCCTCACTAGAGCCCTGCAGGTGCCACAGCTGATGATAATTATAAAACCACTCCCATTAGACTCACTTTCATACATGGATACAGACAAACACACACAGAGATTTCTTCAGAATAACAAAAGGTAGGAATCTGCAACAAAGTTTGTTAAAATCCTTGTAATGTATATAGATCACCCAGAGGGTGAATGTTTTTTTTTCTCAAGGAAAGTTGAGCTATGCTTTAATCATAGCAGTACACACTTTATTTCTAACAAAGTATCCACATTTTAAAATGGTGTGTTAAACAAACACAAAAATATTGTAGAAAATCCATTTTTTTTAGATTTATTTTGTGTGTATGCTGCTCTCACACCATGGGAGCATTGTAAATATGATTTTTTTTGTTCGCTCATGATCAATGCATGTGTCTTTTAGTATAGCAGGGCCATTGCAAGGTACACATAAGACTCAGAGAATTGCACAGGAGCAGTGTTGCCAACCCCCCAAAGTGAAATTTACTGGCAGAAAGCAAACATTTACAAACGGCGCCAATTTTTTACTGGCAAAAAAACATGAAATTTGCTGGCGGATCCACATTCTTTACTGGCACTTCAAAAAAGTACCTAAAATTACTGTTTTTAGTGCTAAACAGTGCAAATATCAATATTTGAAATATAAACACATAGCTAGTGCTATTAGCAATGTGTTTAAGTTAAACAAAAGTCAAAAAACATATTTCTCAATTTACATGAAGGTCAGGATACTATAACCCAGCCAGCACAGAGTTCTCCCTTACATCAGACTCTGCAGGATGGTGACCAGAGACCTCCTTCCGCAGAGTGAATACACTAAGGTAAGGGGGGATTACTAATATAGGGGGGAACTTTTATATCAGTGCCCCCTTACATTATTGTATTCACTCCACCCTTACATCAGTGACCCCCCTCAGACTGGCCTGGCAGCGCTGTCACTCTCCTCCTCTCAGGTGCACCGTGCAGGGCTCAGTCAGACGGCCCCAGCTTGGCGGCTATTCTATAGTCTCCTCTCCACAGTCCACACACGTCTGTCTCTTCCCGTAACCCCCATCCTGGCGGCGCTCCCATTCCTGACTCCTTTCTAGGATACCCTCAGAGACTGCAGACATGATAAAAGACAAGAGATGGTCAGAGGCTGCGGACATGATACAGGAGGTGGACAGAGGCTGCGGACATGATACAGGAGGTGGACAAAGGCTGCTGACATACTACAGGAGGTGGACAGAGGCTGCGGACATGATACAGGAGGTGGACAGAGGCTGCAAACATACTACAGGAGGTGGACAGAGGCTGCGGACATACTACAGGAGTTTGATAGAGGCTGCGGACATACTACAGGAGGTGGAAAGAGACTGCGGACATACTACAGGAGGTAGACAGAGCCTGCGGACATACTACAGGAGGTGGACAGAGACTGCGGAAATAATACAGGAGGTAGACAGAGACTGCGGACATACTACAGGAGGTGGACAGAGACTGCGGACATACTACAGGAGGTGGACAGAGACTGCGGACATACTACAGGAGGTGGACAGACGCTGCAGACATAATACAGGAGGTGGACAGAGGCTGCAGACATACTACAGGAGGTGGACAGAGGCTGCAGACATACTACAGGAGGTGCACAGAGGCTGTGGACATGATAGTGTCCTCCTCACAGTAGCCTCCTCCTCTGCCCACCATCATATTACTTCTCCACATCATCAGTATGCTGTGTCCTCCTCCTGTGCCCCTTTCACCTCTCCACAGGTCAGGGTAGCACAGTGCTGCCCTGACCTGTGGAGAGATGAAAGGGGCACACGAGGAGGACACAGTACACTGATGATGTGGACTGGAGAAGTAATATGATGGTGGACAGAGCACATCAGTCTCTGTCCCCTGCATATGCCACGCAGGGGACAGAGACCGATGTGCTCTGTCCACCATCATATTACTTCTCCCGGCTCCCAGTAATATCCTCCTTTTACTACGGATATCCCCCCCACAGCTTCACTCTCCTCCGGTACCTCCACCTATGATGAGTGTGCACTCATGTACTGCATGACAGGACAGAGTTGCCTGGCCGCCGTGGTCTCTCTCGATCGATCTGAAAATGGATCCGGGTGGCGCAATTATGTTACTGCTCATGCCAAGCACATACGAGCTTTCCCGAGCCCGGCCGGCTTCGGAACGGCGCATGCGCAGTTGCTCGCTGCCATCATTTTTACGGGCACCGGTGCCCGTAACAGACTTTAACGGGCGGTTGGCAACACTGCGCAGGAGCCTTGGATGCTTGGGCCTAGCAATGCAAGAGATTCAAGCAAGGATTATGGAACATATTACAGCACAACTATGCAGAGAAATATTTTCTTTATATAATTTTGTTATACAATCTTCTAACCTCACCTCTTAGCATGGCCTGATGATATTTCAGGTGCACTATATCTAACCCGTTAGTCACTCAATAGGGAAATCATGCGTGTATGTGTACGCACGGCCCCACTTCATATACACACACTTCTTCAACTGCATAGAAGCTGCTCACCCTTGTCAAATACACCCCTAGATATACCCATATTATCAGGAGGCGGTTATGGTTTCTCTATATTTTTCTTTCTTGAAAGCCACATATGGATGATTTGCTTTCCATCTGATGTGAGATCTAAAAGACTTGATAGCATCTTAAAGTAATAACTCAGTTTCTGAAGTGTCCCAGGGCTGTGTAAAAAGGAAGAACATAGAGCATTGATTGTTTTTATTTATGTCTCCGATGAAATCAGGCGTAAACTGTTCTCTTTATCCGTCTTTTTACTCTTCAGTGTCAGCTTGCATTTTTCAAATCATCTGCCACCTCTGTACTTCAAGCCATATGAATGCAGGATACAGAAAGCTATTCTAATAGTTGTAATTACAGGAAATGCTGCCAGCAATGTATCTTCAATAGCAGCTGCTGTATTCTGCAATGAGCCTTTCTCATGGTGCCCAGCTGCTGATTACAGAAATAATGTTATACTGATGCCTCTGGATATACAGTATGTGTGAAGGTGAGATAATTGCAGTTTCTCTCTATAAAAACTGAGCTGTATCTTTATCTACCACAAAGTCTGTTCTACACTCTTTGCCCTTGCTCCCATCCAATCCACCCATCCATCCACCCAACCCATCCAGGAAGAGACAACATGCTCAGAAGACACTATACTTGGTCCCAGGTAGTGTGATGATGACGTAAAGCAAACTTCTTTAACCACTTCAGTACAGGGCACTTACACCTTTCTGCCCAGACCAATTTTCAGCTTTCAGCGATGTCGCACTTTGAATGACAATTGCACGGCCATGCTACACTGTACCCGAACAAAAATTTTATCATTTTGTTCCCACAATTAGAGCTTTCTTTTGGTGGTATTTGATCACCTCTGGGATTTATTTTCTGCTAAACAAATTAAAAAATGACTGAAAATTTTGAAAAAAAAATGTTGTTTTTGTTTGTTTCTGTTACAAAACTTTGTAAATAAGTAATTTTTCTCCTTCACTGATGGGCACTGATAGGGCGGCATTAATGGGCACCGATAAAGTGGCACTGATGAGGTGGCACTGATGGGCACTGATGATGGGCACTAATATGCAGCACTGATGGGGCACTGATAGGCGGCACTGATGGGCACTGATAGATGGCACTGATATGCCGCACTGATGGGCACTGAAAGGCGGCACGGATGGGCACTGATAGATGGCACTGATATGCTGCACTGATGGGCACTGATAGGTGGCACGGATGGGCACTGATAGGCGGCACAGATGGGCACTGATAGGTGGCACGGATGGGCATGGATGGGCAATGGTAGGTGGCACTGTACACTAATAAATGTTACTGATGGATGCCAATCAGTGCCAAACAATAATGCCTGCCAATCAGTGATGCCCATTGTGGGCACTGATTGGCATCCATTGTGGGCACTGATTGGCATCCATTGTGGGCATTGATTGGCATCCCTGGTGGTCTAGGGTGGCATACCTGGTGGTGACTAGTGGTGGCATCCCTAGTGGTCCTTGTGGCATCCCTGATGGTCCAGTGTGGGCATCCTCGGGGGGCTGCGCTGATTATCGATCAGCATAGACACCCCTGTCAGAGGAGCAGCCGATTGGCTCTCCTCTACTCACGTCTGACAGATGCGAGTGAGGAAAAGCCAATCACTGGTTCTTCTTGTTTACACTGTGATCAGCTGTGATTGGACACAGCTGATCACGTGGTAAAGAGACTCTGTCAGAGACTCTTCACCTAGATTGGTGTTGCTGGGTGTCAGACTGACACCCCGCAACAACGATCGTGCAGCGGCTTGATATCCTGCTGGACGTCATATGACGTCCGGTCAGGATATTGAAACCACTTTGCCGCCGTCATTTTGCTATATGGGGCTCCATCACACAGAACCATTACACAAAAACACCCGTGCAGAGGGCCTCCCCTGCATTGCAAGGATTAAAGTGTTTGGTAAGTCTTTTTTATTAAAAACTGCCAGACGCTCTATTGGAGGCTGGCATACCACACTGTGTAAATCCTTTTTAAAAACGAACGTTCTAAATAGCTATTTAGAGCTGTCTTCAGGCCGGTCACGTGACTTCCGGCTGCTTTTCAGCTCTGATACACGACTACTGTAGGAGGGATCTCCCTCTGACATCAGCCGGGGAGATCACGTGGCCACTCGGCTACTCCCACAGAAGCCCTGTCTCAGAGCTGTAAAGCGGCCGTGAGTTACATGACCGGCCTGAAGACAGCTCTAAATAGCTATTTAGAATACTCGTTTTTAGAAAGGATTTACACAAATTTGGACAATTTTAGGTTTTTTCAATAATAGCGGCGGGGGGGGGCGGCTCACGGAGCTTGCTGTGGGCGCCTCTTAAAGGGGAGCGTACGGGTACGTGATTCTGCCTGTACGAGCACTTCTGCCGCAGTATATCTGCGTGAGGCGGTCGGCAAGCGGTTAACCACTTGACCACTGAGCACTTAAACCCCCTTAATAACCAGACCAATTTTCAACTTTCGGTGCTCTCACATTTTGAATGACAATTAGTCAGTCATGCAACACTGTACCTATATGAAATTTTTGTCCTTTTTTTCACACAAATAGAGCTTTCTTTTGGTGGTATTTAATCACCGCTGGGTTTTTTATTTTTTCCGCTATAAAAGAAAAGAGACTGAAAAGTCGGTAAAAAAATGAATTTTTCTTTGTTTCGGTTATAAAATTGAGCAAATTAGTAATTTTTCTTTATAAATTTTGGGCAAAACGTATACTACTACATATCTTTGGTAAAAATAATTACAAATTGGTGTATATTATTTGGTCTTTGTGAAAGTTATAGAGTCCAAAAGCTATGGTGCCAATATCTGAAAATTGATCAAACCTGAATTACTGACGGCCTATCTAATTTCTTGAGACCCTAACATGCCAGAAAAGTACAAATACCCCCCAAATGACCCCTTTTTGGAAAGAAGACATTCCAAGGTATTTAGAAAGATGCATGATGAGTTTTTTGAAGTTGTCATTTTTTCCCACAATTCTTTGCAAAATCAAGATTTTTTTTTCTTTTTTTTTTCACAAAATTGTCGTATTAGCAGGTTATTTCTCACACACCGCATATGCATAACACAAATTACACCCCAAAACACATTCTGCTATTACTCCCGAGTACGGCGATACCACATGTGTGAGACTTTTACACAGCGTGGCCACATACAGAGGCCCAACATGCAGGGAGCACCTTCAGGCGTTCTGGAGCACCCAGGCCAATTCTGACATTTCTCTCCTACATGTAAAAATCATCATTTATTTGCTAGAAAATTACATAGAACCCCAAAACATTATATATGTTTTTTTAGCAAAGACCTTAGAGAATACAATGGCGGTCGTTGCAACTTTTTATCTCGCACGGTATTTTTTTATTGTTCATTTTACTTTATTTATTTTAGTTTGACACTTTTTTCCCAAAAAATTATTTTTTGATCACTTTTATTCCTATTACAAGGAATGTAAACATCCCTTGTAATAGGAATATGGAATGACAGGTCCTCTTTACAGTGAGATATGGGGTCAATAAGCACCGGAGGGTGGCGGGAGGGGGGGGACGTCCCCTCTTGCCTCCCGTAAGAACGATCAAGCAGTGGAACAGCTGCTATGATTATTCTTATGGTGTAGGAAATCGCCGGCTGAAAAAGCTGATATCTGAATGATGCCTGTAGCTGCACCCATCATTCAGATATCCCCGCACAAAGTCAAGGACGTCATATGATGGTGGGCGGAAAGTGGTTAAAACGCATTTTTTTTTAACACAAAGTTGTCCATTTATACAATATTTATAACACATAGCATGTACATACCAAAAATGACACCCCAAAATAAATTCTCCTACTCCTCCTGAGCACGGCGATACCACATGTGTGAGACTTCCACAGCCTGGCCACATACAGAGGCCGAGTACAGCCTAGTATGGCTGAGCATGGCAGAGTATGGCTGACATGGCAGAGTATGGCCGAGCATGGCAGAGTATGGCCGAGCATGGCAGAGTATGGCTGACATGGCAGAATATGGCCAAACATGGCTGGGTATGGCAGAGTATGGCTGGGTATGGCAGAGTATGGCTGGGTATGGCTGGGTATAGCGTTGTATTGCAGGGTATTGCAGAGTATTGCAGGGTATTGCTGGGTATTGTGGGGTATTGCAGGGTATTGCAGAGTATTGCAGGGTATTGCAGGGTATTGCTGGGTATTGCTGGGTATTGCAGGGTATTGCAGAGTATTGCAGGGTATTGCGGGGTATTGCAGAGTATTGCGGGGTATTGCGGGGTATTGCTGGGTATTGCGGGGTATTGCAGGGTATTGCAGAGTATTGCTGGGTATTGCACAGGGTATTGCAGAGTATTGCAGAGTATTGCACAGAGTATTGCAAGCTATTGCAGAGTATTGCAGGGAATTGCAGAGTATTGCACAGGGAATTGCAGAGTATTGCACAGGGAATTGCAGAGTTTTGCACAGGGAATTGCAGAGTTTTGCACAGGGAATTGCAGAGTTTTGCACAGGGTATTTCTGAGCATGGAGGGATGGCTGAGCATGGATGGATGGCTGCTGCATCCAATCCCTCCCCCTCTGTACCGATCGGTACACAGAGGGGAGAGAGGAACCGGCGTCATGACATCATTTGACGGAGCTATCACATGGTAAACAGCCGCGATCAGCGCCCATTTACCGTGATCCGTGATGCGCCGGGTCCTCTGTACCCGGTGGTCACGGATGTTCTTGGGTGCGCGCCCCAGGGGGCGCGCGAGAGCGGAATTCTGGGAAGACGTCACTGTACGCCCTCCCAGAGTTAAGAAACTGCCCTGTAGCAGTCATTCGGCTATAGGCCGGTTGTTAAGTGGCTAAAAGACCAGGACCAGGATCTCTTTGACACTCTGGGGGAGATTTAAGAAAAAGTGTGCAAAATCTGGTGCAGCTCTGCATAGAAACCAATTCGCTTCCAGGTTTTGTTGTCAAAGCTTAAAGTAGAACTATAGGAAAAAACTTTTTTTTGTCATTTTGGATAGAGTAAGAGAGGGTTATAACCCCTGTCAGTTTATTTTTTGCCATCTGTGCCCCATTGGGAAGATTTACCTTCACTTTCTGTTCCAAAGCCAAAACAGGAAGTGAGAGGAAATCTCTGCAAATTAAGGGAATCCCTTGGGGACCCCAAGGTCACAAGAACTAGCATCCCCATTTGAAGTTTTCCCCTCTATTACTTTTATGGGGACAACACAAAATTTTGAATTTTATTTTACTTTCACATTCATTGACAATGCTAAACAGGACAAATACAGAGTGTGAATGTCTCTAACGGCTACCGTGCATAGCTGCACCAGATACTAAGTGCTCCAGTTTTAGTAACTCTCCCCCTCTGGGTTGTGCATAGCTCCTAACTGTCCCTGATTTTGAGGGACTGTCCCTGATTTGGATCAAAGTCTCCCTGTCCCTCATTCCTCCTCATTTGTCCCTTATTTTAATGTAATCTATATAGTTGTATATAAAATGCACTACTTATCTATCAAAAAGTGTTTTTAAAGTGCTAAACCTTTCATCCAATTTCTAAATTGCTGCATTTGTAAATGTCCAAAAGCCAATATAAAGAAATAGTAGTGGTAAAAAAGCACTTGTGGGTTTAACCAATAATTTTTTGTACCATTCTCCTTTAAGCAGGGCGTGGCAGGGGATGTGTCCTATGCCTGCATACTTTTGCTAATAGGTGTCCCTTATTCCAATCTCAGAAAGTTGGGAGGTATGGTTGTTGGTGGACCCTCACGTACATTGCAAGGCTTTTGGCCCTGCATTGTACTTGATGATGTCAATGTATGACTGTCGGCTAAAGCACCTTGCTTCGAGGGAATGGTTGCAAGGCATGAATGAGAAGCGAGCAATAAATAAAATATTGGCAAATATCCCTACCCCTAGAATTATTGAGCATTTAACCCTGCAAGGGGAGGGGGGTGTGCACTGCAAGAGCTTTTTTTGTGTAATTCCTGGAGTTCAGTTTAAGCGGTGATTCCCTAGTTATATAGAATACTAATTGTTTTCAATCTCATATATAGAGGTTCTCAAACTTTACTATGAAGTTTAGATTCCAAGGGTATTTGCCAAGTGTTTTTCCCACAGTACCTCCATAAATAATAAAGTATCCAAATAGCCTTGAAACTCCTGTACTTTTGGGTCCCATGGCAGTTGCATGTTTTTTATGGCTATTTTTGCACGTTTGCCCAGAATGTCTCTGCTAAAACCTTGACAGTTGTAGCAGTCATGGCACATGGAAGCTTTCACATATGCAACCATCATGGCAAGAGTATATAAACAAAAAAGTCAGTGCTACTACCCATACATCACATAGAAAGCAGAGATCCCAGGTGCTCGAGCCACAGTCGCTGGCTGAGTAGGTAAATGAGGAAAAGATGATCTGCACTCCGGTGATTGCTCTTAAGAAGTTTAATATTTATTGACAAGCCACAATGACCAAACGCAAATAAGAACAGTTGACGGGTTTCAGCCTATAAGGCCTTAGTCATACCCAACATGGCAAGAGGCCCTGTCACCTCTTTACACATACAATGATTCAAATATCTAGCTACTATTTCTGTTTTGTTATTATGTCCATAAAAGGGAACTTTTACAGAACATTATGATTTAGATTGCAACATTGCTGCAGTAATGATGCAGTGCGCTAAAAAAACTATGTACACATTTAAGGGACATTTTATATTGTGTATTGTTAATAAAATGTTGTTCTGTAATAGCGCCTAATCTTAGAAGCGTATACCTATGCTTATTGTTATTTCTTGAATGTATTGTTTCAAATTAACTTATAATCAGATAAATATGGGGTCTGCCATTGCTGAGCTCTTTCTAAAAATGCTTGTGGGCTGGCTGTTGTGTAAACCCTCTGGCATATACAAGAGAGTCAGCAAGAGAGCAATTGTCAGCAATGGCTGCCTTTCTGGCTCCCTACATTCAGCAAAGCGGTAGGCTTATTGTGGAATTTCCCCTAAAGCTCTGCTGACTTTTATCATCCAGTCACGTGCAAGCAAAATTTTCCTTGCATGTGATTGGGTATTCTTTGCAAACTGAAATTTCACCACACTTACTAAGCTCTAGGGAAAATTCCCTTCCATTGTGAACAGCCCGTTTCCCTTTAGTAAATCAACCTCATTTATACTTACAAAGTATTGAAATGAGTTTGTGACTTTACCCAGCTTCACAAGATATAGATCTTTGAAACAGGTTCAATTGTTTCTCTTTCAATAATTTTTTATTGAAAAGGTTTAAAAAATACAGCGTGCAACTGCAATCGGATACACAGATATGAGCATAATATTGATGAATAAGTCAGTAGCAGTCGTGCAGCAAGTATAAAAATTGTAGCAAATGTCAAGACATAGATCAGTCCATAGCTTTGTTTTGTTTTTAATTTGAGGGGATTCAACTTGGATGGGAAATTGGGAATTATGGGATGCCCAGGAATATTCATTGCAAACTTTCTTGGGAGTGCTATATACAGCAGCAGGTCATGTTTTCAGTATTTCCCTCAGATAAAATGGCTGTGGTAATAACTAAGGCAGTGAAAGTGTGCAAAATAATGTAAAGCCTGAAAACATGACCTGTTCGGGCGCCTTTAGGACTGGAGTTGAGAAACACTGCACTACAGTATATACACTCCAATCTTCTCTCCAGCACAAACACTTGCTGCATGCCGTTTCTCATCCAGCACTTCCCTTGCTGCAGACTGTTACTCCTCCAGACTAGCTAGCACCGCATGTGTAGGCTTGACACTACTTCAGCCAGGCCTCAATGAACCGCCTTTTGCAGGCAGGGACCTCGGGCCCCTATGGTGTAGAAATAGTTCAAGTGCTAGCTGCAGAGCCGGATTAACATAGGGGCTATTGGAGCTGCAGATGCAGGCCCCTTACCTTAAGATAGGCCCATTTGCCAAAAAAAAATCACAAAAAAAAAACAAAACGATCGACTTCGAGGGTTGTGGCTCGGTGACCCGGGATCACAGAGACCCCACATTTGGGGGGTAGGTATCTAAAGACCTACGCCACCACTGGTCAAAATGGGGCTCCTATCATCTATGGTTCCGGAGATACGGGGCTCCTTGCACAGCCTGTCAGAAGCTACATACAGAGTGGCCAGCTTGTTTAAATACAAGCTGGCACACTCTGTTTGCAGCAAACTGAGAGGATGAGCTCATGGTGCCTCTCCTCACTTCTTGTCAGACGCACTAAGCTCAATGGACAGCTTGGAGCCTGCAGAGTTTGACAGGCAGCACTGCCTGTCAAACTCGCCTATTGATTTCAATGGGGCCACTCTGCAACTGCAAGCCAAAGTAGCAGTAGCAGTATAGTCCAACAATGTAAAAATACCATTCAGCAATGTAAAAAAAAAAACAAGGAGGCGGCAGTAGCACCTCATGAATGCCTGTCAGCTGCTGCTATACCACTCGTTAAAAAGCAATCCACCACAGATCACTTTTCAGAGGGCAGTAAGCATTACCGCAAATGTGAAAGAAACTTGAAACACTTCATCCATTTCACACTCCCCACAAACCAGGTCACTCCCTACCAACCAGGTCACTCCCCAGCCACTTCCCATGTTAGCCATCTCCCTTCAACTTATATCACAGGTGACCATTTCCCAGCCTGCAGATGACAGACCCTACTCCAAAAGATATCACTCCCAGTTACTCCCCCCACCCACTGATTGATATCCCTCCATGACCACCTCACACCCCCCTGCTGACAAACCTCTCTTCCCAGCCTGTCCCCACACACCCTCTCACCTACTTACCTGTGGATGGGGGAATCACTCCTGTAGTGTTTATGTGTTCTGCCAGTGGAGAGCCTTCCCTACCCAAAGAATACAGTGATCAGTGTTGCTAACTATAGCTGGCGGCACTGATTGTTTTGAGAAAAACCTTACAGGCTGGTTGTACTCAAGTTGATTAATAGATTGACTTGTGTACAGCTAGCCCATACATAGATCAACTATGGCTGGTCTCTGCTTAATTTCAATCCATGGATGGCCCACTTAACCACTACACAGTCCCTAAATATTCTTCCACAAACCTTTACATTTTCCTTCCCGGATTCCTTCAGCTTCCTCATCGGAAAATAGTGCCCGCTGTCATACCCTCCACACTCCTCTCCTGTACATACTGCTCACTATCATACCCTCCACACTCATCTCTGAAACATAGTGCCCACTGTCATACCCTCCACACTTCTCTCCTATACATAGTGCCCCCTGTCATACCCCCACAACAATCCTCTCCTGTACATACTGCCCACTGTCATACACTTCTATCCTTTACATTGTGCCCACTGTCATACCCTCCACATTCTAGACATGTGTGATTAGTTTCGTACGAATCAAAAATTCGTACAAATTTCCTAAAATTCGTAAATTCGGAAGCATCCGAAATACGAATTGCTATGCTTACGAATTTTGTACGAAATTTCATTGACGAATTTCGGATCCAAATTCCGTTACAACGGAAACCCGCGGAACACCCTTTAAAAGTCTATGGAAGAAATCAAAAGTGCTAATTTTAAAGGTTAAGTTGCAAGTTATTGTCATAAAAAGTGTTTGGGGACCTGGGTCCTGCCCCAGGGGACATGTATCAATGCAAAAAAAGTTTTCAAAACGGACGTTTTTTTGGGAGCAGTGATTTTAATAATGCTTAAAGCGAAACAATAAAAGTGAAATATTCCTTTAAATTTCGTACCTGGGGGGTGTCTACAGTATGCCTGTAAAGTGGCGCATGTTTCCTGTGTTTACAACCGTCCCTGCACAAAATTACATTTCTAAATGAAAAAAAGTCATTTAAGAGTACTAGCGGTAGCGCCGGCAGCTATAATGAATTGTCGGGTCTCTGCAATACTCATAAAAGTAATTGAAAAAAACGGCCTGGGGTTCCCCCACAGTGCATTACCAGGCCCTTTGGGTCTGGTATGAATATTAAGGGGAACCCCGAACCAAAATAAAAAAAAAAAATGTGTGGGGGTCCCCCCAAATTCCATACCAGGCCCTTCAGGTCTGGTATGGATATTAAGGGGAACCCCATGCCAAAAATTTTTTAAAAATTGGCGTGGGGGTCCCCCTCAAAATCCATACCGGACCCTTCAGGTCTGGTATGGGTTTTAAGGGGAACCCCGCGCCAAAATTTTAAAAAATGGCGTGGGGGTCCCCCTAAAAATCCATAGTAGACCCTTATCTGAGCACGCAACCTGACAGGCCACAGAAAAAGAGGGGGGATGAGAGAACAGCCCCCCCTTATGAACTGTACCAGGCCACATGCCCTCGACATTGGGAGGATGTCCCCATGTACTCCAAAGACATGCTGGTAGGTTAATTGGATCCTGTCTAAATTGGCCCTAGTATGTATGAATGTGAATTAGGGACCTTAGATTGTAAGCTCCTTGAGGGTGTAGGGACTCATGTGAATGTATAATGTATATGTAAAGCGCTGCGTAAATTGATGGCGCTATATAAGTACCTGAAATAAATAAAAAATAAATAAATGTTGATGGGGACAAGGGCCTCATCCCCACAACCCTTGCCCGGTGGTTGTGGGGGTCTGCGGGCAGGGGGCTTATTGGAATCTGGAAGCCCCCTTATACTAGGGGACCCCCAGATCCCGCCTGTGTGAAATGGTAATGGGGTACAAATGTACCCCTACCATTTCACAAAAAGTGTCAAAAATGTTAAAAAAGACAAGAGACGGTTTTTGACTATTCCTTTATTAATGTCTTCTTCTTTCCCCGCTTCTTCTTCCATCATCTTCTGGTCTTCATTCGGTTTTCTTCCATCTTGTTCTTCCCCCGCTTCTTCCTCTTCTTCCTCTGATCCTTTGCTTCTTCCTTCGGTCTTCTCGTCGGCATCTTCCTCTGGCGTCTTCTTCCTCGCTTTCATTCTCCGGATGATCCGTATCTATGGGAGGTTCCCGCTGTGTGACGCTTCTGTTCTTCTGACAGTTCTTATATAACTGAGGCCGGGGCCACCTGGTGACCCCGCCCCCTTCTGACGCATGGGGATTTCACGGGGACTTCCCTATGGCTTTCCCTGTGATGTCAGAGGGGGGTTACGTAATGGGTGACCCCGCCCCCTCTGACACCACGGGGAAAACCATAGGGAATTACCCATGCGTCAGAGGGGGGCGGGGTCACCGGGTGGCCCCGCCCTCAGTTATATAAGAACTGTCAGAAGAACAGAAGCGTCACACAGCGCGAGCCTCCCATTGAGGCGGATCGTCTGGACTCTCCAGAGAACGAAGCGGGGAAGAAGAAGCTGCGGAGGAAGATGCCAGACGAGAAGACCGAAGGAAGAAGCAAAGGATCGGAGGAAGAAGAGGAAGAAGCGGGGAGAAGAACAAGATGGAGGAAGAAAACCGAATGAAGACACCAGAAGAAGTTGGAAGAAGAAGCGGAGGAAGAAGAAGACATTAATAAAGGAATTGTCAAAAGCCGTCTCTTGTCTTTTTTTAACATTTTTGACACTTTTTTTGTGAAATGGTAGGGGTACATTTGTACCTCATTACCATTTCACACGGGGTCCGGGATCTAAGGGTCCCCTTGTTAAAGGGGGCTTCCAGATTCCGATAAGCCCCCCGCCCGCAGACCCCCACATCCACCGGGCAAAGGTTGTGGTGATGAGGCCCTTGTCCCCATCAACATGGGGACATCCTCCCCATGTTGAAGGCATGTGGCCTGGTACGGTTCAGAAGGGGGGGCGCTCTCTCGTCCCCCCTCTTTTCCTGCGGCCTGCCAGGTTGCGTGCTCGGATAAGGGTCTGGTGTGGATTTTTAGGGGGACCCCCACGCCATTTTTAAAAAAAAATTTTGGCACGGGGTTCCTCTTAAAATCCATGCCAGACCTGAAGGGTCTGGTATGGATTTTGAGAGGGACCCCCACGCCATTTTTTTTTAAATTTTGGAGCGGGGTTCCCCTTTATATCCATAACAGACCTGAAGGGTCTGGTATGGAACTTAGGGGGACCCCCACGCATTTTTTTTTTTAATTTTGGTTCGGGGTTCCCCTTAATATTCATACCAGACCCAAAGGGCCTGGTAATGCACTGTTGGGGAACCCCAGGCCATTTTTTTCAATGACTGTTATGTGTATTGCAGAGACCCAACAATTCATTAATAGCCGGCACTAGCGCTAGTACTTTTAGATGACATTTTTTTCCTTTAGAAATGTCATTTTGTGCAGAGACTGTTGTAAACACGGGAAACATGTGCCACTTTACAGGCATACTATAGACACCCCCCAGGTATGAAATTTAAAGGAATATTTCACTTTTCATTGTTTCACTTTAAGCATTATTAAAATCACTGCTCCCGAAAAAACGGCCTTTTTTAAAACTTTTTTTGCATTGATACATGTCCCCTGGGGCAGGACCCGGGTCCCCAAACACTTTTTATGACAATAGCCTGCATATTAACCTTTAAAGTTAGGACTTTTGATTTCTCCCATAGACTTTTAAAGGGTGTTCTGCCACTTTCGAATTTGGTACTTTTTGTTTTTTACATTCATCATAACGAACGTTCGTAATTGTTACGAAAAGTTAACGAACCTAAAGAAAATTCGTATTTCGTACGAATCCAAATTGAATTTCGGACACGAATTACGTAATACAAATTCATTCTAATACAACAGAACGGAACGAAACAAATTTATTGATGGCGTACGTGTCTACCACTTTCCTCTCCTGTACATACTGCCCACTGTCATACTCTTCACATTCCTCTCCTGTACATACTGCTCACTGTCATACCCTCCACACTTCTCTCCTGTACATGCTGCCCACTGTCATATCCTCTACACTCTTCTCCTGTACATACTGCCCACTGTCTTACCCTCCACACTTGCCTCCTGTACATACTGCTCACTGTCATACACTTCTCTTCTGTACATAGTGCCCGCTGTCATACCCTCCACATTCCTCTCCTGTACATACCTCCCTCTGTCATACCCTCCACACTCCTCTCCTGTACATACTGCTCACTGTCATACCCTCCACACTCCTCTCCTGTACATAGTGCCCACTGTCTTGCCCTCCACACTTGTCTCCTGTACGTACTACTCACTGTCTTACTCTCCACATTCATCTCCTGTACATACTGCTCATTATCATACCATCCACACTCCTCTCCTGTACATACTGCCCACTGTCATACCATTCACACTCCTCTCCTGTACATACTACCCACTTTCATAAACTCCTCTACTGTATATAGTGCCAGCTGTCATACCCTCCACACTTCTCTCCTGTGCATACTGCCCACTATCATACCGCCCACACTCCTCTCCTGTACATACCACCCACTATGATACCCTCCACACTCTTCTCCTGTACATACTGATCACTGTCATACCCTCCACATTCCTCTCCTGTACATACTGCTCACTGTCATACCCTCCACATTCCTCTCCTGTAAATACTGCCCACTGTCATATCCTCCACACTCTCCTCCTGTACATACTGCCCACTGTCATACCCTCCACACTCCTGTCCTGTACATACTACCCACTGTCTTACCCTCCACACGCGTCTCCTGTACATACTGCTCAGTATCATACCATCCACACTCCTCTCCTGTACATACTGCCCACTGTCATACCCTTCACACTTTCATGAACTCCTCTACTGTACATAGTGCCGGCTGTCATACCCTCCACACTTCTCTCCTGTGCACACTGCCAACTATCATACTGTCCACACTCCTCTCTGGTACATACCGCCCACTGTGATACCCTCCACACAACTCTCCTGTACATACTTCTCACTGTGATACCCTCCACACTCCTCTCCTGCACATACTGCACCATCATAGCCTCCACACTCCTCTCCTGTACATACTGCCAACTGTCATACCCTCCACACTCCTCTCCTATACATACTGCCCCCATAATACCTTCCACATTCCTCTCCTGTACATGCTGCCCCTATCATACCCTCCACACTCCTCTCCTGTACATACTGCCCCCATCATACCCTCCACACTCCTCTCCTGTACATACTTCCCACCGGCATACCCTCCTTACTCCTCTCCTGTACATAGTGCCCACTGTCAACCCTGCACACTCCTCTGCTGTGCATAATGCCCACTGCCATACCCCCCACACTCCTCTCCTGTACATATTGCCTACTGCCATACCCTCCACACTCCTCTCCTGTACATAGTACCCACTGCTATACCCTCCAGATTCCTCTCCCTCACCTGCACATACTTCCCACTTTTATACCATCCATACTCCTCCCCTATGCCTCCTACCAACAAAAACAGTTGCTTAAAATTTATATTGAATATCCTCAATGTTACCAGCTCTAGGATGGGCACACTTTTGCTAACTAAAGGAAATCTTCTCAGTTCTTATATTTGTGCTGTCCATTATTAGTACTCATTTAATTTTTAATACTACTGTGATGTATAGAGGAACATAGGGGATGTCAGCTACTCGAAATATACCACTGGTAAAAAAGTGTCTCTGAAAATATTTTTGAAATGTTAACAACTATGCATTTGGGCACTGGCCAATGGCCACCGAGTCAGTAGGGGGCTCCTGGGATCCTGTGATATTAAAGCGGTAATAAACTTCGCTAACATTACTACTTTTTAGAGGCCCTCAGGTAGCTTATGCCGTAATGTAGTATGCACAGCATATTAGCACATTAGGGTACACTTTCCTATCAGACTGAGCCCTCCAGCGCTGCACTGTGATCAATCCGGCGCTTCCATCTTTACCCGGTCTTCCTTCCCGGTTCTGTGCCTTTGGTCACTTGCCTTGGCCAGGCTGTATTGCTGTCACTCCCAGGCATGCTAATGCGTATCTTCTCTCTCTCTCTCTCATCCTCCCTCGCTTACCCCTCACCCATCCCCTTTCTCTCTCTCTCTCATCCTCCCTCTCTCTATTTAATTTAATGTGTTATAACAAAAAATTGTTTTTATTTCTATTTATTTATTTATTTGTTTTTTTTTTTTTTATAAAAAGTCCCACCAGAACCCTCAGCACCAGGCTCATGATGTTCTTAATCCGGCCCTGGCTAGCTGTCCTCTATTCAGCTACCACTCCCGGATAGCTCTCTTCAGGCCCTGCCAGCCAGCCTGGCTGCAGAGACCTCCTTCCACTGCCCTTCCCACAGTCCTCTCTTCTGGTTCTGCACCCATCTCAAACTGCAATCTCCTAGTTCTCTCAGGCGTGCCTCCTCAATCCTCCCGACTGTGCTCATTCACCAGCCCTCCCGGCTGTGACCAGTAGTCCGCCCTGGAGACTCTTAGAAGTGTTCTCTCCCGCTGTCCTCTACTTGCTCTCTCATGTGCCTCTCCTTCCAGGATCTCGTCACTCCTCCTGGATTTTTATATTTAACTTCCATACTGTAAAAGATTGAAATCGACTTTTAAATTATGTTAACTTTTTAAAACTTATGTGAGATTTGAGTGACTGGGTTAAAGCGATTTTTCCTATAAAAAAATAAACATGTTATACTTACCTGCTCTCTTGCAGTGGATTTACACAGAGTAGCCCAGATCCTTTTCTTCTTGGGTCCCTCTTCTGTGATCCTGGCCCCTCCCTCCTGTTCAGTGCCCCCACAGCAAGCAGCTTGCTATGGGGGAACCCGAGCCAATTCCAGACCCGAAGGGCCAAGTATGGACTGGGGAGGGACCCCATGTTTTTTTTTCTTTATTTTTAAAAAAAGAAAACTATTTATCACATCTGCCTTTTCCCTGTCATTTACCACCTGCTTTCCTTTTTCATCCCTAATGCAGTTAATACATTTGAAAACATTTCTTATTTATATATTTCCTATTTACTTTTGACATTACACTAACACTAACTGCCAGAATAATGTCACGATTAAAAATAGTGAAGCTGTGAAGCTAGCCAACCCTTATAAATTGCACCACGTATATTTGCAAATGAGAAAAGGGCAGATATTTGTTCAGAAAGCCAACATATATAAAGCCAAGTCTCATAACCATCAATGGGATTATAGGAATTCGTCCTTCTGGCAGCACTACAAGGCACTCCTGCTATTTACCATCCTGAATAAAGCTTTGCAAACCAGAACAAGCATGAAACAAAGAAGTCACATTGTGAGATGCTTTGTTTACTTATAATAAATGACCTTTTAATGACTTTCGGTATACTATTACAAACCTATTCAAGTGAAAAAAATCCAAGCAGATATAGAAAAGCTATTCCGCTCTGTAATAAAAAAATCAATATATGGTGCTGCGCTCCAAAATTAGAGTGCTACAGTATTAAATATAAAGTGCTACATGTACTAGATTATATTCATGCGGTAATAATCATTAAATATATACAAAAAAAGACAATGCATAATGAGTCTACTATGCTAAATAGTAAATGAGTGATAAGTATTCCATGTGAAATAGATAAACAATTCCTTCAATACAGTGCGTGCACCAAAGACAATATAAATCTAAACGTAATGAAGTGCAAGTGCCAAAAAAATTCACAGTGAATAGTATCTTCAATGATTCTAGGGTTCTGAAAACGATCTCCCTAAGTATTTCCTTATCAGCTATGATCTGTATAGAGCCTGGTGAATACTTCTTATATATATGTGTTTTCTTTCTCAAATAAACCAAGCAAGGGCTAATGATCATCAATTTCATATGTAGATTGAAACACAGTCATCACAGCTGTCTCCACAACCCCCCAGGTGCATGCATAAGGAAAGAAGTTTCGCTCTTTAGTTTAATGTACAATATCTCTTAGGTTTCCACAAAAATAATATTTTTAAAAGCAACTTTACCCTATTTAATATCACTATTTGTAATAAAAAATGTTCATGAATTAATATTATAATAACAGGGGTGGAAACCGCTCTAAAGAGCATAAAAACGAAAACACTGCAGCTGCAACAAAAAAAACAACAAATATCTATGTGGCAAATGACAATAATATAAAAACATAGAGGAAAATTAATTTCGCGCAATATTGAAAAATATATGAAATATAGTGTAGATAAATATATTGTGGAACACTGTTGTCTGTTAGGTGGTAGTATAAAAATCTCTCTTGTGTACTAAAATAATCGCTGCTTTTTAAAAATGAGGCTTAAATAGCAGTAAATAGTGAAATACTCTTCATACCACCCTATATCTGACATGCATAAATAAATGATGACATATAGCATAAAGATATGTGCATAAAAATATGTGCATAAAAATATTTCCAGTGGTGAATCGTGTATGATCTTCTAAAATCCACAATCAAAAACTGTGCAATAAAACATATGTGCAACCTTTAAAAAAATATTATATATACAATCCAATTTGTGTGAAAAAAGTCCGTTTTTTTGCTACAATATTTGTAGATCTTCTAGTGCCAAAGTGATTTAGAAAATAAAATAGATGAATAAACAAGTACGTGAATAAAAAATTAAAAAATTAAAAAAATTAAAAAAATAACTGTGAATAGTTCTTCTGATATTAGAAAAAATAAATAGTGAAAGTCTATCTTTCTGCTGCTGATGTCTCTCAGTAAGGTCTCTCAGAACTCTCACCTTGAATTAGTAGTAATCAGGCATTCTGTAATATGTCTTTAAGGTGTGGGGATAGTTTCTGGTAGCTTTCTCTTTCAGTTTCTCTCCTCCAACGTTCCCTCTCTGCTGCTCCGCTCTAATGAACTCAGTGTGGGGGAAAAATGGGGAGGGGGGAGAAGAAAGAGGCTCCACTAGTGCATTAAACTTTTAGAGTCAAAGGGGGGAAAATTTATTAGCTGTTACTCTTACATTTCTCATAATAAAAACAGGCAAAGTGAATGAAAAAACGATCTGGCGTTCTCAGCGCCCTCTCACTTGTGCTTCAGATTCAGTGTATTGCTCCAGCCAATCCCTACGCGTTACGACACCGTCACGTGTCTTCATCTGGGGTACCTGATTGGCTGTCTTATGTCTGCTTATATGTGATAGAGCCGGAAGTTGCGGACCCGCCATTTTACTTATGGTTAGTATGGTTTTAGTTCGGCGGCCATTTTTCTTTGGTTTTAGGAGGATTCTTTCTCTATAGTTTGAACTTTAGTGTATGCGGCCATGTTTTTGGTGGTGTTCCTCTATATTCGAATAAATTGCCGCTGTTTAATATTACAAACATGGTTGCATTATAGGATTTTTTGGAAAGGGTGACCATTTCTATTACCAAGGCATACGTTGTTATCATTTATAAGTAGGAGTTATACATACTAAATGGTGAATTCATGCAATCACCCTCTCAAGTAAATTTGATTAATATAACCTTTTTTGAATGTATAAAGCAGGTACGAGAGTGCTCTGCTAACTATACCAGTTAGTGTAATATAAAAAATACAAATAGGTACATTTTAATTAAACAATTATTACATATCCATCACCACTATACTCATTTATAATGTATTTTCTCATTACCCTATGATACTAACTAGTTGTGTATAAATGAGAATATTAATGTTTAAAATATGTGATTCTGCATAATAAATATAATCTTTTTATTAATAAAAAATTAAGTTAAAAAATTTTTTAATTAAAAAACTTAAAAAATTAAAAAATAAAAAAAATTTTTTTGGTTTTCTTATGAAATATTAAAAATTATTTAAAAAACAATTTAGATCGAACTCGACGTTCAGTCCCCCTGGCACCAAAGTACGTAAGGAGTGTATCCATTTAGATTCTTTACGACTAATATCTCGGACTAAGTGACTACCTCTCCAGGATGGTTTGTATTTTTCTATACCCCAAAATTGGAGGTGTGCAGGATCTTTATTGTGTACTAGTGCGAAATGCTTTGACACATTGTGTTTTGGGAAGCCCGATTTTATATTTTGTACGTGTTCCTTTATGCGTGTTTTTAGTGCTCTTTTTGTTCGGCCCACGTATTGTAGGTTACAGCTACATTGTAACACATAGACTACTCCTTCTGTGTGACATCCTATAAAATCTTTAATATTAAAATTATGTCCTGTACTGGTGGCTGTAAAGTCTTTACGCTTTCCTTGAAATTTCTTTGCATGGCGGCAGGCATAACAGTTGCGGCAGGGATAAAAGCCTTTTCCAGAAAAAAATGTGTATTCAGGTTTTGAGGGAGGATCAATTACTGACTTAACTATTAGATCTCTTATAGTGGGTGCTCTTTTATATACTATATTTGGTTTCTCTGGTAGTATTTCTTTGAGGTCTTTGTCATTCTTTAAGATGTGCCAATGCTTTTGAATTACTTTTGCCACATCTTTATGCTGTGTATTGAAGTCTAATATTATACTAGGCACTTCTTGTTGGAATCTTTTTCTGGGGCAGTCTTCAAGCATTTTCTCTCTTTCAATGAGATTTACATGTTCTATTTGGTTTTGTATCCAATGGCTATCATATCCTTTCACTTTGAACCTCTCTCCCATCATTTGTGCTTGGTTCTGATAATCCTCTTCTTTAGTACAGTTTCTTCTAAGTCTTGTGAACTGACCTTTAGGGATGTTATAAAGCCACGGTTTGTAGTGGCAACTGTCTATTGATAGATAGCTATTGGCATCCACATTTTTAAAGTGCGTTTTGGTTATTATTTTCTGTCCCTCCAGGCTTATATTTAGATCTAGGAAGTTAATTTCTTTGTCATCAATATTCCATACCAGGTTTATGTTTCTGTCATTATCGTTTAGTTTGTTTAGAAACATTTCTAAGTTGTGTTTGTCTCCATTCCACACTATTACAACATCATCTATGAATCTTTTATATAATGTCAGCTCTGGAGGGGTATCTGTATATACTGCCGTTTCCTCCCACTGTGCCATAAATGCGTTTGCGACTCCTGGCGCAAATTTGGCCCCCATAGCTATGCCTACTTTCTGTTTGAAGTAGGTTTGATCGTGCCAAAAATAATTGCATTTGAGGCAAAAATCTAAACATTTCATTAAATACTTTCTCTGTTTACAAATTAAGGTGCTATGTTTTCTCAAAAGCCATTTGGTTGCCGAAATCGCATCGTGATGTTGCACTATAGTATAAAGTGATGTGACATCTGCGGTAGCCAGTAGAGTTCTCCCTTCTAATACTGGTACTGTGTCTAGGAGTTGCAATGTGTGCTTTGTATCTTTTAGATATGCTTGAGTTTGCTGGACCGCTGGTTGTATAAAATAGTCAATGTATTGTCCCATTCTTGCTGTTAAGGAATCTATACTATTGACTATGGGTCTCCCTGGTGGATTTTCTTTATTCTTATGGATCTTAGGGACTGTGTAGATTATGGGTATTCTACACACTTCTGGTACTAAATATTTCATTTCTTTTGGATTCAGTATATTTTTCTTCACTCCTAGATCTACTATTGCTTCTAGTTGTTTTTTATATTTTGAGGTTGGATTCCCAAATAGTCTAGTATATGTTGTTTCGTCTTGCAACTGTCTATTCAATTCTGAAAGGTATTGCTCTTTTGACTGTAAAACTATTGCACCTC
This sequence comes from Aquarana catesbeiana, assembly GCF_042186555.1. Classification (NCBI taxonomy): domain Eukaryota; kingdom Metazoa; phylum Chordata; class Amphibia; order Anura; family Ranidae; genus Aquarana; species Aquarana catesbeiana. The sequence goes on from NC_133328.1 coordinate 114,102,254, forward strand.
CCTTATCTGCTGGCCTGATTATAATGTCCTTCCTTTCTGTCAAGCGTTTTATGCCTTTTTTTATATGTATAGGATCTGCCGCTTTTTTAATTTTTAAAGAGTCTATGTCTTGTAGGACTAGGTTTTTGAAGACTTCTATATTCTGGTTGTTTGACATTTGTGGGTTGAATGTTGAAGCATTTCGCAACGTACTGTGTACTTCTAGTTGTGCAGTATCAGTACTTGAAGTACTTGGTCTCCATAGGTTGTTCATCACATATTTCTTAATATTAATTTTCCTGATGTATTTCTGTATCCCTATGTAGGTGTTAAATTTGTTTAAATTGTTGGTTGGTGCATGTTTGAGGCCCTTATCAAGTACTGCCAACTCTTCTGCTGTTATTTCTTTTCCACTTATATTCACTACGTTCTCTCCAATTGGTCTCTTTTTCTTTTGGAGTCTCTTCCCTGATCTTCGTCCTCTCTTCGTTCTGGTGTATTTCTTCTTGGTTCTTCTTGGGGTCTTCTCCTGGGTGAGTAGTGTGTTTCTTGTGGTAGTCTCCGAGGGGAGTACTCTCTCCTGTCCCTCTCTAAAAAAGGCCTTTGTGTATTGTAATTATGCTGGTTTCCATAATAGTATGGATTTTCATAATAATGATCTTGATAGTCCCTGATGGGGTCAAATCTGTTGTATGTGGGAATCAGGGGTCGTCCATATCCGTCTCTATAGTCGTGGTGTGGTGGTGTTCTATTTTCTCTTGGATTTCTTTTGTTTTGTTGCCAATTTCTATTTCTAAATGGTTTCTTGAATGGTTTCTTCCCTCCTCTTTTGGGAGTGTATTGTCCATATCCATAATTGTTTCTTTGATTATAGTTATTTCTTGGCGTGCCTCCATATGTGTCTCTTTCATCTCTTCTCATAGGGTTCGGGCCGTTTGGGTTAGGTCCATCTCGGTATGGTCGTGGCGTTTCAATGCGTCTTTCTCTTTCTTCCCATCTTGGTGGGTTGAGTGCATGAGATGTTGTTGGATCCTGTATTCTGACTTCCCTTTCAGGTGTAGAATATGTGGATGTCGGAGGGGCCGGCTCTACTTTGCTTTGCCATTTAAAAACTTGGTCTGTTTTGTAATCTGTTGAATCCCTTTGATATTTTTTCTTTTTTCGGTTTTGCACTTCTAAGTCTTTGGCAATTAAATCTTTGTTCAATTGGGTTGCCAATCTTTTGAATTCTGTGGTTTCTTTATGTGGTTCCATTTTTTGTTTGATTTCTTCTATTTGTTGTTCTATTAACACAGTTTTCCTCAATTTGCGTTCTAATAGGAATTTTAAACCCTCTATACTTTTATTATTAAAAAACGCAAACCATTCTGCCATCGATTCTTTGTCGGTTAATCCATCATTTGGTGGTACTTCCCACCTTAATCTCCTGGGGACTATATTTTCTCTAATGTACCTTTCAAATGTATTAGTGTCCCACCACAGGTTGATTTTTTTCTCCATATAATGGCCTAATTTCCTAGTCATGCTTTCTAAGTCTGTGTTCCTTGTTCTATTTTGTGAGTTGAATACCTCATCTAGGTTCACCTTTCTTGTTTCAATATATGTAAATACATCCATTTTAGCAGCAAAGGTATTGTGCGTGCACTCTTAGGTATAAAAATATAAAATTGTCCTTCGCGCTGGTGGATTTTCAATAGTGAAGTGATCAAGTGAAATATAGTGCTGTGTAAATAATTAATAAATAATAATATTGCCGCAAAATATGGGTGTCCACACCAAACACTTAATGACTGAATAGAGGAAAATAAATTTCGCGCAATATTGAAAAATATATGAAATATAGTGTAGATAAATATATTGTGGAACACTGTTGTCTGTTAGGTGGTAGTATAAAAATCTCTCTTGTGTACTAAAATAATCGCTGCTTTTTAAAAATGAGGCTTAAATAGCAGTAAATAGTGAAATACTCTTCATACCACCCTATATCTGACATGCATAAATAAATGATGACATATAGCATAAAGATATGTGCATAAAAATATGTGCATAAAAATATTTCCAGTGGTGAATCGTGTATGATCTTCTAAAATCCACAATCAAAAACTGTGCAATAAAACATATGTGCAACCTTTAAAAAAATATTATATATACAATCCAATTTGTGTGAAAAAAGTCCGTTTTTTTGCTACAATATTTGTAGATCTTCTAGTGCCAAAGTGATTTAGAAAATAAAATAGATGAATAAACAAGTACGTGAATAAAAAATTAAAAAATTAAAAAAATAACTGTGAATAGTTCTTCTGATATTAGAAAAAATAAATAGTGAAAGTCTATCTTTCTGCTGCTGATGTCTCTCAGTAAGGTCTCTCAGAACTCTCACCTTGAATTAGTAGTAATCAGGCATTCTGTAATATGTCTTTAAGGTGTGGGGATAGTTTCTGGTAGCTTTCTCTTTCAGTTTCTCTCCTCCAACGTTCCCTCTCTGCTGCTCCGCTCTAATGAACTCAGTGTGGGGGAAAAATGGGGAGGGGGGAGAAGAAAGAGGCTCCACTAGTGCATTAAACTTTTAGAGTCAAAGGGGGGAAAATTTATTAGCTGTCACTCTTACATTTCTCATAATAAAAACAGGCAAAGTGAATGAAAAAACGATCTGGCGTTCTCAGCGCCCTCTCACTTGTGCTTCAGATTCAGTGTATTGCTCCAGCCAATCCCTACGCGTTACGACACCGTCACGTGTCTTCATCTGGGGTACCTGATTGGCTGTCTTATGTCTGCTTATATGTGATAGAGCCGGAAGTTGCGGACCCGCCATTTTACTTATGGTTAGTATGGTTTTAGTTCGGCGGCCATTTTTCTTTGGTTTTAGGAGGATTCTTTCTCTATAGTTTGAACTTTAGTGTATGCGGCCATGTTTTTGGTGGTGTTCCTCTATATTCGAATAAATTGCCGCTGTTTAATATTACAAACATGGTTGCATTATAGGATTTTTTGGAAAGGGTGACCATTTCTATTACCAAGGCATACGTTGTTATCATTTATAAGTAGGAGTTATACATACTAAATGGTGAATTCATGCAATCACCCTCTCAAGTAAATTTGATTAATATAACCTTTTTTGAATGTATAAAGCAGGTACGAGAGTGCTCTGCTAACTATACCAGTTAGTGTAATATAAAAAATACAAATAGGTACATTTTAATTAAACAATTATTACATATCCATCACCACTATACTCATTTATAATGTATTTTCTCATTACCCTATGATACTAACTAGTTGTGTATAAATGAGAATATTAATGTTTAAAATATGTGATTCTGCATAATAAATATAATCTTTTTATTAATAAAAAATTAAGTTAAAAAATTTTTTAATTAAAAAACTTAAAAAATTAAAAAATAAAAAAAAAATTTTTTTGGTTTTCTTATGAAATATTAAAAATTATTTAAAAAACAATTTAGATCGAACTCGACGTTCAGTCCCCCTGGCACCAAAGTACGTAAGGAGTGTATCCATTTAGATTCTTTACGACTAATATCTCGGACTAAGTGACTACCTCTCCAGGATGGTTTGTATTTTTCTATACCCCAAAATTGGAGGTGTGCAGGATCTTTATTGTGTACTAGTGCGAAATGCTTTGACACATTGTGTTTTGGGAAGCCCGATTTTATATTTTGTACGTGTTCCTTTATGCGTGTTTTTAGTGCTCTTTTTGTTCGGCCCACGTATTGTAGGTTACAGCTACATTGTAACACATAGACTACTCCTTCTGTGTGACATCCTATAAAATCTTTAATATTAAAATTATGTCCTGTACTGGTGGCTGTAAAGTCTTTACGCTTTCCTTGAAATTTCTTTGCATGGCGGCAGGCATAACAGTTGCGGCAGGGATAAAAGCCTTTTTCAGAAAAAAATGTGTATTCAGGTTTTGAGGGAGGATCAATTACTGACTTAACTATTAGATCTCTTATAGTGGGTGCTCTTTTATATACTATATTTGGTTTCTCTGGTAGTATTTCTTTGAGGTCTTTGTCATTCTTTAAGATGTGCCAATGCTTTTGAATTACTTTTGCCACATCTTTATGCTGTGTATTGAAGTCTAATATTATACTAGGCACTTCTTGTTGGAATCTTTTTCTGGGGCAGTCTTCAAGCATTTTCTCTCTTTCAATGAGATTTACATGTTCTATTTGGTTTTGTATCCAATGGCTATCATATCCTTTCACTTTGAACCTCTCTCCCATCATTTGTGCTTGGTTCTGATAATCCTCTTCTTTAGTACAGTTTCTTCTAAGTCTTGTGAACTGACCTTTAGGGATGTTATAAAGCCACGGTTTGTAGTGGCAACTGTCTATTGATAGATAGCTATTGGCATCCACATTTTTAAAGTGCGTTTTGGTTATTATTTTCTGTCCCTCCAGGCTTATATTTAGATCTAGGAAGTTAATTTCTTTGTCATCAATATTCCATACCAGGTTTATGTTTCTGTCATTATCGTTTAGTTTGTTTAGAAACATTTCTAAGTTGTGTTTGTCTCCATTCCACACTATTACAACATCATCTATGAATCTTTTATATAATGTCAGCTCTGGAGGGGTATCTGTATATACTGCCGTTTCCTCCCACTGTGCCATAAATGCGTTTGCGACTCCTGGCGCAAATTTGGCCCCCATAGCTATGCCTACTTTCTGTTTGAAGTAGGTTTGATCGTGCCAAAAATAATTGCATTTGAGGCAAAAATCTAAACATTTCATTAAATACTTTCTCTGTTTACAAATTAAGGTGCTATGTTTTCTCAAAAGCCATTTGGTTGCCGAAATCGCATCGTGATGTTGCACTATAGTATAAAGTGATGTGACATCTGCGGTAGCCAGTAGAGTTCTCCCTTCTAATACTGGTACTGTGTCTAGGAGTTGCAATGTGTGCTTTGTATCTTTTAGATATGCTTGAGTTTGCTGGACCGCTGGTTGTATAAAATAGTCAATGTATTGTCCCATTCTTGCTGTTAAGGAATCTATACTATTGACTATGGGTATCCCTGGTGGATTTTCTTTATTCTTATGGATCTTAGGGACTGTGTAGATTATGGGTATTCTACACACTTCTGGTACTAAATATTTCATTTCTTTTGGATTCAGTATATTTTTCTTCACTCCTAGATCTACTATTGCTTCTAGTTGTTTTTTATATTTTGAGGTTGGATTCCCAAATAGTCTAGTATATGTTGTTTCGTCTTGCAACTGTCTATTCAATTCTGAAAGGTATTGCTCTTTTGACTGTAAAACTATTGCACCTCCCTTATCTGCTGGCCTGATTATAATGTCCTTCCTTTCTGTCAAGCGTTTTATGCCTTTTTTTATATGTATAGGATCTGCCGCTTTTTTAATTTTTAAAGAGTCTGTCTTGTAGGACTAGGTTTTTGAAGACTTCTATATTCTGGTTGTTTGACATTTGTGGGTTGAATGTTGAAGCATTTCGCAACGTACTGTGTACTTCTAGTTGTGCAGTATCAGTACTTGAAGTACTTGGTCTCCATAGGTTGTTCATCACATATTTCTTAATATTAATTTTCCTGATGTATTTCTGTATCCCTATGTAGGTGTTAAATTTGTTTAAATTGTTGGTTGGTGCATGTTTGAGACATTATATAAAAGATTCATAGATGATGTTGTAATAGTGTGGAATGGAGACAAACACAACTTAGAAATGTTTCTAAACAAACTAAACGATAATGACAGAAACATAAACCTGGTATGGAATATTGATGACAAAGAAATTAACTTCCTAGATCTAAATATAAGCCTGGAGGGACAGAAAATAATAACCAAAACGCACTTTAAAAATGTGGATGCCAATAGCTATCTATCAATAGACAGTTGCCACTACAAACCGTGGCTTTATAACATCCCTAAAGGTCAGTTCACAAGACTTAGAAGAAACTGTACTAAAGAAGAGGATTATCAGAACCAAGCACAAATGATGGGAGAGAGGTTCAAAGTGAAAGGATATGATAGCCATTGGATACAAAACCAAATAGAACATGTAAATCTCATTGAAAGAGAGAAAATGCTTGAAGACTGCCCCAGAAAAAGATTCCAACAAGAAGTGCCTAGTATAATATTAGACTTCAATACACAGCATAAAGATGTGGCAAAAGTAATTCAAAAGCATTGGCACATCTTAAAGAATGACAAAGACCTCAAAGAAATACTACCAGAGAAACCAAATATAGTATATAAAAGAGCACCCACTATAAGAGATCTAATAGTTAAGTCAGTAATTGATCCTCCCTCAAAACCTGAATACACATTTTTTTCTGGAAAAGGCTTTTATCCCTGCCGCAACTGTTATGCCTGCCGCCATGCAAAGAAATTTCAAGGAAAGCGTAAAGACTTTACAGCCACCAGTACAGGACATAATTTTAATATTAAAGATTTTATAGGATGTCACACAGAAGGAGTAGTCTATGTGTTACAATGTAGCTGTAACCTACAATACGTGGGCCGAACAAAAAGAGCACTAAAAACACGCATAAAGGAACACGTACAAAATATAAAATCGGGCTTCCCAAAACACAATGTGTCAAAGCATTTCGCACTAGTACACAATAAAGATCCTGCACACCTCCAATTTTGGGGTATAGAAAAATACAAACCATCCTGGAGAGGTAGTCACTTAGTCCGAGATATTAGTCGTAAAGAATCTAAATGGATACACTCCTTACGTACTTTGGTGCCAGGGGGACTGAACGTCGAGTTCGATCTAAATTGTTTTTTAAATAATTTTTAATATTTCATAAGAAAACCAAAAAAATTTTTTTTTATTTTTTAATTTTTTAAGTTTTTTAATTAAAAAATTTTTTAACTTAATTTTTTATTAATAAAAAGATTATATTTATTATGCAGAATCACATATTTTAAACATTAATATTCTCATTTATACACAACTAGTTAGTATCATAGGGTAATGAGAAAATACATTATAAATGAGTATAGTGGTGATGGATATGTAATAATTGTTTAATTATTATGTACCTATTTGTATTTTTTATATTACACTAACTGGTATAGTTAGCAGAGCACTCTCGTACCTGCTTTATACATTCAAAAAAGGTTATATTAATCAAATTTACTTGAGAGGGTGATTGCATGAATTCACCATTTAGTATGTATAACTCCTACTTATAAATGATAACAACGTATGCCTTGGTAATAGAAATGGTCACCCTTTCCAAAAAATCCTATAATGCAACCATGTTTGTAATATTAAACAGCGGCAATTTATTCGAATATAGAGGAACACCACCAAAAACATGGCCGCATACACTAAAGTTCAAACTATAGAGAAAGAATCCTCCTAAAACCAAAGAAAAATGGCCGCCGAACTAAAACCATACTAACCATAAGTAAAATGGCGGGTCCGCAACTTCCGGCTCTATCACATATAAGCAGACATAAGACAGCCAATCAGGTACCCCAGATGAAGACACGTGACGGTGTCGTAACGCGTAGGGATTGGCTGGAGCAATACACTGAATCTGAAGCACAAGTGAGAGGGCGCTGAGAACGCCAGATCGTTTTTTCATTCACTTTGCCTGTTTTTATTATGAGAAATGTAAGAGTAACAGCTAATAAATTTTCCCCCCTTTGACTCTAAAAGTTTAATGCACTAGTGGAGCCTCTTTCTTCTCCCCCCTCCCCATTTTTCCCCCACACTGAGTTCATTAGAGCGGAGCAGCAGAGAGGGAACGTTGGAGGAGAGAAACTGAAAGAGAAAGCTACCAGAAACTATCCCCACACCTTAAAGACATATTACAGAATGCCTGATTACTACTAATTCAAGGTGAGAGTTCTGAGAGACCTTACTGAGAGACATCAGCAGCAGAAAGATAGATTTTCACTATTTATTTTTTCTAATATCAGAAGAACTATTCACAGTTATTTTTTTAATTTTTTAATTTTTTATTCACGTACTTGTTTATTCATCTATTTTATTTTCTAAATCACTTTGGCACTAGAAGATCTACAAATATTGTAGCAAAAAAACGGACTTTTTTCACACAAATTGGATTGTATATATAATATTTTTTTAAAGGTTGCACATATGTTTTATTGCACAGTTTTTGATTGTGGATTTTAGAAGATCATACACGATTCACCACTGGAAATATTTTTATGCACATATTTTTATGCACATATCTTTATGCTATATGTCATCATTTATTTATGCATGTCAGATATAGGGTGGTATGAAGAGTATTTCACTATTTACTGCTATTTAAGCCTCATTTTTAAAAAGCAGCGATTATTTTAGTACACAAGAGAGATTTTTATACTACCACCTAACAGACAACAGTGTTCCACAATATATTTATCTACACTATATTTCATATATTTTTCAATATTGCGCGAAATTTATTTTCCTCTATTCAGTCATTAAGTGTTTGGTGTGGACACCCATATTTTGCGGCAATATTATTATTTATTAATTATTTACACAGCACTATATTTCACTTGATCACTTCACTATTGAAAATCCACCAGCGCGAAGGACAATTTTATATTTTAATATAAAAACATAAGTGCGCTTGCAGTGAAACACAATTAAATATGACATACAGCAATGATAATAAATACATTGATAATGAATAGAGCTTATAAAAAATAAAATGTTTAAAAAAAATGTGACAAATAAAGAAAAAAGTGAACTGAATTCATACACAAGTCAAATGAAATGTGATGTAAATATAGTGCAGAAAAGATTGTCCATACATCACTCAAAGAAAAAATAAATTTGATAAGGGAAGACAAGACAAATGTGAAGAATCGAGCATCCAAAGTTCATCAACCTTCACCCAGAAGGGAAGAAAGAGGGGAAAAGGGATGTGAGGAGGGTCCCCGGATTGAAGGTGAATCCCATTTGAGAAATCTGTGCCCTTCCCGGAAACGGTGGACCTCCTAAATAGCAAGGTCTTACTAGCAAACAGATACAGCCCTCTGCAGGAACAGGTGGACCTCCTATTCGTCTATAGCCTCGAACTTTCGTGGCGTTCCAGGGCAGGCAAAACCGGAATCCCAATCTAACCTCGGTTTGTTTCCCGCCTGCTTTTTTCTGAGCAATAAAGGCTTTTTTATCGATCCTACTACACCATTGGATTTTCTTTTCGCTTTTTACACTCATGGTCTCCCCGACCAAGGAGTGTTATTTCCAGATTGGGATTCCGGTTTATAGATTTGAGGGTGGCGGGGCAATCACTTCTTTCTTTCTTTTTGTTGTGTGGGCCTGGTATGTATTTTTAGGGGGAACCCCATGCCACCTTTTTGTGTGGGGGTCCCGCATTAACACCTATACTAAACCCTCATCTAGGATAAGGACCTGGTATTGATAAAAGGAATCCCCAGATGCATTATTTTGTGGTCAAAGCTGTAATTTACTGTGAATTTAAATGGCATTTTCTTTCTTTGTATCTCCACTTCCTGTGGATCACATCACTGGGTTTTCGATGGTTATACCGAGATGATGCCTACAGCTGCAGGCATCCCCCCATACCGTTTTTAAGCCTGTGGTCGGCTCTCTTGTAAAAGCACTTACTAGCCCCTGAACTGCTTTTACAAGCAGCCCCCCTCCCACTGCCTTCCATGGCTTGCTTGTGCTCTCCCATCTCATCGGCTTTAATCAGCTCTCTGCTGTAGTAACCCAGAAGCGATGACATGACATTACATCCAGTTTACCCAGATGTCAACGGCACCATTTAAAAAAAAATAAAAAGCATTTAAAAACTACGATCTTGGTGTTTTGAATGCTTTTGAGGGCAGAGGAGAGATTTGGGGGGGGGGGGGGGGTCTTATAGGCTGCAAACTTCTTCATAAAGAGTACATGTCACATGCCTAGTGCTGTCACAAGGATGTTTACATTCCTTGTAACAGCAATAAAAGTGATAAAAAAAAATTTTTTATGTAGAAAAAAAAAAATGAATTGCATAAAAATGTATTTAAAAAAAATTGAAGGTGCCCCCATCCCTCCGTGCTCGCAAACACGTACATCGGTCCTGCATGCATGCAAACAGCTATAGGTATCACCGTGAACATCAGATCATGGGCAGTAATTCTAGCACTGGACCTCCTCTGTAAATCTCAAGTGGTAACCCGTAAAGGCTTTTAAAACATCACCTATGGATAGTAAAATATACATCGTTTGTCGCCGCTGCACGGGCGTGCGCAATTTGAAAGGGTGACATGTTTGGTATCCATTTACTCAACATAATATCATCTTTTATATGTTACACAAAAATTGGGTTATATATTGTGTTTTTTTGCAATAAAATTAAAAAAATGTAATTTTTCCCAAAAAATTGGGTTTAGATAACCGCTACACAAATACTGTGTGACATAAAAAAAATGTCAAGACCCACCAATTATGCTCTAGGGCCTCTGCTTTAAAAAATATATAATGTTTGGGGTTCTAAGTAGTTTTCTAGCAAAAAATACTGATTGTTACATGTAAACAAAAAGTGCCAGAAAAGGCCCAATCTGGAAGATGATATGTCAGTTTTGCTATAGTAGATTTCACACATTGTACAGATGCGCCACTTGACAGGCAGATGAAATGTATCCCTCAGGCATATTATTAATTTAGCAATTTTTAAGTTTTTTACTTATAGCAATATTAGAATTGCTGCTGCCCACCAAATGCTATTTAAAACATTTCTTTTTTGCTTTGGTACATGTTCCACAGGGCAGTGCCCTGCCACCTATGCCATTTGATTGACAATCCCTTGCCTATAAGCCTAAAAAATGGCCAATACTGTTTTTTTAACATTTGGCTCCAAAAAATTAGTTCAGATTTGGCACCCAAACTGTATTCATGTTTTGCAAACTTGCCTTGAACTGAACAAGAAGCCCCGTAAAGCTCCAAGTCAATCTGTTCAGAGCTTAAACAGGTCAGGCTAAGGATTCTTATACCTTCCCTATGTGACCAAGCTGAATATTGGTAGACAAGACACCCAGGGCTGCATTGTGGAAGGAAGGTAAGTTAGTTACATGCTCTCCCATACTCAGAAGTACAGGGTATTTCTTTTGGCTTAGTAGGTGAACAGAGCAGTTATGGGGCAAATGTAACGTACGTATAAGAAGCAGGAGGCTAATCACAGGTTCACTTTATGGGAATTACTAACTCTAGGTAGGAATTAATCATTACGATGCTGAAGCTTTCCAAGAAAAAATGGAACTTTTCCAAATCGAATATACCCTACTATACAGTAGACCATGGGCTCCAAAATGAAAAGTAACTTGCCATTTATCCCAAAGTGTACTTCTAGGTGGAAGCACACTGATTTTATGTCCAGCAGAGTGCATGGTCAAAATTCTGGCCTACTTTCTTCCATCTCTTACTTCCTATCTTTTGCAAATGAGGTTGTCCATCACAGTAAGTGTCAATAATAAGGCAGAAGAGGGTGGAATTGGAATTGAAGGAATTCCTTAGATTCCCTTGGTGGACATCACAGCTGATAGTGATTAGGGATGGTCCCGATGTTCGAGTTGAATGTAAGTTCAACTCGAACATCGGGTGTTCATTTGTCCGCAAATGAACCAAACATATGGGGTGTTCGCTGCAAATTCGAGATGGCAAAGGCAGGGTGCAGTTCAGGTGCATGCTTTGGCCAATCACAGTGCGATTTGCTGGGAGTGCCATGATTGGCCAAAGGCAGGGTGCCTTTGGCCAATCATGGCTCCACGGCCCACACTATATAAGGCTGCTTACATGGCAGCCATATGTAGTGTGATAACCTGGAGAGATTGAAAGAACTTGAGCTAGATTAGGCAGGTTAGTTAGTGGCGTGCAGGCAGTTTAGTGTATATACATATTGTGTATGTATATATATATATATATATATATATATATATATATATATATATATATATATAAATATATATAATATATATATATATATATATATATATATATATATATATATATATATATATATATATATATATATATATATATATATAAATATATATATATATATAATATAATGTATATATATATATATATAGTGCATAGTGCATTCAGTGTAGACTATATATACAGTGCAGTCTGTGCAGAGTATATAATACAGTGCATTGCAGTGGTTAAGGGGAATCTTATGACAGAATTAAGAAAAAAATGGCATGGTCTGGTATAGATTTTAAGGGGAACTCCACTCCAAATTAAAAAAAAAACAGGATGGGGTCCACCCCAAAATCGATACCAGGCACTTTGGGTCTGGCATATATTTTAAGGGGAACTCCACGCCAAAATGAAAAATTGGTGTGGGGTCCCACAAAATCCATACCAGACCCTTATCCGAGCCAACAGCCTGGCAGGGCCCCCTCCTAAACCATACCAGGCCGCTTTCCCTCAACGTGGGGAGGCTTTTTCCCATGTTGATGGAGACAAGGGCCTCTTCCTGACAACCCTGACCATTGGTTGTCTGGGTCTGCGAGCGGGAGGGCTTATCAGATCCCACCCCCCCCCATGTGACTGGGTATCAGGTACATTGTACCCCTACCCATTCACCAAAAAAAGTGTTAAAAAGTAAAAACCACAACAGACAGTTTTTGACAATTCTTTTATTAACCACTTCACCCCCTTCCTAACCGGGCCATTTTTTTGCAATATGGCACTGCGTCGCTTTAACTGACAATTGCGCGGTCGTGCAACGTTGTACCCAAACAAAATTGACGTAATTTTTTCCCATAAATAGAGCTTTCTTCTCGTGGTAATTGATCACCTTTGCAGTTTTTATTTTTTGCACTATAAACAAAAAAATAACGACAATTTTGAAAAAAACACAATATTTTTGTACTTTTTGCTATAACAAATATCCCAATTAAAAAAAAAAAATCTTTTCCTCAGTTTAGGCCGATATGTATTCTTCTACATATTTTTGGCCAAAAAATTGCAATAAGCGTATATTGATTGGTTTGCGCAAAAGTTATAGTGCCTACAAAATAGGTTAATGAGTTATGGCATTTTTATTTTTATTATTTTTTTACTACTAATGGCGGCGATCTGTCATTATTATCGGGACTGCGACATTGCGGCGGACAGATCGGACACTTTTGACACTTTTTTGAAACCTTTGACAGCTATAAATAGTCACTGATTGCTGTATAAATGTCACTGGCAGGGAAGGGGTTAAAACTAGGGGGCGATCAAGGGGTTAAATGTGTTCCCTGACTCTGTGTTCTAACTGTGGGGGGATGAGACCCACTGGGGGAGGAGACCAATCGGTGTTCCTATATACCAGGAACACGCAATTTGTTTCCTCTCCCCTGACAGGACGTGGATCTGTGTGTCTACAGGACAAACAGATCCGCGTTCCTGCTCTGTCAGGAGCGATCGCGGGTGCCCGCCGGACATCAAGTGGAGGCTGTCATATGATGCCCGCCCAGGAAGGGAGATCCCATCTGCAGACGTGATTGACGATGGATGTACATCGCGGGACACTTTTCTTCTTTTTTAATAAAGGAATTGTCAAAAACTGTCTATTGTGGTTTTTACTTTTTGACACTTTTTTGGTGAATAGGTAGGGGTACAATGTACCCAATACCCATTCACATGGGGGGGCCAGGATCTGGGGGCCCCCTTGTTAAAGGGGGCTTCCAGATTCCGATAAGCCCCCCACCCACAGACCCCAACAACCAATGGCCAGGGTTTCAGGAAGAGGCCCTTGTCCCCATCAGCTTGAGGACAAGGTGCTGTGGGGGGACCCCAAAGCACCCTCCCCATGTTGAGGGCAAGTGGCCTGGTATGGTTCGGGGGGGTGCTCACTCGTCCCCCCCTTTCCTGCCTGTCAGGCTGCTTGCTCGGAGGAGGGTCTGGTATGGATTTTGGGGATCCCAGTTTTTTTTAATTTTGGCGTGGAGTTCCCCTTAAAAACTATGCCAGCCCGAAGGGCCTGGTATGGACTGGAGGGGGGGACCCCTTGAAGAAATCAAAGATTCCTTCCTTGATTTTTCATCTATATTGCCAGGAGTCAGCAATACATTACACCCGCGAGCAAGTTTAAATGATGCACCACTTTACAGACAGACTAAGGGGATCCCCCCCCAGGCACGATATTTGAAGGAATCTTTCATTTTTATTGTTTCACTTTAAGTATTATTAAAATAACTGCTCCTGAAAAAACTATTGTTTTAAAAACTTTTTTTGCATTGATACATGTCCTCTAGGGCAGTACCTGGGTCCCCATACACTTTTTATGGCAATAACTTGCATATAAGCCTTTAAAATTAGCACTTTTGGTTTTTCAAGTTCGTGTCCCATAGACTTTAATAGGGTTCGCACGTTCGCTCAAACTTTTTGCCTGTTCCCATGTTCTGGTGCAAATCCAACTGGCGGGTGTTCGACCCATCCCTACAGCTAATGAGCTGAAACCTGGAGCAGCACATTGGGGTGGGTGGCAGTTTACTTTTTGTTGTGGATCAGAGGCTTGCTGAGTTTCCTTTTATCCAATGCAATTATTTTGTGTGCAAGACTCACAATAACCACTTTGCATGAGCGCAGCTTCTTGACACATTGCTTTAAAAAATTCCCATCTTTCTTTGACTGTCACATAGCAAGAAGCTTAACATGGAGTTGGGAATACCTAACTTACACACTTACTCAGTTTCATAATTGATGTTCCACAAACACCAGGTAATTTCAACAAGCTGACATTAAAGTGGGCCTGTTCTGCTTCCCCAATCTAAACATTGAAAATGTGGTCTCTATAACTGATCCAAATGTTGTGAGACAGTTTAATTTACATTCTCAGTAGCTTGGCAGACAGTGACTTGATCCAAATGACATCTTGTAGATCGTAGAAAGATTAAATCCATAAACCTGTGCAGATCATAACAGATGAACACCAAACAGGTGAAAAAAATCATAGTGTGTTTAGCTCCAGCAGAATGCAATACCTGTAACGAATGAAGGCTAAAGCATGAAGAAGAAAGATGGGACTAACCACATAGAGCATCTCAATGCTATGATGTAAAATATCTTACTAACACTCTTTCCAGCTACCTCAGCAACCCAACCACCCTTCACAGTGCTCCTTTTCCCACACTGCAGTGCTCTAGGCCGCCTCCTGCACATTTCCTTGCCCCCTCTGATATCTGCCAGTCTCAATTTCTATATGGAGTCTCACATCTCACCCACTAGGTCTAAAAAGTTACTTTTATTTCAAAAGGTTTCCATCTCTCTCAGATGGTTCAGCAGTGTACAGCTGCTGCAATCCATGCAAAGAAAATAAGACCAGCCTTCTTGACATCTCTAATGCTCCGTACACACGATCGGATTTCTGACAACAGACTCGCAAATTTTGGTTCGAAGGATGTTGGCTCCAACTTGTCTTGCATACACACGCTCACATAAATGTTGCCCAACAATTCCGAATGTAGTGACGTACAAGATGTACGTGATGTCTCCATTACGAACGCTAGTATATCTCCGGCTCATACTTGTTTCCGAGCATGTGTGGACTTTTGTCCGAGGGACTTGTGTACACACGATCGGAAAGTCCGACAACAAACATTTGTTGGCGGAAAATTTGAGAACCTGCTAGCCAACATTTGTTGGCGGAAAGTCCAACAACAAATGTTCGATGGAGCATACACACGGTCGGACTTTCCGCCAACAAGCTCACATCTAACATTTGTTGGAAAATCCGATAGTGTGTACGGGGCATTATACTTCAGATATTTCCCAAATTGGTCTACAAACTAAATACTTGACTTTTAATGATGCCTGGAGGTGATATTTAAAGTTGATTACACTAATAATTTAGATTAAAGGGTAACTTTATCCAAATGTAATATTGTCGTTTTAGTTAGAGCTCAGTTGGATGAATGACCACAAGTGTTTTTGTATCGCTTTGGCATAATCTGTTTCTGACCGCACTGAAGTTTTGACCATTCCCAACAACCTTTTGGTGTCCCCATGCTTTTTTTATTAAATTAATCACAACTCCAATAGGGGGGCTGTGATCTCTTTGTAATGACTGCAGGAGATGTGCAGTCTTGGAAACTGAGTCTCAAAGTTCTCACCAAAAGTCCATGAGAGTCATAAAAACTACTGATTGAATTTACCATTTAAACAAGTAATTAGCAGTCATCTCACGTTGTTAAGACTGAATTAACTAATATAATGGCTACAGCGCAACCAAAAAACAACCCCCATAAAACTACAACCATCTTCTTTATTCTACATTCACCCCTGTGTCTGTCTATAACTTGGAGGTCTTGGGTCAATGGAGAGTGTACACATGCTAAATAATCTGGAGCCCCAAGCCACAAAATGTGATTTTTTCAACACCGTATATATTAAAATATATTATTAACTAAAACCACAAGTAAAAATTAAATTACATTTTCAATGGAAGTATTTGCATAGTCGATAGTTAAAAAAATTGGCAGCTGGCAAAAAATTCATCATTCATTCATTTCCAGTAATTATGCATTTTATATTTCCTGTTTAATAGTTTCTTGGCAATTTTAACTAGAAAGGGTGTAAAAAATAAGCACGTAGTTTGGCACCCAATCAAACAAACTTTAGTTCAATTGAAAGAATGAATTAATTTGAGTAAAAATAATTTCAGATAACTTTATGGCATTAAATGGGCAATTGGTAATAAGTTAGTATCTAAGCTAAAGGGATGCTAATTAATTCCATATTCTATTGGTAAGATGAAAAACAACACAAAATGACACTATCTCTGGTTCATTTTTCATCCATTGCACAGAGTTGGCCTGAGGGTTGTTTAACAATGCACCAGATGTTTCTTTGAGAGATGTATTTGTGTTCGTGTGATGACAGATGCTCTTTGAAATCTTACTGTATGTAATGATGGAGTTTGCCATTTCGAATCAGGAAATTCAATTTGTTTCCATACAAGAAAGGAAAAGGGCAAACCCAGAAACAAGACAGTGTAATAGCTAATGTTTTCACTGTTTACTGTATCTACTAATGTAATTTCATATTTACCATATCTGTCATATTCAGTTTGCCAAAGTTATGTTTTATGATGAAGATAACTCAATTTGTACATTCATGTCTAAGTAATGTTAGGATTTTTAGTTGAAAATCATATTTTAAACAATATAATAAACAAAATTATTTTTATAGTCCATTACTGTGTAAAATGTTATACCGAAAGACAAATTAGCCTGGCTGCCATTGATTACAGAATGAAGAATTTCTTTACAAATGTAACAATCAACTGTATTTTATAATATTTTACTTTTCATTGGTTTCATCTTTTTCCAATGCTGCTTACAATATGGATCTCAGGTTTATAACTACAATTGTCCATATTTCCCTCCAGCCAGTATGTGGGTAGGGTCTACTGCACCCGTGAATGTGAGATATCACTTTGCCCAAAGGCGTGCTCACCGATGCCCAAGACCAGGCAGAGCCTGCATGTGAGAAATCAAACATTTAGGCAGTTCCCAAATCAGAGATGAGCCACTTTGTGTGCAGCAGTAATACACAGTTCTCCTGTAAGATGTTATTTTCCCATGTCAATACACAATTGTAACTTGTTGCTTTAGGAGGGACACACTTGTAACTATGTTGCATTAGGAGGGACATGCAGAGCCTTCACCCACTCACCAACCAGTCCAGTGTACCTCTGTTAACTCACTCCCAGTAACAGAATGGAGTCCTGATGAGCACAATGCATGCTCGATGCATGTTCATTAACTCTTTCCTTCCCATACCTTGTGACCAGACCTTAGATCCAGCCTTAGGCCTGGGGGGGGGGGGGGCAAGTCAATGCAAGTGGCCCATTGAACCACCGAATCAGCTCACCATCCATGCCCACCTGGTTTTTCAATGCAGCCTGATCAGTGCCCATCAATGCATCCTTACCAGTGCCCATCAACGCAGCCTGATCAGTGCCCACCAATGCAGCCTGACCAGTGCCCATCAATGCAGCCTGACCAGTGCCCATCAATGCAGCCTCACCAGTGCCCATCAATGCAGCCTGATCAGTGCCCATCAATGCAGCCTGATCAGTGCCCATCAATGCAGCCTGATCAGTGCCCTTTTAATGCTGCCTCACTAGTACCCATCAATGAAGCCTGATCAGTGCCCATCAATGCAGCCTGATCAGTGCCCATCCGATGCATCCATCCGATGAGGCCTCACCAGTGCCCATCAGCTCAGCATGATCAGTGCCCATCAACGCTGCCTGATCAGTGCCCATCAGTGCAGCCTGATCAGTGCTCATCCAATGGAGTCTCACCAGTGCCCATCAATGCAGCCTGATCAGTGCCTATCAGTGCAGCCTGATCAGTGCCCATCCAATGCTGCCTCACCAGTGTCCAGCCGCTCAGCCTGATCAGTGTCCATCAAATGCAGCCTCACCAGTGCCCAACAGCTCATCCTGTTCAGTGCCCATCAACGCAGCCTGATCAGTGCGCATCAGTGCAGCCTGATCAGTGCTCATCCAATGCAGCCTCACCAGTGCCCATCATTGCAGCCTGATCAGTGCCTATCCAATGCAGCCTCACCAGTGCCCAACAGCTCAGTCTGATCAGTGCCCATCAGTGAAGCCTGATCAGTGCTCATCAATGCAGCCTGATTAGTGCCCATCAGTGCAGCCTGATCAGTGCCTATCGAATACAGCCTCACCAGTGCCCAACAGCTCAGCCTGATTAGTGCCCATCAGAACAGTCTGATCAGTGCTCATCAGTGCAGTCTGATCAGTGCCCATCAACGCAGCCTGATCAGTGCCCATCAACGCAGCCTGATCAGTGCCCATCAACGCAGCCTGATCACTGGGGCAGGGTAAATGGGGTGTATGGGGGTAGATGGGATATAGGGGTCAGCTGGGGGTGTCATGGTCTCTCACCTGGAAGCTCAGCAGGTCCCTGTACCCCACAGCCTCCTGGGGGGGGTGATGCTCCTGGTCCTGGGGCCAAGCTGCAGCCAGCGCCCAGCCCAGCAGCCCGAGCTAATCACATGTCCAGACTCCCTGGCGTGCCCTGCCTTTAAGACTCCGGGAGTTGTAGTTTCTTCTGCACTGCTGTCACCACCGGGAGCTTCAGCGTGGACTACAACTCCCAGAATGCAACAGCGACCAGCCGTCATAGCCATGCCCCTGGCCCCCAGCCCAACTTCCTAAAGTAGAAAAAAATGGCAGCGGGCAGTGGCGACCGGCCATATTGAACATTAGTTAGGGCAGCCTTGGGGGAAATTGTCATCCTTCCCCCCGGCTCAGCCCACCCCTGCTTCGATCTCACTAACAGCTAGGGATGGAGTCAGGGTACTGGCCCCCTTGCTACCGGAGGACCCGTCACCCAACCATATACCATGCCAAACAACTGGTTGCTGTGGCTGTTCTTCCTTTTGAGTACCCGAGGCAACTACCTCCTCATCTTTGCCTTACTAGTTAACCTTTTGTATGGGTGTTACGCATACCTCATAGTGCTATCACAGACCCAGGTTCTTTAGGAACACTTCAAAACCCAACATGCACCCCTTGAATAACTTCATACATGGCTCAAAGTAGTTGAAATTACTTTACTGAAAGCTTAGCATTATATGTGGAACACGGTAAAACATCTTTTCTCTAAAGGACTAGTTGCTGCTGCCCCAGTGTACCTCCACAGGTAAAGTCCATTTGGGTGAAGTCCATAGTTGGAGAATCTTGAGTAGAGATGTTAATTGTTACGTGGGATCCCAAAGAGTTGGTGCTCTAAAGGTGGACGACAGGTCCCAGCAAGTTTCTCCAAAGTTCCTATCCTCTTGCCCGCTCTGCTCCCAGAACCTAGACCTCTTCCCTTTTATATGTCACAGGAAAGGGGGCAGGACCAGTGGTGGCCCATTCATAAGGTGCGAAGGGGCGTCGCCCCCTAATCCACACATCTGGCCCCTAATCTACATGCAAGGTGCCAGATGCATGGATTCCAATGGGGCTTTTGTTTTTCTTTTTTAGCAGCACGTGATTAGAGCCAGAGGCTCTAATTGGCTTCAAAAAAGGGTGGGCTCAGGGCACAGAGCACTGCGTCCTGAGCCCATCCAGTTGTGTGAAAATAGCGAATAATATTCGTTATTGTCTTCCTGGGGATATTTGCTGCCCCCCAAAAAATGGAGCACCAGCCGCCACTGGGCAGGACCCCAAAAAGCCTGCGAACGTGATCAGGGAAGGTGGCAAGAAATATTAACCCCTTCCCCCAGACCTGGGCAGCCAAGTAACTAACTAAGCATAGTAGGAGAAACCTGCCCACAAGCAAGCAGATTCAGAAGAACTGCTGGAATATGAACTTGGTGATAAGGCTCCTAAATGGTGCAAAATGTGTTAAGAGTCGAAAAGTGAAGTGGGATGGCAGTCAACTTCTATGTACCATATACGTTGATGGAAAAATGCCAAAGACAAATGATTGGTGTGGCTGTGAATCTATTGTGAGACATCGGAGGTAGATGGCTGGCAGGAGCAGCCTGGAGGTGCCCTAGATTTGTATACTAGTTTGGTTTGATTACTGGAATTTATAAATAGGGTTTTGAATAGTGCAGCTTTCTTCCTTCATTTTTTTTAAAGCTTTTGTATTTAAGCTCCTACAACACATTTAAATTCTAATAATACCACACAATATCAAACGTGACACAGATTCTCAGAGCACAGTAGAAGATGTTCCCTTTCAGACACTCTTTCACCTTGTTTCTCACAGAAATCTTGGAAAGCCATAATGAATGCAAGGCAATGAGAGGTATATTCTACCTTGAGCTACTGAGCCTTGTATACAACAGGCTTTTGCTACAAAACAGGAAAAGAGACTAAAGAAAATGTGAACCTGCTAGCTAAATACTGTATATGAAAATAAAATATTCATATGCAATTGTAGCGCCCTCTACCTAAAGGTAGGTGCTAGAGTAATATTTTTCTAGTGCAGGTAAATTTAGCCAGGCTTATGCTTTAGGCTGGGCCTGGTTGTTGTGATTTGGGACTGGGAGTGATCAGTGTAGTGGGGGGTGTGGCCACCTACACTCTGGCTCAGAGATGCCTCCTCTGCTTTCAGAAGGACAGTTCTGGAAGAGAGGTTGGACTTAAGGTCTGAGTGGTAGGCAGCTCATGTGCTGAGCCCTGACCAATCATTAACTTGCATTGGCAGGGGGCAGGCCTCTCATATAAGCTGGGGTCACATGCTTCCAGGGAGGAGTCTGGAGTTCCAGAAAGAAAGCATGGTGTAGAAGGTGATGAGCCATGCGTGGAGAAGGGATGGAGGAGCCATCAGGAGGGAATTTAAGATAAGGATCTTCATCTCTAAGAAGGCATCAAGCTGCTGTGACCGGGGAACACAGGACTTGGATGTAAAGAGGATCAAGCAGATGAAGTAGCAGTCAAGCGGAGGAGAGTAGAGCAGCATTCTGTGACCAGGGACACAGAACTGTTCTGGAGGAGAAGGTCAGTGTAACAGAGGAAGAGAAACTGGTCAGAGCAGTGTACAATGTTGTGGCCGGGAAAGCAGCAGTTATACTCCTGGACTGGCTGAAAGCGGTAGTCCACCCAATATCAAGTGTCAGGTCATTGTGTGGAGGTACCAAGTCATCTCCGGCCTGGTTAGCACATTGGTAGGGCCTTCCAAAGACTGTGTGGATGTCTAACTCTCTCTGGGCGCTGGGAAGAAGCTGTGTGCACCTCTGGCCTTTTGAGTTGTATGGACAATCCTATCATGGTCCATAAATAAGGAATTATTCAGAGTGATTCTTTGTTCAAGTGGAAGTGAAGAAATGGGACATTAGTGTGTTCTTTGCAGTATTTGCACAGAAGAAGAAGAAGAAGGAATAGTCTGCAGAAGAGTAATTAAAACCCAAAAGAGATCGGGCAGGAGGGAGTATTTCTAGTGTTCTTGCAAGGCCACGGCCATTGAATAACTATTTACAACATGCAAAGCATCAAATGAGAAAGGCATCTCAGGTTATCCTTTACCCATCCAAGTTAAATCCTGCAAATAAATACAACAGAAAACCTAAGACTGACTGTTCTCTTGCTTTAATGGGTTGTGGGGAGAATGGCTGTAAGGTGATTGGCGGATTGCTATAAGCAAATCAGCAGCCCTTACAGGGGTACCGCTACACAATATTTCATAATTACTGTACCTGACTTAAAAAGAAAAATATATTTTAAATGATTATTTTTTATTCCTTTTCTAATAGCTTTAAAATAATAGAATCACTTAACATTCTATTTAAAAATATATAACATGCTATGACTCCTTGGGCCATTGTTAATATTATAAATGTATATATTCCTACACAGGTACACAGGTTTTGCAGCCAGCTTGTTAAAAACACTAATGCCCTGTACACACGGTCGGACTTTGTTCGGACATTCCGACAACAAAATCCTAGGATTTTTTCTGACGGATGTTGGCTCAAACTTGTTTTGCGTACACATGGTCGCACAAAGTTGTCGGAATTTCCGATTGCCAACCACGCGGTCACGTACACCACGTACGACGAGACTAGAAAAGGCCGATTCAGAACCAAGCGCGGCACCTTTTGGGCTCCTTTTGCTAATCTCGTGTTAGTAAAAGTTTGGTGAGAGACGATTCGCGCTTTTTCAGACTCGTGGCTTTCAGATCGTTTTCTGCCGTTCAGTTTGTGCTTGTGGGTTTGTATCTGCTCTTCAGTGCGTGCAGCAAGTTCCGCGTGACTTTAATTAGTCATTGTATTCTTGTTCGTTCGTTACTGTTTTTCAGGTCGCTCTTCACAGGCCTTGCTGTTCTTCAGTGCGTTCTGTTACTTCGTTCTGAGCAGCCGACCGTTTTCTAGCCATGCTGCGTATGCGTACTCCTCGTAGAGTTCGTGCTGTGCGGGGGCTTGGTGTTGGGGTCCTGACCTTGACACAAGTCCAGTCCATGAACAGGGTGGGGAGGAGTTCATGGACCAAGAATTGGTTGCTTCAGCGTGACCAGTTCTCTCATATGCCTTTACTCCGTGAGATCCATGAGAATAATCCTGATGATTTCAGGAACTTTCTCAGGATGACGGACCCCGTGTTTCACCGTCTGTTGGCTTCGCTGACCCCTTATATTAGCAGGCAGGATACCTGCATGAGGCAAGCCATCACTCCGGAGCAGAGGTTGGTCGCTACCCTGCGGTATTTGGCGACAGGGAGAAGCCTGCAGGACTTGAAGTTCTCGACAGGCATCTCCCCCCAGGCTCTGGGGATCATTATCCCAGAGACCTGTTCTGCCATCATCCAGGTCCTGCAGAAGGAGTATATGAAGGTAAGATTTTTATCCTTTTATATCACATTTTATTGTATTGAATGTTTGCTAATATATTGTATTTCTTTCCTCATTCCCTAATTACCATGATTGGAATATGCTGTGAATGTCCCCTTTGTCCTCATGCATGCAGGATTTTTATGTAATTATTATTTTAGGTCCTTCACACATATTTGCCCTTCAATAACCTCCCCAGCATGGTGTCTCCTGGCCCTATATTCACCTCATGTAGTCACTTAACAATGTATTTTTTCTGCTCCATAGTAGTGCTTTACCCCAAACACCCCCTAAAATGTTTTGAAATGTTAGTTTTTGCTTTAAATTCAGGCAGAGTGCCAGAGGCTTTTTTTTGGTGGTGTCCCCAAAAAATTTTTTGTAACTCTCCCTTCCCCAACTGCTAAGTCAGCTGATCCCAATTCTCTATCCTCAATCATCTATCTGCTGACTTTGCCAAACCCATACACACTATACTCATCTCTTTTGTGCTCTGATTTATGGATGAATTCCCCAAAGCATGTAGTGCAAGGGCCTGCCTGTATACTTTCAAATGGTACTGTTTAAAGTTTTTGGATCCTATTATTATCTTGATACATAATAGCAGAATGTCCAAATGTCCTCAAATGTGTACAGTGTGTATTTCTATCTTTGTATTATGACACTTCTTACCTGTCCAGTGGGCTGCCAATAGTGTAACTAAGGAGGGGCTGTTCCAAGTAATACCCATTATTTAGGCATTCATCTCTCAATGAAGTGAAGAGGGTTACCTGTCCAAGATTTCCACACACCCCATAATGTTAGAAATGGCCCATGGGGGGGGGGAATATGATAGGTATACCTTATACTTTGGCGTTGTTAAATTCCCCTTAATAAATGCTATCTGGAGGTTGACCCATAATGTTTGTGTCTAATCTGCTTGCCATGTTTCTGATCAAAAATAGTAATGTTTATTGTTTTTTCCTCAACAGTTTCCTTCCACGCCACAGGAATGGCAGACTGTGGCCTCCCACTTTGCCCAGCGGTGGGACTTTCCTAACTGCGGAGGGGCAATTGATGGGAAACACGTCCACATCGTCCCACCACCCAACTCGGGGTCGTACTATTTCAACTATAAGGGGTTCAATAGTATAGTGATGTTGGCGGTGGTGTCGGCTAATTACGACTTCCTGTATGTGGACGTGGGGAAGAATGGCCGGATGTCCGATGGTGGAGTCATCACCCAGATGGAGTTTTACAGGCATCTCCAGAATGGCAGCTTGGACTTGCCAGCTCCAGAGGACAATGTGGAAGGACTCCCATTCGTGTTCGTTGCTGATGAAGCGTTTGCGCTGGGGGACCACCTGATGCGGCCATTCCCAATGAGGACCCTCACCCCGGAACAGAGGGTTTTTAATTACTGGCTGGCCAGAGCCCGAAGAGTGGTGGAGAACACATTTGGAATCCTGGCCAGGCGGTTCCACCTATTTCTGACACCCATCCATATGGCGGATTATAAACTGAACCATATTATACTTGCGTGCTGTGTTCTCCATAACTTTTTAAGGAAACATTCGGCCAACTATGCTCAGTTGGGCCTGAGGCCGGAATGATACATCAAACCACACTGACGGCGCTTGAAAACGGCCGTCCTGGCTTGCCCTCCCTGAGTGCCCGTGATGTCCGGTTACGCTACCTGGAGTTCTTTGTGGGTAGGGGGGCCATCAATATGCCAGCAAATATGTGAAGCCTTTTTATAATAAAAAACAAAAAGAAATTCTTTGTGGACATTTACTGCTTGTGTTTGTTTTAGCTGACCCTGACAGAAATGTTTTGAGTGCAGAAAATGGCGTGATTGTGTAACCTTATACAAAGCACTGTTGGCTGTTATTTACTAAATGCAAAAACACATTTCACTACAAGTGCACTTGCAACTGCACTGAACCTGCACTTGTAGTGCAAAGTGGATTTGCCCTTAGGAAATAACCCCCATTTTCGCTGAAAACAGCAATTACATCACCCCAAAAGTGTTGTAGTGTTGAGACAATAATCCACACATTCTTGATTAACCAACTTTTTTATACCTGCACAATCACATGTGCATTTACCAAAGGTTTTTAAAACAAACCAACATGTTTGTTGTATAACAATTTTTGGGGTGGCATTATCAAAAATAGAAATGTCCATTTACGATAAAACAGGCCTGTGTAAAACCAACAAGAAAGACAAAAAACTTGAACTTACAAAGTTCACATATGGTAAAACCTGAAGGCAATATCAGACATCAGTATTTAGGAACTGTGTTTGATATTGCGTTCAGATGGGGGGAAATCACCCCTGAAAAAGCCAAATTTGGAAGATGCACACCAATTTACGAATGTCAACATGTGCTAGCTGCCATCACGGGGGATCAAGGGACGTGTTTTGGGGGAGCAAGCCCTTCCTCACTGCTACTTTATAATTGAGGAAGGGGTTGCACCCCCAAAACGCGTCCATTGATCTCCCATGATGGCAGATAGCACATGTTGGCACACTGTGTGCATCCTCCAAATTTGGCTTTTCAAAACATTGCAAAAAGATTTAAAACATTGGACCACAATCAAAAAAGTGATTTTGTGGGGTTTTAAATTTGCCCCAAAACATCAATGATGTTATTATTTTTTTGAATCACATCATTTATTTTTTTCTGGATGTTGTGCAATTCGACATTACACCCCATGATCTCCCCGATCAGGATCTGGGCACTTTCAGATGTGAAAGGATCTCGATCCCTCACATCACGATCACCTAAAAAGAGAGAAACCAAACAAAAACAGGTATCAAAAATCTGCCAGCATCCATCTCTTACCTGAGCCTGTGGTCGCAGACACTCACCTGTTGTGGTGCCAATTTCCACCACATCTTCTTCCTCCTCCTGCTCTTCTTGGGTTGGGGGTATTTCACCTTCTTCCATAGGTGGGGGGTCTGTGGTCTCCTCGGGTGAGGGGTGTCCTCCGAGTCTTTTCTCCCCTATGTAAAACAAAAATGGTATAATTAGCACACAGATATTTGATGGCAGAACTATAAATAGGAAACATTGCTTGGAAGTGGGGTACAATTGTCTATTTTAGCCGAGTTCCAAGATGTATTTTTTTATTGCCCTTTGTCAAGCTGCAATACTTTACCTGTTTAGTACAAGCTTCACAGATGGAGACCCCCCTATAGTATACACTGGAGCACCTGTGTGGCCCCCCTAATAAAAAGGGTGTTCTTGTGTCCCACACTAGTGCTCCAGTGTCCAGATGTGAAAACAGCTGCTCAGTGTCCTCTCCTTACACAGAATCTAGTTTGCATTTCATTCTAGTAACAAACCCATCTACACAAACAAATATTTGGCATCCAAGTAGGCCCTAAAAAATGTGGGAAAATGCATATGGCCTAAACAATGGTGTTTTAGAGGCCGAAAGAAAAATGTTTGATACGAACGAATAATGGGCCCATGAACATTAAAGTTGCCCTTTTAAAAACTGTACAATTAAGAAAAGCATATGGAGCAGCACGAACGTAATAAAGACAAAAAGAATAGGAACGCAGCACAACTACTTACTTTTTTGCAGCACTCTCCGGATCTTTCTGTACTGCTCTGGCTCTCTAAATTTCAGGTCCGACCACCGCTTCCTGAGCTGATCTTTCGATCGTCGTACCCCGAAATTCCTGTGAAGACTTTTGACCACTTTCGCCATGATCTTGGCCTTTCTGATATTGGGGTTGGGGTAAGGCCCATACTTTCCGTCATAGTCGGCCCTCTTCAGGATGTCCACCATCTCCAACATCTCCCCAAAGGACATATTTGTGGCCTTAAAATGTCTCCTTCTGGATCGGGACGTGTCCAGATCCGGGCTTTCCTCCTCCTCCTCCTCGTTCCTGTAATTATCACGCACCTGCTGTGACTCCGCCATGTGCTCTTCCCCCACTGCGCCGAACGAAAAGGGGCAGGGAATAGAATAGAAAGAACATCAGGGGCGGGCGGAGTTACACGCATGCGCAGTGTATATAAAGCGTAACACACGTGCGTATTACGTACGATCTGTGAGCGGAGGAAGGAGCATTGGACCCGCCGATTGTAAGAACGAAGGTAAGAGACAAACTTGTGCCTATACTGCTTCTACATTGAGGCCTATATTATAACAAGATTAGGAGAGTTTTGTCTGACATTAGGCTTTGTCTTGTGTTGTGTCTTGCAGTGAACATGGATATGCAAGTGAAAGACAATGACTTCATGTCAGTATTCATAGATATGTTAAGGGAGCTGCCATGTCTGTGGGAGATTAAACACCCCCATTACAAGAACCAAGCAAAGAGGAAGGCAGCACTGGAGCAATTGTGTGAAATTGTGAAGCAGGTGATCCCCACGGCAGACATCAAATTTTTGAAGATCTTAATTGGTGGCCTGAGGAGCACATATGTAAGGGAGTGCAAGAAAGTCTAGGATTCACAGAGATCCGGAGCAGCAGATGACATCTATGTCCCCAGGATGTGGTACTATGACAGGCTGCATTTTCTGGCAGGCCAGACTGAACCCATGTCATCACTCTCCAGTCTTCCTTCCACGCTTCCTTCCCCCCCAGCTGAGGCTTCTGACGCCCAACCTGGGCCTTCCAGGCAACATGTGGAGGAGCCCAGATTGAGCCAGGTCTAGTATTCCTCTAAATATTGTTGGTTGTCCAATCAATGATGTTAACTAGACGCTAGTTGGGAGTACTAATTTATGATTGTGATTGATGATGCAACAACTA
Source organism: Aquarana catesbeiana (assembly GCF_042186555.1). Taxonomy (NCBI): domain Eukaryota; kingdom Metazoa; phylum Chordata; class Amphibia; order Anura; family Ranidae; genus Aquarana; species Aquarana catesbeiana. The sequence goes on from NC_133328.1 coordinate 114,130,242, forward strand.
AAACCATGTCCCTTTTTCATACACAGGGAAGTCTCAGCCAGGAGGTGGCCGGGCCGAGCCGGCTGGCTGATCTGCAGGTCCCTCCACCCCCCCCCCTGGAAAGAGAAAGTGGCAGGAGGAGGAGTGCCCTAGAGGAGGCTGCCAGAGGACTCTTTTGGAGGGCTACAGAGGTCCTGGGAGCACCACACACCGTGGAGGAGGACATTGCTGCCACCATTGTCTATAAAATGCAGAGGATGGAGGAGGGCCAACAAGCCATGTGTGAGTCGCTCATATTGGAGGCTCTTAACAAAGGTATGAGGGGCCAAATTACAGCTCAGACACACCTTTGCGATGGTCCTCCTCCTCCTCCTGCAGGTCCTCCTCCTCCTTCTCCTCCAGGTCCTCCCAGTCCTCCTCCTCCTCCAGGTCCTACTCCTCCTCCTGCCACATCTCCAACAGCACAGCCCGGAAGGAAGCGTGGAAGATAGACCAGAAAGTGAGGACCCTGGATCCAGTCTGGTCTGCCAAAAAATGCAGCCTCTTGTGGTACCACAGCCTGGGGACACAGATGTCATCTGCTGCTTTCCGGATCTCTGCGAATTCTGGACCAGACTGCCCTCCCTTACATATGGACTCCTCAGGCCACCAATTTTGATGTTCAAGAATTGATGTCTGCTGTGGGGGTCCCAGCCTTCGCTAATTTCTCCTGTTGATCCAGTGTTGCCTTCCTCTTTGTTTGGTTCTGATCCCTTAATAAAGGATTTTTGTTTTGAATTATACTCTCCTATGTGTTTTACTTCAAAAAGGACAGTTTTTTGTGAGGATTCAGGTACATTTCAAATATACAATGTGAAATTAACAAGGGACACTAACAACAAACAATCTCCTTGAGATTAAATAATAAAAGATATCAATGGTGTTGGAGTAACTTGACACACAAAACACACACAAAAATATTCTGGAGTAAAAATAAAAATAACATTGAACAAAGATCAGCCTTGGAAAAAATACAAACATTAAATCTAAAAAAAAAAAGGCTTAAAATCCCGCAAAAAATTAAATAAAAAAAAAAAATTCTGTCAGATGTGACAACTAATAACACTATATTCAGGGAATCACAATAAAAAAACAAAAATAAAACTTTGTGAGAAGTGTGTGTGAATATGAGCAGCAAAACTACTTAATTCTTCTCACATTATAAAGAAGAAGAGAGTGCGCTGTATTAAACCATTTTTGACATTGCAGCGTGACGAAAGTGCTGTATCCATTGAGAACGCTAAGTTTACCAGAACGAGCTGTTCCGTGCCGGAATTTCTTCTGAGCATGCGTGGCACTTTGTGCGTCGGAATAGGCCACACACGGTCGGAATTGACGCGATCGGATTTTGTTGTCGGAAAATTTTATCTCCTGCTCTCCAACTTTGTGTGTCGGAAAATCTGATGGAAAATGTCCGATGGCGCCCACACACGGTCGGAATTTCCGACAACACGCTCCGATCGGACATTTTCCATCCGAAAATCCGACCGTGTGTACGGGGCATTACTCACCATAAATGTGTTGTGGGGAAAGAATCACGGGATTCTTAGTGGCTCTCTTATAAATCATGCTGTTCTTCTCAGGAAATACAAGGTTCAAAGCTCTAATTTATTTTTAAATATATAAGGGTCTACATAATATTCTGTCCTTATAGTGAACATTATCATTTAAAAAAAAAAAAAATGAAAACCAAGAGTGCCTGCCTCTGCATATTTTGTAGCTGCTGATAATACTGTAATAACTAAGGAAACTTTCAATCCATTTAAATAGATTAAAATTATATTCTCTCTAGACAGCAATACCATCTTCACATAAAGTTTCTAAATTATAGTAGCACAGGACTTTTACTTACTGATCAGGAACAAGAACTATGACACTTAAAGAACAAACTGAGGTGGCATGCAATTTTTAAATTACAATAAGGATATTGCCATCATTTTTTTTAGAAAGGGAAAGGAAAGGGGGTAAACAAAAAAGTGGTTTTAAAGGCTGAAGGTTTTTTACCTTTGTGCATTATATGCATGAAAGCAGTAGTAAACCGCAGTTGGTGAAAAAATTGCCTGCAAGGCAATGTCATAATGTGCTAGTATGCATCACATACTAGCACATTATGAGACACTTACCTAAAAACAAAGCCAGTGCTGCGCTGTCACCACTGAGAGGGCTTCCATCTTCCCCCGGTCTTCCTTCCGGGGTCGCGGACTCCGGCTACTTGAGTGGCCGGAGGCACAATGACGTCACTCCCACGCATGTGCACAGGAGCTGCTGTTTATGGCACAGGCTCTGAAGGTCTGGCACTGTATGTCGGACCTTCAGAGCGCATGCGCCAGTGACGTCACCGGCTGCATGCACTTTGAATATCAGGACTTCCGGTGGGGAACTCGAGAAGAGGAGGATCGGGGCTGCTCTGTTCAAAACCATTACACAGAGCAGGTAAGTATCCTTTAAAGAAGTCACCTCTGTCCTTAAAGATCCCTTTACTACACTAGATAACATTTTGTTGCCAGGGAATTATTCAAAACATCTTTACATTGACTTATTAAAGACGCATCTCTCATCATTACTAAACAAGAAACAAAATGACAAAAGTCCCTACTATTCCTCACCCTCTTTTTACTACCACTTACCAAATCTAATGACAACAGACAAATTCCCCTGACTGTCCAGACATTTTCTCACATCTCTTTTATGCCATCTGTCTGCTCTGCATTGTGATTATGTTTGTTATCATGACAACTCTATGAGAGTTGGGCGTCACATAAACTGGTGTTCTGTGATACTGAAAGACAAAAGAGACAGAACTACAATTAGTGAGAAACAGCTGACCATGCGTGTAGCCAATCCGAGCTGTAAAAACTTCATACTACTAAAATAATCTGGAAACAATCCAACTTTCTATCTGAAATAGGATAACCACCACAAAGTCTATGTTACCTTTCTTTAACATATGGTATCATCCACGAAACTTTGATTAGAAATGGAAGAATTATTTTTCAGCAAACACATTTCACAGAGTCTTCCAGTGCAGGAAACTAGAATTTCACTTTTTTTGTAAGGAAACAAGTGGAATCTCCATGGGATTTGGAGATACTTGAATTACAAGATACTTGGAGCAAACATACGGGTGTTTTATTGAATGATTTAGTTGGCTCCAAGCAGCTGAGATGTTTCTGTAAAGAATGTGGTTTCTAATGCTTATGGGATTTGTTCCATGGTGCATGTAATATATTTGATATGTATAGCAGTTTAATAGCTTAACTAATTTCAGATTTATTAGCTCACCCCTACCTAGAAGTTACTTTATAATGTGTTTGGTAAATCAGGATTGCTTGGTGAGCATATGATCAAAAAGTCAAGATCCTTCCAGATCTTGTTCATGCAATGTTTAGCTAAGTAGGTTCTAGATTTCTTTTATTCTGTAATGCATTTACCTGATCTGACAAAATGTAAAAAAAATTCAGTAAGTAAACATGTTTCCTAACTAGGTTTATACTTCTGTACAAAAAAACGATTTTGCATACGACTTCTTTAAAACGGAGTTCCACCCACTTTTAGAACTTTGTCTTAAAGGAAAGACGACCCCTCCACCACTCGTTTTTGGCTAGCTGCTATTTTTTTTTCGAACTCACCTTTTCTGAAGTGTACTTCCACCCGGGCCGCAGTACAGGACGTCATGTCCTCTTGTGCGGCGAGCCCCCCTCCCCTGCTGTCTTCTGGAACCTGTGTGTGTCCCAGAAGACAAGCTGGCCATTCACAAAACGATGCGCAACTCGCACATGTGCAGTAGGAAAACGGGAGTAAAGCCGCAAGGCTCCGCTGACGGTTTCCCTTAGTTAGAATGACGGCGACTGCACAAGATCCGATGGACGGATCGGCCTCGGGGGGGGGGGGGGCACATCGCAGGCTACCTGGACAGGTAAGTGTCTTTATTAAAAGTCAGCAGCTACAGTGTTTGTAGCTGCTGAACTTTAGAAAAAAAAATTTGTGGCTGAAACTCCGCTTTAACATAAGTCAATGCAAGTCGTGCCAAAGTCAGACCAAAAGTAGTGCAGGAACCTTTTTCTAAGTCGGAGTTACTCAAGTCGCTTCTTTTAGAATGGTTCCATTGCATTCAATGGGGAGCTAATTTCGCACCAGTGTGAACTGGGCCTAAATTTTGGTTTCCTTTGTATATTTTTTCCATAACTGTGCAGTAATCCAGTGGGAAACTTTTCCTGCTGGAACTTCTTGTTATTAAACCCAGCCACTAGTGAGTGGGCCCGCTGGATTCCTCCTACAGCTCTGATCACTGCACAGGATGTGCAGCAAAGTGATGATGTCAAGACAACTTTTGCAAGGTAATAACTGGGCTTGCAAAAAAAAGTGGAATTTTGGCTATTATAGAATATGTTTACTGGTTAACCAGTTGCTGACCGCCCCACATATATGTACTGTAGGGGCCCGCTGGCCAGGCAATGTTCGGATTTGATTCGGAACTGATCAATCATTAGGTCCAGAGCAATGATTTATGGCTTGGACCTGCTGATCAGTTCTGATGAATTACAGAACGTTCTCTGCCTGTGTAATGTAAACACAGGCACAGGAAATGATGGAATCTTCTCTCCTGGAATCCTTTTCGGCTGGAGCTTGAGAGGAGATAGTATCTACAATGAGTACAAGCACTACACTGACACCAGTTCACATAGTAAGGCACATTTAACCCCCTGATCGCCCCTCCAGTTAACCCTTTCACTCCTTGTCACAGTGTCATTAGGTACAGTGTACATGTTTTTTACTGATCACTGTATTAGTGTCACTGGTGAAGCTAGATAGCATTAGTGGCAGTTAGCGTCAGTCCAAGATAGCGTCAGGGTACCCGCCATATATTCCCTAATAAAGTTTTAACCCCCTGATTGCCCTCAGTTAACCCTTTCATTGCCCTGTCACAGTGTCATTAGTATGGGGATACCACATGTGTGAGACTTTTTGGCCTTGTAGCCGCATACAGGACCCCCGAAAACCAATCACCATCTTCAGCCTTTCTAAGGGCATAAATTGCTCATTTCACTTCCTCACTGCCTATCACAGTTTTTTTTTTTCACTTCCTCACTACCTATCCATGAAGACATCACAGAGCTGATGGATGTTAGAGACTTTGCGCTCCTCCACCTTCCATTTGAGGATGCCCCACAGATGCTCAATAGGGTTTAGGTCTGGAGACATGCTTGGTCAGTCCATCACCTTTACCCTCATCTTCTTTAGCAAGACAGTGGTCGTCTTGGAGGTGTGTTTGGGGTTGTTATCATGTTGGAATACTGCCCTGCGGCCCAGTCTCTGAAGGGAAGGGATCATGCTCTGCTTCAGTATGTCACAGTACATGTTGGCATTCATGGTTCCCTCAATGAACTGAAGCTCCTCAGTGCCGGCAGCACTCATGCAGCCCCTGACCATGACACTCCCACCACCATGCTTGACTGTAGGCGAGACACACTTGTCTTTGTACTCCTCACCTGGTTGCCGCCACACACGCTTGACACCATGTGAACTAAATAAGTTTATCTTGAGCTCATCAGACCACAGGACATGGTTCCAGTAATCCATGTCCTTAGTCTGCTTATCTTCAGCAAACTGTTTGTGGGCTTTCTTGTGCATCATCTTTAGAAGAGGCTTCCTTCTGGGACAACAGCCATGCAAACCAATTTGATGCAGTGTGCAGCGTATGGTATGAGCACTGACAGGCTGACCCCCCACCCCTTCAACATCTGCAGCAATGCTGGCAGCACTCATAGGTCTATTTCCCAAAGACAATCTCTGGATATGACGCTGAACCTGTCCTGTTAAATCTCTGTGTGGTCTTGGCCACCATGCTGCAGCTCAGTTTCAGGGTCTTGGCAATCTTCTAATAACCTAGGCCATCTTTATGTAGAGCAACAATTATTTTTTTCAGATCCTCAGAGAGTTTTTTGCCCTTGCCATGTTGAACTTCCAGTGACCAGTATGAGTGAGAACGATAACACCAAATTTAACACACCTGCTCTCCATTCACACCTGAGACCTTGTAACACTAACGAGTCACATGACACCAGGGAGGTAAAATGGCTAATTGGGCCCAATTTGGACATTTTCACTTTGGAGTGTACTCACTTTTGTTGCCAGAGGTTTAGACATTAATGGCTGTGTGTTGAGTTATTTTGAGGGGACAGCAAATGTACACTGTTATACAAGCTGTACACTCACCACTTTACATTGTAGCAAAGTGTCATTTCTTCAGTGTTGTCACATTAAAAGATGTGAGGTGTGTACTCACTTTTGTGAGATACTGGGGGTTATTTATGAAAAGCAAATCCACTTTGCATTGTAAGTGCGCTTGAAAGTGCACTGAAAGTGCACTTGGAAGTGCAGTCGCTCTAAATCTAAGGGGTAGATCTGAAACGAGGGGAAGCTATGCTGATTTTATTATCCAATCATGTGCAAGCTAAAATGCGTTTTTTTATTTTCCTTGCATGTCCCCCTCGGATCTACAGCGACTTTACTTCCAAGTGCACTTTTAGTGCAAAGTGGATTTTTTGTAAATAACCCCCTCTGTATATACCTTTTTGGATAATCTGTATATCACGGTTACATTATAAACTGCACAATTTCTCCAGTGCTTAGAGTTCAGGTTGAAGGAGATTTCCACTACAGCCTGTATACACGCCCACATGTGTGATGTCAATATCATCTGACCTGGCTAGCTCTGAGAACAAGTAAATGTTCTCTCCAGTATAAAAAACACAACTGGGCATGTGCAGGTCGGCTACTCTGCCTGTGTTAGCTGGCCTTCCCCAGATAGACAGTGCAGGAGGGGAGGATCAGTGCATACAGGATAAAACAACCTTTTTACACAATGCAGAGGATTAACCCCTTAATGTGGAGTTCCACTGGTTTTTGAGTTTATTAAAGTCAGCAGCTACAAAAAGTATAGCTGCTGACTTTTAATAAACAGCCACTCAACTGTCCCACGGTCCAGCGATGTGGCTGCCCGAAGCCTCTGTTCTCTCCCCCTCCTCTTCACGGTGCCGACATTGTGAGTGTGGGCGCCCGGCTGTGACAGTTTACAGCTATACAGCTGGGTGTGCACTGCGCATGCGCGAGCCGCGCTGCACTCCGTCAATGGCCAGGCAATGTTCTGTGTCCTGTCAGGTGTCCCAGAACATTGCCGGGAGGGAGGGGCCGTCTAGGCGGTCAGAAGTCAGAAGGAGAAAGTGGGATAGGAAGTCCCACTCCAAACCAGGTACCCAGCCCCACGCCCAAAAAAATAACATGCCAATTGTGGCATGTCAGGGGGCTAGGAGTACTTAAAGCAGAAGTTCCACTTTTGGGTGGAACTCCGCTTTAAGTTCCACAGTGAGTATAACAAGCATGCTATGCTGTATATACAGCCTGATTTTACTGTTGTGGATTTAGTAACACTAACCTTCTTTATTTGTGCTGTTTACGATTCTCATTGAAAGTGAAAGTGAAAGAAAATCCCAAACTTTGGGTTGTCCCCCAGAAAATTAATAGAGGGTAAATCTTCCAATGGGGACACTAGTTCTGGTGACATGGGGGTCCTCAAGAGACTCCCCTTAATTGCAGGGATTTCCTCTCACTTCTCTCACCATTGGGACAAAGAGGGCAAAAAATATACCTTACAGGGCTTATAACGTTCCCTTACTCTATCCAGAATGAAAAAAAAATGTTGCCTTTAGTTCTACTGTAATGTCTCCCGGTATACTATAAAAAGGTCAGGATGACTTGATATAGTCATAAAAATTCTAAGCATATTTACCATATATAACTACAGATACTAAAGTCTAAAATTAATGCATAATGTCTTTTTATGTAAAGCTGGGCATAGATGGATCAAAATTTGGCAATACAGCAGAAATCAGACAAATATCAAACCGTGTATGGCTTTACCTGTTTGACAGAAGTTGATCACGCTTTGTTAATCAGAGGATGCAGCCAATTGTCTGCAGCTGTTGATCAGTGTATTCTGACAGCATCCAGTGCCACTGTCAGAATACAATGTCCTTGTCCTGGCATGGGGAATTCCTCTGTTCACTTTGTTTGTGTGAATGGAGAAAACTGTCTATGCCCAACTCTACACAGTACAAATGTTTCCTATTTAACACTCTCTAACAGTATACCATACATGTGTGTTTCCTAAACATAGCAAGGAAGTGGGGACTATAACTTTACAGCATAAGGATTTATACTGTACATCTTTACAACTAGTAATGCATTATTTATTAGCCTTTGGGAAGATTTACATATTTTGAGGATGGGAAGCCATAAAAAAAAATGTCAAAGGGTCTGTAATAAATTACCAGATATGTGAACTTTGGGTCTGTTCATAAAATGTGTGCTAAAGTAACTAAAGTAACAGACACCAGTATTGTGTGAAGGGCAAGAGGAAAATATAGTCAGGCAAGTTTATGCGTGAAAAAAACAGCCCCCCCTCCACCAGTAATACCGGACTGGCCACATCCGGCACACAGCCTTATATTCAATTGGTTGGAGTGTATGGGTCCACCGTTGTGCTGATACCGGCCAGAATGCTGTTGGTCACTGGCTGGGTGCATCAAGAGAAGTGCTAAAAAAAAACCTGACTTCTCCTATAAAATATGAACTCTGTGGTAATGGGTGCCAGGCTGTGCCACACTGCTGGATGCTGAACTGGTAGTTTGAGTATGTGGGTGTAATATGTCCTCCTAACTCACCCCTTTTGAATAGCTAATGATGGTCTTTGGACTGCAAAGCTCTTAATCCAATTCCTGTAAAAGCAAAATAACACACAGGAAAACAAAGAAAAACATGTTTTAGAAATAAAATATATTTCCTTCATTCACCTGGTAATTTAGCCTCTCCAGCTCCAGAAAGTTTACCTCCCTTCATGACCAGGCCATTGTTGGCGACACGGCACTGCGTTACTTTAACAACTGCGCGGGCGTGCGACGCAGCACACAAATAAAACTGATGTACTTTTTTTCCCACAAATAGAGCTCTCTTTTGGTGATATTTGATCATCTCTGCCATTTTTATTTTTTGCGCTTTAAATAAATATTTAATTTTGAAAAAAAAAAAACCTATACTTTTAAGTTCCTGCTATAAACATATCCAATTAAAAAAAAAATTGAATTTCTTCTTATGTATTCTGCTACATATTTTTGGTAAAAAACTCCCAATAATCATATATTGAATGGTTTGCAGAAAAGTTATAGCGTCTACAAACTATGTGATATTTTTATGGAATTTTTGTTTATTTTTTTTGTTTTTACTAGTAATGGCGGCGATCAGCGACTTATAGCGGAACCGCGACATTGCGGAGGACAAATCGAACACTAAGTGATACTTTTGACATTTTTTTGGGGACCAGTGACACTAAATCAGTGATCAATGCTAAATAATAGGTACTGGACCTGTACCAATGACACTGGCAAGGAAGGGGTTACATCAGGGGCAATCAAAGGGTTAAATGTGTTCCCTGGGAGTGCTTTCTAACTGTGTGGAGGTGGGGGGTGCTCGTACTGTAAAAAGATAGAGATCTGTGTTCCTGCATAGCAGAAACACAAGATCTCTGTCTTCTCTTGTCACAGAACGGCGATCTGCCTTGTTTGCACAGCGGTAGCTGGTCGCCGGCAGCGCGACCCAGGAAATGAATGCACGCACAGGTATGTGATTTCGTGCTGAAGGGCCGCCCTGCCACAGTATATATGCATGGGGTGATCCGGAAGCAGATAAATCAAAAAGAAGCCCAAAGGTGTCTTTTTCCATCCTACATTGGGGCTCCAGGGAAAAAGTCTGTTGAGGGTTAAGGATTAGGAGAATCCCATTATGACTGAATAGTGTTGAGATTCATAGTAATAATTGTCTTGTGGGATTCTGGGAGATTCCCTGAGTATGATTTTCATTCTGTCATTTCTCATTTATTTCATCAATAACATGAATTGTGGTTAAGCGCCGATGCGCACTAGGAATCACACAGGAATACGCTGCATGTTTCTGTGCAACTCACATGGGGTTGAGTGCGGTATGATTTCAGCCCATTGATGAAACACACTGCAAATGGATCACATGGTACTTCTGTAAATGCAATCCAATGCAGGTAAACGCACTGTGTTTATCGACCTACATATGGGGTGGTGTTCAAATTGACACCTGCTGCAGATCGCAACTGCAGTGCATTTTGAACTTGGTGCTGAAACGTGCACGGAACGTGGGTTTTCCGCACAGCACTCTGGTGTGAACGGGGCATAAAAAAGAAAAAATATAATCGCAATGATAAATATTTTGCTTTACTGCCTCAGTTTATAGGATTTTTACCAGTATATTAGAGGTAGTTTTGGCAGATAATCTGTACATATGGCCATCTCCCCCATTTTCCATCCTATAATTCAGCCACAGGATAGTGTGAAGTAGCTAAATACCCATTAGCATAAGGCTGCTGCTTTAAAAAAAGTGGTCCTATCTTGTGTGTCCCCTTCAAAAAAACAGCTGTCTGGTGTTAGAGGGAATACAGCAGGGCATAAGGATGAAGGGAGGGCCTAACGCCTACTTTCCATGAGGCAGAAAATTATCATAAACATAACTGTAGCGTTACCCCCTAGAGGGACGCTGTATTTTGGGTCCCCCTATTCCTGCACAGCCAGGCAACATGAATTTTTCAACTCTCATCCTGAGACAAAAATCAGTCCATAGGCTTGTTTTTGTTGTTTTATTGGGGAAAACAACTTGGATAGGGAATAGGGATTATAGGATGCCCAATTTGATTTAAGGAACAACAATGAGGACAACTTCCTTAACTATGTACACCGCAAAAATGACAAATCCTTGCCTGTATTTCCTCTGGAACAGCAGCAGTCTTTCTGGAAATGGCAATGTAAATTCTCCTTCTAGGAGCTCTGTGTCCCCTGGGTGAAATTCTAGCAAAGTCCCAACTTGTAGGAGCTCTATGTTCCCTCTCTTGAAAATACCAGTCCACCTGGCTGCTTGTTGAAATGTCCCTGACAAGGGATTGGGTTTAGCTTGTTGACACTGTCCCAGAAAACTTGATAGACATTGCATCGGGCATCTCTCTCTGTTCAGGCTTCCTGCTGTCCAGGTCCTCCCATGCAAGCCAGGATGTCTCCTAGAAGACACTGTGGGGTAGTAGAGATCCCTCTGTCCTTCTTCCTTCCTTTAACAGCTCCCATCCCAGAGGCAGAGCCCCCTCAGCCCCGGGGTCCCCTACCAAGCTACATGACACAGCTTCAGTACTCCATCTTCCACCAGACTCCCCTGCAGGCCAGGCTCCACCATATTTATGGGCTGATTCAACCACCCTGCCAGGCCCCCTGCCCAGAGATTGACCAGGTGCCCATTAATTTGCAGTTTATGACCTCCTTGCCTCCACCCACTAGCTTCTAGAAACTTCCGCAAGAGGCCTTACCTGAAGAGCCCTTCACCCTGGCCTACAGTAAACCCAACCAATTAACCAGACTCTCCCAGTTACTGTGAGTCAAAAATACATTTACCTACACTGGTCTGTACACTAGGGGGTACTACATCACTCATACCTCCCAACTTTTTGAGATGGGAATGAGGGACACCTATCAGCAAAAGTATGCAGGGATAGGACACACCCCTTGCCACGCCCCCTTAAAGGAGAATTGTACAAAAAACTAGATTGATTAAACCCACAAGAGCTTTTTTTTTGTCACTACTATTCCTTTATATTGGCTTTTGGAATTTACAAATGCAGCAATTTAGAAATCAGATGAAAGGTTTAGCTCTGGAAAACACTTTTTGATAGATAAAAAGTGCATTTTATATACAACTATATAGATCAGATCAAAATGAGGGACAAATGAGGAGGAATGAGGGACAGAGGGACATTGCTCCAAATCAGGGACAGTCCCTCGAAATCAGGGACAGTTGGGAGCTATGCATCACTTTATGGTTTTAATGAAGGGAGACAAAAAGGTATTTGGTTTACCAGGTGAGGAAGTTCACTACTAGATTTGTTAGTAATGCAACTCAATAGCCTGTGTACTGAACTGTTCAATAGCTAATTCCCTTCTGAATGAGGAAAAATTCACCCTTTATTTTAAGTGAGAGAATCTTCTTGTTCATTTTTTCTAATTCCAACTATCCAAAGCTAAAGGAAATGAAAACCATAAAGAAATAGTTTTATTCTTATTGCAAACATGAAACCTACACTCGCATGCCTTCTTGTCTTTGTAAGGGTTCCTCAGAGAATGTTCCTTCACTAGTAGTCCATCTGTCACCCTGCCCAGCCAGGCACACACTTTTCACTCGCTCAGATGCATGAAAGTAGTTCTTGCACTTGTTTTTATATTTTATTGAGGGAAATTAAACTTGGATAGGGATGGGAAACCTGTGAGATGCCCAGGTAATCAAAAGTCAAAGTTGGGACTATGATATAAACCTCTGTATATACGATCTTCTCTTCTCCTCCTGCACTTCCGTGCTTGCAGATTATCACTCCTCACTCCTCCAGCACATTACTTGCTGCATGTTCTGGACTAGCTAGCACTGTAGGCCTGATACTGGCTCAGCCGGGCCTAAAGCAGATGCCCCTTACAGGCAGGGACCACGGGCCCCTATGGTGTAGCAAAATATAGAAAGTTCCTCCAAACTGGCTCTGCACCCATCCCAGACTGCTGCATCTCAGTCCTCTCAGGTGTGCCTCCCAGTCCTCCCAATGGTGTGAACACTCAACAGCCCTCTTGGCTGCAGCTGTGGAACTCCTGGAGACTTGTCTGTCAGTGTTCTCCCACTGTCCTCTCTTGCTCCTCCTGTGCCTCCTGGCCAGGACACCTCCACGAGTTGTAAGAGGGTCCCGTCCGCCACCGAGCCCAGGCCCACGGTCACCCCCCCAGACTGGGGAGCTCTCTCAAAGGCCCCAACAGCCTAACACTCCATCTCCATCTTCCTCTCAATCAACTCCACCCCAGCTGGGCTGACCCTGGGTATTTAAGGAGGCCTGCTCCCTGACAATCTAGATTGGGGATTGGTCAGGGCTCCGCAGAATACCCCAGATGCCTCAACCTCCCCTCGCCACCTCTCTTTCCAGAAAGTACCAGAATATTCTGGAAAGAAGTGTGAGGTCCTAGTGACACCACCTGTGAGTCATCCAGCTCTATTCTAGGTCACTTTTAACCCAGATCACAAAAACACACCCAGGCTTGGCTGTCAGCCAAGCCTGCAAATTGACCTGTTCTCAAAAAAATGTGTACTACTCTTCTAGCACACTAGAGGGTGCTACACCTTCTAAAATTAAAAGCTGATTGTTCCTGTTACCCAGTGCAGGAGAAATGGGCAGAGTAATGCTAGTGCTGGGAACAAAAATACATTTTACTATAAGCACCCATTTGTGTCATCTAAGCCTTACTGAGAAAGAAAAGAGTTTTCGCAGATCAAGAAGTAAGTGGAAATCTTCCAGTGGGGACACCTGTTCTGGGGACAATTGTTGAATAGGGGAATTTCACTCACTTTTGGGAGATTTCCTTTAAATTTATTTTGCATTTCTGGGACAGGAGATGGAGTGCAATTTCCTTACTGTTACACATTGTGCCAATGGTGGCACCCCACTACAACTCTGCAAGGTACCCATCTCATGATCTCTGCTTACAGCAGAAGACACAGACAGCAAAGAAGAATAACCTGGCGATTGGTGCTCAATATTTTGGGGGGCGGGCGGCAAACCAACAATACCCCTACAAAAACTGTAGCTGCTGACTGTTAACAAAACAGCCACTCACTTGTCCCACAATCCAGCACTGCTCACCCCAGTTAGTCTTACCTGCTGTCTTTGGTCCCCTGTGCTGGCATCTTGACTATGGGTACCCGGCTGTGACAGCTTGTGGTTTCACAGCAGGGTGCCCACTGCGCATGCACGCGTCTCGCTGCGCATCATGAATGGTGCATGCAGTCTTCTGGGGCCTGTCAGTGTCCCAGAAGACTGCAGGGGGGAGAAAGGGAGGAGAACTTCCGTTTTGACCCTGGTGCTCGGAACAGAAGTCGGGTAAGAGCCCCCACCCCGCTCCTCAAAAGTGTCAATTGTGCAAGAGGAGCAGAAGACGAGTCCTTAAAGTGGTACTTCCCCTTTTGGGTGGAGCTCTGCTTTAACACACAAATGCTGTTAGGTCTAGGGATAGAGGAATAAGCTGTAATACTTAGCTTATTCCTCACTCCAGCAGACTTCCATCACATTGTGCAACTGGTCCCTGTATTGTACGAGGAAATGGCAAGGGCCCAGAGCTTCAGAAAGAAGGAGAGTGCCAGAAGCCTGACAGAGCAAGGAGTGAGGTAAGTATTACATCTTATTGTACTGCCCCTAGACTTAACAAGCATTTAACCCTTGCAGGGCAGGGGGCTCCACTACAATTTTTTAAAAATAAATTCTGGGGTTCTGTTTCAAACAACTGATGTCAAACATGCTTCCTGCAGCACATCATGTCTTGGACACATTGTGAGGTGACAGCAGGGTTCCCGGGTGCTGCGATATTCTCTGTTCCCACACTGGCATTATAACAAAGAAGACACCCTCAAAGGGTGATTTCCACCCTGCAGTAGAAGTAAAGTCCCAGCCTGGCGTCATCAGAGAAAGAGGGCACTGCAAGAGTGGGTGTCAGGGAAGACATGCATGTGCGCAGGCGCATGGTTCCTGTAAGACCTGTTTGTGGCCATTTAGCAGGTGCGCATCTGCATGCATGATCACACACACAGGCTCACATTGGCGCCAGGCAGGCTATTTAAACTGCATTAGTGCCTTGTGTCTGTGCCGTATGGTCTATTACGTTTCTGAAGTATCTATTCCTGTATTGCTTATCCGTTGTCAACCCTTATCCTTCTGCTCTTCTGCCTTGTATTACCTTGTATTACCAAACCCAGCCTTACTTCTGACTACTCTTCTGTCTGCCGCCCGTGTCTGATCTGCCTGCTAGTTGCTGACCTGGACTGTCTGACCTTGCCTTGGCTCTTCTCCCTGCACCTGATCCAGCCATAGCTGTGCCTGTATTCAGTTCCTGCCCTGTTCTTCTGCCAGTGTGCTACCAGCCAGACCCACATCAGCACTCTCAAGCAGAAGTCTTATCAGGCACTCGTGTCACTCTGTGCTCCGGCGTTCCCTGTTACACTACCAGGGCTCCTGAGCCAGATCTGTAGGAGAGGCTTTCCTCCACACTTCAGGCTCCATTACAGGTATATTACAGTGGGTGAGCAGGTAAACACTGAGGTTTCTTTTCAAATGAAATTTATTGATTTTTACTCTGCAAGACATTAAGGCTTTATGCACACTGGGTGTTTTAAATGCTGCTTTTAGAGTTGTTTTGCATTTTTTTCTGCCTCTAAATGACCATCAATGTCAGCCTATGTGTCCATACACACATGGAGTTTACATGCACTTAGAGACAACAGTCATTTAGAGGCAGAAAGAAAAACCCCCCAGGGCCAACACATTCAGGAGAGGAGAGTTCAAACGTCAAAAAGCACTTGAGTTTGAAAACACACTTTTAGCGCTAGGTGCGTCAAGCACTTGGGCATTCATTCATTCCAATTAATATTCTGGCCAGTGGAATGAATGAACGCCCAAGCACTTGATGTGCCTGAA
Organism: Aquarana catesbeiana; assembly: GCF_042186555.1. Lineage (NCBI taxonomy): Eukaryota > Metazoa > Chordata > Amphibia > Anura > Ranidae > Aquarana > Aquarana catesbeiana. The sequence continues at coordinate 114,145,876 of NC_133328.1, forward strand.
CGCTTCTAAATGCTTTAAACATGTTTTGAATGTTGCTTATTCCTTTCCGGGAGCATATGCATTCAGAGGAGGAGTACATGTTGTAACATAAATGTAAGAGTAGGATAGTTTTGCCTTAGCGAGTTGTGAGGTGATCTATAGAAGTAGTGTGATTGTAAATGTAGTTTAATTCTGTGTTATTAAAGATGTTGTATTCAGTAATCAGACATACACATATGTTCTTTCATTGGCATTTGAAAAGGACAGGACCAGATTCTAGGATCAAGTTGACACCTAGATGCCAATAAAAGTCTCCTATAGGAGTAAACATAGATTGCCACCTTTCTGAATCCTTCAAAGAAAGTCCTAGCAAGTGTGGCTACAAGGATCCACAGCGGGCATTCGCAAGGCCCCTTAAGGTCTGCAAACTTTGATTATATCACCAGATCGAAGGAACCTATTTTATCTCTCATAAAAGCTAAAATATTAGTGGCAGAGAGATGAAAATAATCCCTTTTGATCGTACACATGAGTTGTAGCGTGTGTAGAATCCTAGAAAAACACATAAAACCATTATAAAGAAGGAAATTGCCCCAGCGTGGATTTATAGTCAGGTTAGGGGAGTGTGAAAAAGTAATATAAGGTATAAATAGCTGACTGCGGCTGGCAGGCAGTGATTGGTACTGTTGTGATCGGACTGATACGCTGGTATCGGAATTCCTATCCATTACCCAGTAATTAGCACTGTTCTGGGCCAATTCGACTCTTGTAATTTCAGAACACAAAACAGCCTATGGGCTGAGACAGGAACACCCCCCAGGGTTGATTGGCCGAAGTCCAGCCCACATCCATATTTCAATAAATTGGGGAACCTGAGATATGGGCGTCGTTTTTCCACAAAGCCAGTTCCAAACTAGGGAGTCCCCACGTATTCCGGTAGGATTCCACTAAACAATAGACTTTGGTAAAGTTTATTTCTGTTTTTATCACTTTTTATTTTCATAGCAAATTGCCAATTGTGTGTCTTTTTGTATTTTTTGTATCTTTTTGGTAACTCCTTTTTCTTTGTATATCTTTTATGCACTGTCCACTTTCGGGATATTAAATTATAAAATTAATAAGTGACTTCTGTGTACTAAGCTAGGGCTCACTAGGGCTCATATCTCTGGAGAGATTGTTATACTTTAGTGGCTAAGTACTCAGTCTAAGTTACGTGGCAATCGGTATGCAATTGCACTGTGTGTTAGCAGATTGTATGCTAACAGATCTGCCAGACAAAGATCTGTGTGTGTGTGTGTGTGTGGTAGCCCAGCAGACCAGTCAGCGGACAAACTGTTGGGTGGTGGCAGGCTATTATTTGTTGTCTGTCTGGTGTGTGGGTGTGTGGACAGTGGGAAGAGTGATTAACACTGGGGTTCTAGCTTGTAGAACAGCTGGGGGAACCCTAGAAATGTGTGCTAATTACTAGACTGCTCCCTAACCCTTATGCCGCGTACACACGAGCGGACTTTACGGCATACTTTGTCCTGCGGACTTTTCGACGGACTTTACGACGGACTTTCCGAATGAACGGACTTGCCTACACACGATCAACCAAAGTCCGACGGATTCGTACATGATGACGTACGACCGGACTAAAACAAGGAAGTTCATAGCCAGTAGCCAATAGCTGCCCTAGCGTCGGTTTTTGTCCGTCGGACTAGCATACAGACGAGCGGACTTTTCGACCGGACTCGAGTCCATCAAAAAGATTTGAAATATGTTTCATTTCTAGGTCCGTCAAACTTTTGGGGAAAAAAAGTCCGCTGGAGCCCACACACAATCGAATTGTCCGACGGACTCCGGTTCGCCGGACCAAGTATGCCGTAAAGTCCGGTCGTGTGTACGCGGCATTAGAGTGAACCAGATTGTATGTAAGATTTGTATCTGCCTGTGTGTGGTCAGCCAGCTGGATTGGAGTGGAGTCTCCCTCTAGTGGTGGCCAAAGGCAGTGCTGGCTGTGAATCACAGCCAGTCTTGCTCTGTATTAAAAAAAAAAAAAAGTTTATTCCCCCTTATTCCCTTATACCCCCAGTCACAGGACCAAGTCGAGAAATTTTATACCACGTGAGGACCTTCTTTGTGCATCTGGGATGGACAGGAGTTCTAGCAGGAAGGGGTTTGACTGCAGGGAGTTTTGAGGTGATCTTGACCATTGTTCCCCAAAGAAACATTTTACTGAGCACTTTCACCCCCTCCTTTCCCAGGCCAATATTGAGCTTTCAGCGCTGTTGCACTTTGAATGACAATTGCCCGGTCATGCTACTCTGTAACCATGTGAAATTTTTATAATTTTCTTCACACAAATAAAGCTTTCTTTTGGTGGTATTTAACCACTTCACATCCCGCATATAGTCATATGACGACCGCAGGAGGGATCTCCCATCCTGGGCGGGCGTCATACAACATCCTGGGCTTTCCGGCCATCTGGGGGGCGTGCGCCCCTGCCGCATAACTCGGGACCCGATGCATGTGCCCGGCGGCCGCGATGTCCGCCGGGCACCCGCGATTGCCCGTTAACCAAGCAGGACCGTGGATCTGTGTGTGTAAACACACAGATCCGCGTCCTGTCAGGTGATAGGAGACCTATCATGTGTTCCCAGTACAGAGGAACACCGATCGGTCTCCTCCCCTTGTGAGTCCCCGCCCCTTACAGTTAGAATCACTCCCTAGGACACACAGTTAACAGTTGCATTTGTATAGCATTGATCGCTGTATAAATGCCAATGGTCTCAAAATGGTGTCAAAAGTGTCTGATGTGTCCGCCGCAATGTCAGTCATGATTGCTGCCATTACTAGTAAAAGAAATAACAGTAATAAAAATGCCATAAAACTATCTCGTATTTTGTAGACACTATAACTTTTGCGCAAACCAATAAATATACGCTTATTACGATTTTTTTTACCAAAAATATGTAGAAGAATACATATTGGCCTAAACTCAGGAAAATTTAAACAAAAAAAAAATGGGATATTTATTATAGCAAAAAGTAAAAAATATTGTTTTTTTTCAAACTTGTCAGTCTTCTTTTGTTTATAGCGCAAAAAAAAAAAAAAAACTGCAGAGGTGATCAAATACCACCAAAAGAAAGCTCTATTTGTGGGGAAAAAAATTATAAAAATGTAATTTGGGTACAGTGTTGCGCAATTGTCATTCAAAGTGCGACAGTGCTGAGAACTGAAAATTGGCTTGGGCAGGAAGGGGGTGAAAATGCCCTGTATTTAAGTGATTAATCACTGCTGTTTTTTTTATGTTTTACTAAAAAAACAAAAAACAAAGTTTTTCTTAGTTTCGTCAGTATATTTTGTAAATAAGTAATTGTTCTCCTTCACTAATGTGCGCTGCTGAGGTGGCCCTAATGGGCACTGATAGGCTGCACTGATGGGCACTGATTAGGTGGCACTGATGAGGAGGCAATAATATGCCGCACTTATGGGCACTGATAGGTGGCACTGATATGTGGCACTGATGAGCACTGATAGGCGGCACTGATGTGTGGCACTGGTGGGCACTGATAGGTGGGACTGATGGTTACTGATAGGTGGCACTGATGGGCACTGTGTGCATGCCTGGGAAGGGGAGATTACAAGCACTGACTGTGACCACTAATGTGGGGGAGGGGTAACAAATACTGCCAGTGACCATCAATGTGTGTGTATTGGGGATTACAAGCACTGCCCCTGACCACCAACGCATGGTGATTAATTAACACAACCAACAAACATCAACTAACAACCACCAATGTGTATGTGTGTGTGTGTGTGTGTGGGGGGGTAGCAGCATTACCACCCTTAACCAAGTAAACCCCTCAAATGTTTTTTCTGGAACTAAAAAGACATCTGCAGAAACTCCACAACTGGAGAGTGACATCTTCTTCTGGACCACATGCACAAATGAACATCTAAACCCAAAAGGACTCAAAATTCTGAACTCTATTCATACAACAACAGATTTGCAGAACATCTGTGTACCAGGAGCTCTGAAAGACTGCAAAATAAAATGTTCAAAATTTGCTACAGCCTAAAAAGAACTATAAAAGAGGAAATGCAGAACACAGCCAGACCGCTGGAGAATGACACCACTGATATGGAAGATAAACTTTTTTTTTAAATTACAGAGAATTCTAATTAACAACAGAATATACAACTCAACTCAAACACACAAAAACAGCCAAACGGTGTTGTCAAACTCTCCTCATGCAAACCTAAAATGTACCTTTAAAAAGCCATAGACAAAATTACAATGACATGGAAGAATTCTTTAATAAACCACAGCTTAAAGAAAACCTCAATGACAAGATGAAACAACATAGGTAAATTAAAACTGAAGAACAAGAATTTTACAAAACATCCTCCTGGACCTCTAGATCTGGAAGAAATCCCACTCTGGACAAATATTTATATATTATCTGCACAGAAACAAACTTATATAACAGTTATATAGCTGAGGGCGGGGCCACCCGGTGACGTAAACGTGATCCTGCCCCCTCTGATGCCACGGGGGCTTCCTCATGGCTTCCCTGTGGCCTCTGAGGGGGGCAGGGCCACTCGGGGACGTAAACGGTTGACCCCGCCCCCTTAGCTATATAACAGCTGTCACCAATAGGAAGCGTCACTCGGTAGGAGCCTCCCATGGAGGCGGAGGACTTTTTCTTTTTTTATCTTTTAATAAAGGACTTGTCCCAAGCTGTCTCTTGTCTTTTTTACCATTTTTGACACTTTTTTTGTGAAATGGTAGAGGTACAATGTACCCTATTACCACCTTGTTAAATGGGGCTTTCAGATTCCAATAAGCCCCCCCACCCGCATACCCCCACAACCACCAGGCAAGGGTTGTGGGGATGAGGCCCTTGTCCCCATCAACATGGGGACAAGGTTTTTTGGGGTCAGACCCCAAAGCACCCTCCCCATGTTGAGGGCATGTGGCCTGGTATGGTTCAGGAGGGGGGCGCTCTCTCATCCCCCCTCTATTCCTGCAGCCTGCCAGGTTGTGTGCTCGGATAAGGGTCTGGTATGAATTTTGGGGGGGACCCCTACGCCATTTTTAAAAAAAATTTGGCGCAGGGTTCCCCTTAAAGTCCGTACCAGACCCTTCATGTGGGGGACCTCTATGCCATTTTTTTTTAATTTGGCGCAGGGTTCCCCTTAAAATCCATACCAGACCTGAAGGGCCTGGTATGGATTTTGGGGGGCCCCCACACAATTTTTTTTTACATTTTTGGTTCGGGGTTCCCCTTAATATTTATACCAGACCCAAAGGGCCTGGTAATGGACTGGGGGGACCCCATGCCGTTTTATTTCAATGAGTTTTATCTATATTGCAGAGACCCGACAATGCATTACAGCCGCGATCAGTTTTTAATGACAATTTTTCCTTTAGAAATTTCATTTTACTGTGGTATTCTTCTAAACACGGGAAAAATGCGCCACTTTACAGGCATACTATAGACACGCCCAGGCATGATATTTAAAGGAATATTTCATTTTTATTGTTTCACTTTAAGCATTAAAGAAATCACTGCTCCCAAAAAAATGGCAATTTTTTAAAAAAAATTAGCATTGATACATGGCAGGACCCCGGTAACCAAACACTTTTTATGACAATAACTTGCATATAAGCCTTTAAAATTAGCACTTTTGATTTTTCATGTTAGTGTCCCATAGACTTTAATGGTGTTCCGGCGGCTTTCTAATTTGCCCCGAACACCGCATATTGTTCGGTGTTCGCCTGAACATCCAAACAACCAAAGTTCAGCCCGAACTTATGCTCGGGCCGAACCGTTCGCCCATCCCTAACCAACATATCTTATATACAAATCACTCAGCTGATGCAGTTTATCCTGACCCACAACCATCCTTTAGTCAGGACCCCTACCTGCTGCAGATAGAGGTAGTAATGGAAACAGGGTTTACTCCTTCAACACACAAATGGTTTTATGCCTAAAATAGAGAAGGACCTATTGACATGCCCCTAATACCCTATGGCCTACTTTCAATTTAGTAATGATATTTTAATTATCTTGACAGCAAATGAAAGGGTTACTTCTGAATATTACAGGCATCACAACAACTTTTACCCCAGAGGCATGAGCGAAAAAGTTCTGCCGATTGGCTCCCATTCAGTATTCTTAGCCGATGGCTGTTAGTACAGGTAACGTCTTTCACAGAAATCGGTGTGCTTTTCCTTGTTTTCTGGGCTGACACTTAATTGAAAGTAATTATCTGTATTTTGTGATCCATTTGTATTTATACTAGCACATTAAATTCAAAGTACAGGTTAACAATACATGTCCCGTGCTCCCCTTTGCCTAATACAGGTACTTCAAGCAGCATCCTTGTTATACCCTACACCATACCTCCCAACTACTGTATTTGAGATGGGAATGAGGGACACCTATCAGCAAAAGTATGCAGGCATAGGACACACCCCTTGCCATACCCCCTTAAAGGATAATTGTACAAAAACAAGATTGGTTAAACCCACAAGTGCTTTTTTTACCACTACTATTCCTTTATATTGGCTTTTGGAATTTACAAATGCAACAATTTAGAAATTGGATGAAAGGTTTAACGCTGGAAAACACTTTTTGATAGCTAAAAAGTGCATTTTATTTACATCTATATAGATCAGACCAAATGAGGGACAAATGAAGAGGAATGAGGGACAGAGGGACATTGCTCCAAATCAGGGACAGTCCCTCAAAATCAGGGACAGTTGGGAGCTATGCCTACACTTAGACCCCTAGGGGCTCATCCGGGATGTGAGCAATCATGGTGCTAGAAGTCACAGAGCAAGGAAGCAGCCATTACAGTAAAGTAAGAGTTATAAGGCTTCAGGAAGGCTGCAGAGAACAGAAATTGGCTTATCTAACATCAGTAAAGAAGCTGCAGTGGCACATTGCATGCACTGGGAATTAGTGGGACTCACTAACTGTCTTGATACAGATAGAAATTAAAGAGCCTCCATCAAGCTCCTCAATTTTCTAATTAGGTGGAGATCTGGTAACATCATGGAAAACCTGCAGTGAGAAGAAGTATAGAGTGTGACAAATCTCCATACAAAAGAAAGGTTTATATAATTATATACTGTATATATAATTTAAAAAAAATTTGTGCTATCACTTTAAATTAAACATCCCTTAACCTAAATTCAATATATATAGTATTCCAGTTAGAATAAGTTTGCAGGGTAATGCAAAAAAGTGACAAAGACTTTTTGTAAAAAATCATACAGTACATACCGTAAAAATAATAATAAAATCAAATGGTGAAAAAGTCCTTATTTCGTTAATCATTGATTCCACAACCAATGTGTGTAATGCAACCAGGTGATATTGTTTACAGAAAGTCTTTTTGCACTTATCGCTTTTTTGCACTAATTTGCACACTTATTCTGACTGGAATAATATATGTATTGAATTTGGGTTGAAAGTTGTCACTAATTATTAGTTGACATAATTTTCATGTTTTAATGTGACAAACCTGCTCCAGTAAAAGCAACATATTTTGTCTTTGATAAAAGAAAGTAGTGTTGAAAATGTTAATGTATGAGATGGGAGATCACAGATCAATCATGACCGTCCTCCTTTTTAGTTAATGCTAAGAAGACACTACTGGCTGGGACTAGAGCTGAGCTGTGTGCTTGCATATGTAGACAGCGCTCAGCAAACTATGCCCTTGCTCTATCCCCATCGGGGGGATATTGGTAGCATTGTTAATGCAAACAAATTTCCTAGGCAAGCAGAGCCAAAAATGGAATCCATCAGTGGATTTATGGCATCTCAAAGAAGAAGATGACCAGATGATTACATGTTATATGGAGAATCAAACATCTTTGCAAAACAGGAGGGGATTTTAGATGCATTTCTAAGTTAAAGCTTCAGACACACTTGATAGATAAGGCACCAGTGCAAAATTCTTAATCAATATCAGAACCCTTTTACCTAGAATTAAAATTCTACATACAGAAGCTGTTGAAAAAAAGGATGGAGTAAAAGATGCCCTGTAGTATGTGTAAACAAAAAAAAAAAAAGATGGGAGCTTGCAACTATGTGAGGTTTTAGAGAATTAAATAAGAAGACACCCAATGCCTTGAGTTCAAGATCCCCTAGACAATTTGAGTGGTTACTCATGGTTCTTTATTTTAGATCAGGAAAGTGCTTACCACCAAAATTTCATTTCTGAAGAATTAAGGCATATGATAGAATTTAGTTTACCTTGGGGCCCATATGAATGAGTGAGGAATCCAGATGGCTTAAAGAATGACCCTGCAGCATTTTAAAGATGCATGGAAGAAACAATGTAGGGACAACTAAGGCTGACCATACACGGTCCACATTTCTTTACTGCAACCATGGGTTGCAGTAAAAAAGACAAAAAAGTAAGAGACAGTGCTTATTGCTATAGCAGCTGCTAGCAATAATCACAAGCGAATCCGGCAGGCTGGTTGTACCCAAGTTGATTAATCGATCAACGTAGTACATTCAGCCTGCCCATTAACAGTCCGAAACTCAGCTGGTTCCTGCTGAACTGGCCAAGATTCAAACCGTGTATGGCCGGCCTAAGAAATGAATGTTGTTCACCTTATCTGTATGATGTTCTCTGTTATGCACATGGGATCAAGCTGAGAGCAACCAAAAACAGGATTTCTTTGTAGACTAATTTCAAGCAGTGGGATTCAAATAGATGCAAAGGATACAGAAGTAGTGGATACAGCCCTCTGCTGCTACAATAGGAGCACAGGGAAGCACACTGTATATGCACGACTTTGAGACACTGGATCCTGTGCTATTGGAGGACAGCGGCTGCAGTTTCCCAGAAACTGGCCAGGACGGAAAAGTGTTGTAAAAATATTCATTCACAAAACTATTTGGTGTATAAATTCTGCTGTATTGTGTAGTAGGGAGTACCAACATTGCATCCTGGGAAGTACTTTCTGACTGGTAACTTACAGTAACTCCTTATAGGGTTTTCACTCACACAACAAAGTAAGGACAGATTTAAACATACTATTTTGGGTTCTTTCTTTAAGATCTTTTTTGTAATTTATTGATTTTTATTGCTTCACTCATTTTATTATTGATCAGGCTTATTTGTCTCTCAAAATGATGCTGACTTGTATAATTTGCTACTTCAATAAGGTTAAAGAACAAGTTTGGGGCCAAATTTCTAAACCATTTTGTGTCTGTTTTGTGATCACGTGGTAAATGAGACCATGGTTCTCTACCATAAGAATGCAGCCTGCAATAAAAACCTGTCAAGAGTTCTAACCCTTCCCCTCCCTACTGGAACAAAGTGCTTTGATTGGTATCTGTATACTCTGTTGGAGAGATTAAGTTCATTACAGGTACCAATATTTGTGATGGACCATTCAGGACCTGGTTTGGGTGTTTCCGTCAGTATAAAGTTTCCTCTAGTCTGAAACCAGGAACCAAGTATTATAGCTGAAAATTGCACCCAAGATCTAGATGACACTAGCTTACAAAGAACATGACATCAATCACCCCAATGTGGACATAGACAGCAATAAAAATTATAGTATTAAACCTTCCCTGCTCTATCCAAAACCAAAAAATAATGTATGCAGTTGGCGGGTAAGGCCTTGTTCACATCTGGTGTTATGGAATCTCGGACAGAATCATTGCAATTCTGCCTGTGATCCAAAGTCACACTGCAATAATGGAAAAATGCACCATGTGTGTTTGGGTGCCATTCATTTTCAATGGCCCCTAAACGCAGTGCAGTTTTGCTGAGATTGTTGCACGATAAATTACAGGACAATAACACACTACGCCATGCCCAAAGCTTATTGCCCAAAAAAAGCTCCTTCTTTTTTGGGTGACACGCTTCGTGTGACGCAGTTTGCCATAATTGAAAATGAATGGCATCCCTGAACTAATAATGTGCTCTCAAGTAAGTTTCATTTGGAGAGAGGCACAAGACAGGGGTGCCCTTTATCACCCCTGATCTTTGCCTTGGCTATGGAACCAGTGGCCACTGCGGTAAGGCAAGATAGACTGGTGGATGGGTTTTGGAGAAGGACTAGGGAGGAGAAGATCGCGTTATACGCTGACGATGTCCTTATTTTCCTGGGTTATACGGAGGGATCACTAAGACAGGTAATGGGTGTCTTCTCAGATTTTGGGGAGGTCTCAGGCCTAACCATAAATTGGGAGAAATCTGTCCTGTTACCAATAGACCCCATTAAACAAGGTACCTTTCTGGAAGAAACCCCATTAAAAATAGTGGAAAAAAACAAATACCGAGGAATCCAGGTAGCCAAGGATTCGGACAAATTCTTAAATAATAACTTGGCCCCATTGTTGGAGAAATTTAAAAAAAAGGTTGATATATGGAAAGGACTCCCGTTGTCGGTAGCTGGAAGATGCAACTTGGTCAAAATGCTGTGGTTGCCCCAACTATTGTATATCTTGCACAACACACCAGTTTGGATCCATGGTAAATGGTTTAAAAAAATAGATATGTTGTTTAGAAGGCTGGTGTGGCGGGGGGGGGGCATCCTAGGATAAGTCTGCAGACCCTACAGTTTGCAATGGGGGAGGGGGGCATGACGGTCCCGCATCCACGATGCTACTTTCTGGCGGCCCAGCTGCAACATCTGAGATCAGGTAGTGGCCCTATGGGTAATAATAACCTAGATATAATGATTACAGGTGCATCCCACAGACGGGTTTTGGAGGTGCTGGAGGCAAACTTGTTTGTGTATAGGACTCCCACAGTTAAACTAATGCTAAAACTTTGGAATAGTATTAAAGGGTTGAGGGGTATGGAAGGGGTAGCAAGAGGTATGCCTCTTTGGGATAACAAAAATCTCCAAGAACTGACATTGATAGGAAAAATCAAAACATGGGAGGCAAGGGGGATAACTAAAGTAGAGCAATTATATAATGGCAATATGTTGAAATCCTTTGCCTCCCTAAAAAAGGAATTTGGTGTCCCAGAGCAGTCATATTTTAGCTACATCCAAATTAAGCATGCACTGCAGGCCCAGTATGGGGAACAAGGCCCGAGCTGGAGCCAATCATCCATCCCTCAACTGATAGAGAGCTTTGTGGGATCAAGAGGACTAATAGCTGAATTCTACCAACATATCTTTAAAAATAGTAGGGAAGGATTAGATAAGCTTAGGTGTAGAGGGAGGTGGGAAAGAGACCTGGGGCCAATGTCGGATGCCCAATGGAGGGAGGTATTGAAGGGGGACACCAGGTTTCGGTCTCGCCTGCTCAGAAGTTCTCGCATTTAATGTTACTCCACAGGGCATATTATACCCCCCAAAAACTATTTAAGTGGAGGAGAAGAGTAGATGCCAAGTGCCCTAGGTGCCAAAGTACCAGAGATTTGCTACATATGGTATGGAAATGTCCTAAATTATTCTGCTACTGGACGGAAGTGGTTGAGGCCATAAATAAGATTTTTAATCTAAGTCTTAAATTAGATCCAAAACTATGTATTCTAGGGGTGGGGGGGAATCTGGGTAATGGGAGGGATAAAATAAAAGCAGTGCGGAGATGCCTCTATCAGGCAAGAAAGGAAATAACTAAGAGATGGCAAGCTGAGAAACCCCCTTCTGTAGCTGACTGGTGTAGAGCGGTCATCCTTAGATGCAGACAAGCAAAGAAAGTGTTTCCACCGCTCAGGCTGACACTGACCCAGGTGTATGTAGAAGTTTCAGAGCAGAAGAGCTCCAGGTGCTGGCTGAATGCTAGGCAAAGCAGGCTTGAATGGAGGAGAAGATTTGGATGCCGCACACTGGATGTAGTCAAAAAACTTCACTTTATTGAAAAAATGGGATCATCAAAACAACAAGACTGTCATGCAGAAAGTACAGGTAAGCTGACGCGTTTCGCACTCAAGACTGAGTGCTTACTCATAGCTGGCAAGGGGGATAACTAAAGTAGAGCAATTATATAATGGCAATATGTTGAAATCCTTTGCCTCCCTAAAAAAGGAATTTGGTGTCCCAGAGCAGTCATATTTTAGCTACATCCAAATTAAGCATGCACTGCAGGCCCAGTATGGGGAACAAGGCCCGAGCTGGAGCCAATCATCCATCCCTCAACTGATAGAGAGCTTTGTGGGATCAAGAGGACTAATAGCTGAATTCTACCAACATATCTTTAAAAATAGTAGGGAAGGATTAGATAAGCTTAGGTGTAGAGGGAGGTGGGAAAGAGACCTGGGGCCAATGTCGGATGCCCAATGGAGGGAGGTATTGAAGGGGGGACACCAGGTTTCGGTCTCGCCTGCTCAGAAGTTCTCGCATTTAATGTTACTCCACAGGGCATATTATACCCCCCAAAAACTATTTAAGTGGAGGAGAAGAGTAGATGCCAAGTGCCCTAGGTGCCAAAGTACCAGAGATTTGCTACATATGGTATGGAAATGTCCTAAATTATTCTGCTACTGGACGGAAGTGGTTGAGGCCATAAATAAGATTTTTAATCTAAGTCTTAAATTAGATCCAAAACTATGTATTCTAGGGGTGGGGGGGAATCTGGGTAATGGGAGGGATAAAATAAAAGCAGTGCGGAGATGCCTCTATCAGGCAAGAAAGGAAATAACTAAGAGATGGCAAGCTGAGAAACCCCCTTCTGTAGCTGACTGGTGTAGAGCGGTGTCAGAAACAATGGGGAAAGAAAGGTCAGTGTCTGTAAGGGTAGGAAACTTAAAGGAATTTAAAGAATCTGGAATCCCTGGTTGGTGAAGATGGCCCACGCTACAGTGTGAACAGAGTAAGAAGAAGAGAAGGAAGTTGTAGATCCTAAGATAGGCGTAGTAGTTTAGTAGTTTGTACGCACAAAACCCTTTTTTTTTCTTTTTTTTTTGAAGAGAAAGCTTGGTACAAGGTGTATATATTGATGTAATAGGGGGAAAAAGGAAAAAGGGGGAGAAAAGTAGAAAATGTACTTTTTATAGCATGGAGTTATATATCACATTGGGTATTAGGATGTTTATTACTGTTTGGAACTTTGTATACTGTAATTGTGATGTATTGTGTATAATCATGAATAAAAATTATCTAATTTAAAAAAAGAAAATGAATGGCACCCGAACACAGAGCTGTTGTTAGAAACCACGGGGCCCCATACAGACAACTGACACGGGGCCCCATGCAGTTATGAATGAGCACAGTGAGTAATCGGTATCGATCACTCATTGGGGGAGATTTACTAAAGCTAGAGAGTGCAAAATCTGATGCAGATCTGCATAGAAACCAATCAGCTTCCAAGTTTTATTGTCAAAGCTGAATTGAACGAGCTGAAGTTAGAAGCTGATTGGCTGCCATGCACAGCTGCACCAGATTCTGAGTGCACCAGTTTTAGTAAATCTCCCCCATTGTGTTTATTCAGGAAAGGAAGGGGCTGGTAAATATGAAGGATCCTATTGTGTGCTTGCAGCTACCAGCAAGAAGAAGAGGAGGGAAGCCAGCAGCGCTATGGAGGCAGCGGCTGAAAACCATCAGGGGGAGAAGAGAAGAAGCCAGCTTTCAGCTGCTGAAGAAAGAGCCATACAGGGGATTGGTTCCTGTAATTGTCCCCCTGCTGTATCAATCACACTGCTTGCCCATATCTGAATCACCTTGATGCCTGGGCCCCCCTGCTGTCCCAGGTCCCATACAGGAGGACTGGTAGTACCCTCTTATCTACAGCCCTGCCCGAACATGCGTGGAGCGTTTTGCCACTATTGCAGAGTGATTTGGGATAGCGAGCAGCAGGGGTGTCGCTAGGGGGTGGCTTTTGGGGCTATAGCCCCGAATCTGGGGCCAATAGCCCCGAGTCTCTGCTGGGGTCCCCAAGGGGGGGGGGAGGCTCTCTCGGGACCCTTATGTAAATGGGGGGCTCTCTGGGGACCCTGATGCAAGGGAGAGGCTCTCTGGGGACCCTGATTTTAAGGCAGAGACTCTCTAGGGACCCAGATTTAAGGGGGAGGCTCTCCGGGGACCCTAATGTAAGGGGGGCTCTCTGGGAACCCTGATGTAAGTGGGGGGCCCTCTGGGTACCCTGATGAAAGGGGGAGGCTCTCTGAGGACTCTGATGTAAGGAGGAGGCTCTCTGGGGACCCTGATGTAAGGGGGAGGCTCTCTGGGGACCCTGATGTAAAGGGGGGCTCTGGGGACCCTGATGTAAGTGGGGGGCTCTCTGGGGATATATATACACATGCACGTATACTACTGTATATACATGTGTATGCCTGCCCAAGCGTATGACTTTCTTTACTACGCTGCTATGGGCTCTAGCCCCAGATCTTTTGTAGACCTAGCAACACCCCTGGCGAGCAGAATTGCAGCGTTTCTGCCCGAGATCCCAAAACGCCAGATGTGAATTGGGCTTAACATACTGCTGTACAAAGTATGTGTACAATATTCTTAGATGACTCCTATAATATATTTATTCTAGGGTATTTTATTAGAAATCAGATCATTCATAAACTTCCTTGGAAGATGTGACAAATTGCATGCACCCAGATCTCTCGAGCTGTTACTTAATTTGTCCTGTCACATGAACTCATCCAGCCTTGGTGACAATCCCCATGGCTGGTAATGTTTATTTTTAGCAAGCAATTATTCTTCAATGACAGAAACATACAAATGTAAACATGGTGCATGGTTTATCAGAAGCATGTTTACAGTATGTTGCAAATTCGGCTTTCCATTCATTATCTGAAGGATTTTTTTGGTTGCTTGATTTCAGTGTTTCCTAATGAGTAAAAATTCTTCCCGGCTGTCTTGGCCTCTATAAACTGTCATGCATAAACGAGTCAGGCAGTATAAAAACACAGAGCATCTTAAGGTCAAATATACTGGAGAAGAGTTTTTGTCTGCTAGACAAAGATGCTCCAAGGTTTTTCTTCCTTTCCTTTTTTTTTTTTTTTTTTAACCGAAACGTAAATCTACACATGAATAGCTACAAAATGTGATCTGCTTACAAAGATGACAATATTTGTTTCATTCCATCGCGCATGGACAGTGAACACATCTGACCTCTAGGTGAACTCTCCCAAGAGCAGCTCCTTATAATCCCTATTGCCAAATCCATGCTGCCTTTCCTTTTCAGCATTAGCACATTATTTTAATTCTGTTTCCGTGAGTAGGGCTTGCGAAGCGTTGCTAAACTTAAAACACTAATTGTCTTACACACTCTACTAATACTTGCTGAGCATTATATAAAAAACACAATATTTTTATAAAACTGTCTTTAACACTTACTGTACAATAAAACTTTAAGTTAAAAGCATTCATTAAAGCAGAACTTCACCCTAAATGGATAGTTCCACTTTAACCCCCTCCTTCCCCACTCCTCTCCCACTTTTGAAGTGTTTTTTGGGGGGGGGGCTGAGTGGAACAAGTACCCAATTTTAGCAGGTACCTGCTCCTCTGCTACTACTTCCACTCTTACTTCCTAGGCGATCGGAGCAAAAGTTCTCCTCACTGCCCACAACCTTCTGGAACACGTCACAGGTTCTAGGAGGCTGCAGGACTATTCACAAAACGCAACGTAATTGATGCATGCGCAATATGAAGTCAGCTGTGAAGCTGCAAGGTGTCACAGTCAGCTTCCTTTAGTAAAAAATTATTATTTCCCCAATGTCAGGAATGGTGCTACGCTATCAGCACTCAACCACTCATGGGAACTATGAATGATGAAGTAAAAAATGAGCCATAGAGTAAACAAAGACAATGATACAGACCAAAAATAATACAGACCAAAATAAACGGGTAGCCCTTATAACTAGACAAAAGGCACTGACAACCTAGGGGTGCTGCTATCAAAACAGAGGTGGGACTCCATCTGTAAAACAAAAAGAGGGGAAGGGAGGGAGACAGCAAGACCAATCTGGTGTAATAAGTTCCAACAAGGTTTATTTACAAAGAAGGGTTAAAAATGAATACCCCAAAAAGTATAAAAACCACACACATATATACAATTTATTACCAAAAGTATTGAGATGCCTGCCTTTACATGCACATGAACTTTACTGGCATCCCAGTCTTATGCCCCGTACACACGGTCGGACTTTGTTCGGACATTCCGACAACAAAATCCTAGGATTTTTTCCGACGGATGTTGGCTCAAACTTGTCTTGCATACACACGGTCACACAAAGTTGTCGGAAAATCCGATCGTTTTAAACGCGGTGACGTAAAACATGTACGTCGGGACTATAAACGGGGCAGTGGCCAATAGCTTTCATCTCTTTATTTATTTTGAGCATGCGTGGCACTTTGTCCGTCGGATTTGTGTACACACGATCGGAATTTCCGACAACGGATTTTGTTGTCAGAAAATTTTATCTCCTGCTCTCCAACTTTGTGTGTCGGAAAATCCGATGGAAAATGTCCGATGGAGCCCACACACGGTCGGACATTTTCCATCGGAAAATCCGACCGTGTGTACGGGGCATTAGTCTGTAGGGTTCAATATTGAATTGGCCCACCCTTTGCAGCTATAACAGCTTCCATTCTTTCGGGAAGGCTGTCCACAAGGTTTAGGAGTATCTATGGGAATGTTTGACCATTCTTCCAGAAGCGCATTTGTGAGGTCAGACACTGATGTTGGACAAGAAGGCCTGGCTCGCAGTCTCTGCTCAAATTCATCCCAAAGGTGTTCTATCAGGTTGAGGTCAGGACTCTGTGCATGCCAGTCATGTTCCCCCACCCCGGCATTGCTCATCCATGTCTTTATGGACCTTGCTTTGTGCACTGGTGCGTAGTCATGTTGGAACAGAAAGGGGCCATCCCCAAACTGTTCACACAAAGTTGGGAGCATGAAAATGTCCAAAATGTCTTGGTATGCTGACGCCTCAAGAGTTCCCTTCACTGGAACTAAGGGGCCAAGCCCAACCCCTGAAAAAAAAACCCACACCATATTCCCCCCTCCACCAAATGATTTGGACCAGTGCACAAAGCAAGGTCCATCTGCAGGACAGCTTGTGCTGATAAAAAACAATAGACTTACTGGCAAGGTGAAAATAAAGGAAAGAAAGCCTAAAAAAGAAAACGTATGCAGCCATCATTCTAGGGGTTTCGTAAGCTGCAATATACCGTATATACTCGAGTATATAAGCTGAGATTTTCAGCCCTTTTTTTAGGCTGAAAAGTGCCCCCCTTGGCTTATACTCGAGTCATCGCCGTCTGCCTACATGATCAGCGTGTCATGCAGACAGACAGCGGCCAGCGTGTCATAAAAACATACGGCGGCCATTCCAGTGTTCAAAAGCCGCGCCTCCTCCTCGTCTGTGATAGGCAGAACATTCAATTTGCCTGCAGTCAGTGTTCAGCCTATCACAGACATCCTCTCATCCTCATCCGTGGTATGATGCAGAATGGCACACGGGGGATACAGAGTGGCACACGGAGGATGCGGATTGGCACAGGAGGGATGCAGATTGGCACAGGAGGGATGCAGATCGGCACAGGAGGGATGCACAGGACACAGAGAGGATGCAGATCGGCACAGGTAGGCTGCAATGGACACAGGGAGGTATACACAGGACACAGTGAGGTAGGCAGATCTGCACAGGTAGGCATGCACAGGACACAGGGAGGTAGGCAATAGACACAGGTAGGCATGCACAGGACACAGGGAGGCATGCAGCTGCAGATGGGCATTGTTGACCCTCTTTTCCACTTACAGTATCTGCTGCATTTCTCACCCTCGTCTTATACTCGGGTCAATACGTTTTCCCGTTTTTTTGTGGTAAATTAGGGGCCTCGGCTTATATTTGGATCGACCTATACTCGAGTATATACAGTAATTTATAGAATGAAATGAGAACAGCTGAAACAGACAACTGTGGGCAGGAACACCCAAAACTCCTCGTGAAAAGGGACCAAGTCACAATTTAAAAAAGGGAATCTCATTTCTGGTGTATCCAAGGCATATGCAAGGCCAGAGGCTGGCCTGGGCCACCATATTTCATGTATAAGTAAAAAATAATATTTGGGTGGACTTTCAGAAGCTAGAAGCAGCTGAGTGGTCACTAGATGAAGTAGGACACGCGTATTATGCCACCTCTTGAGGTTGTGCTCTATGGTAATATATTCATCACCCTGCCTCTTGGAAAGAAGAGCTCTAATTCCTTTTTATCTTAAATATATTCAATTTCATAGCCCCCTAAACCTTTACACATAGATATAATTCAGAATACTTTAATATAAGCTATCTTACAATATGTTCCACAGTTATTAGACCATTAAAGATATTTTTCCAGACACTATATTTTTTGTCCACAATACCACCAGACTTTGTAAACAAGAGGCTGCTTATATAATATTTTATCGCTTACATATTTCATTATCACATACGATGTTGTACTGCAAATGATTTTTACCATATGCTGCCATGAAATTGAATAAAATGTTTACTGCCTGCAGATGTTAGATATGGACTATAATGGAAATAACATGTTAACAGCAAGAAGAATCCCATAATCCCAAAGAGAGCAAGTCTTACAAATAAAATTCCCCAGCTTAGTACTGTCTTGGGTTACTCCAAGAAGCCAGCTCCGCTCACATGGCACTAGTGAAAAGTGTCTTTCTACTGAACTTTTGTCTAAATACACATTCTTGCCCGATGTACACATGAACACCCAATCACCCAGACCTGTTTTTATTTGGTTTGGCTTGTTTTGCAGTTAAGCATGTAATAGAACCTTCTACATGTATATATTACACAAGGTTCTTGGGTATTTTTCTGTCACTTTTCATCTTGGCTGACATGGAAATAGAGTCAGTCGTAGCACATGGCTACAGTGATTAAAAATGCATGGTATTCAATATTCTTACATGGGATCTTGACATAAATATAAAATAGATTATTTCAATGTAAACCTTATGTAAACCTTACAAACAATATTGTAGGTAAAACAAACATTTTAAAGCTTTTGAAAGTTGATAACAAATTTTACTTTGTATATGATTTATTAACAGAAAAACAGTAAACATTTTTATTTAAGAAAAACTCCTTTATGGGACATATATTTTTATTTTGTGAAATTAGGTGCGGTAAGAGACCAACCTTGTGTAGCAAGGTCCCAGGCCTACTTCGGTCTAATGAGAAACTCTAGGGCCAGCTGACATCCTTCTGTATATGGTGGGTTGTGAGGCATGGTGGGTGCAAGGTAATTAAAAGTTATTGGGCGCCAGACACTTCTTGAATGCAAAAGAGAGGTTTATTTCTCTTAACAAACTTTTGGGAAAGAGGGTTAGGGCCAGGACACCCTTAGGTATTTGCAAGTTCAATTGGCAGACTCTGAGACTTCAATAAAAGGACAGCCATGCAGGAAAAGGCATCCAGCAAGACGCCACATCTGCACATGCAAGAATGCTGTCTTCTATGGCAAAAGTCTTTACAGTTCCTAACACAAAGCGTAATTAAATTAAAGCGTAATTAAAGCGTAACACAAAGCTTAACAGTTCTTTCACTTCCACTTCAATCACTCCTTGTAGTTCTTCAGCCCACTCAGCTCCCGGTCGGAGAATGCTGCTCCGGCACTTGCTTCAGTTACTCACTGTGGTCCTTGGTAATAAGGTGGTTGGTCCCTTAGTGGCAACAACTTCCCTTCTACCTCCCAAACCTGCAGTGCTCTCTTGCTTCTGGATAGGCCCTCAGACAGCCTAGCAGCCAGATGTGCCCGGGATAGGCCCATTCTCCAGCCTAGCAGCCCAGGCAGTACAACACACGTCCACCCAGACAGCCGTCCAGGTGGCACCGAACACAGATCACCTGATTCCACCCAAATATATAGGCTCTCCCAGCAGGCCAAAGAATCTAAGAAAACCCTGGCCATTGGCTGAGATACCCCATATACCCATAATCTGACCTTGCATTGCCCTTCTCGAATCTAGTACCGCCAGGTACCCGGCCACCTAGTGGTAGAAGAAAAAAGTGCAACAAGGCCAAACTTAGGGAAAAATCAATGGATCTCTAACAATTAGCCAAGATGACTATTCCTGGCAAGTAAATTTTGAGGAGCAACCCTGACTAATCTCCAGGGTGCTACACTTATATATATATGTATATTTGAGATGCTGGAAATTCTTAGTGTTTCTCAGTCTTATCTGGAGCATGAATTCTTGTGTCCTGACTTTTGATCTCATGATGGCTATAACGGTCTTTCCTTGTGGTTGTCCTGGAGGGTATATTAACAGGTGATCAATGCAAGAGCTTATTTGCAATGCAAGAGCTTCTTTTCTAAACTCAGACAGCTTAAAGTGTTACTAAACCCACAACAGTAAAATTAGTCTGCATATGCAGTAAAACATGCTTGTTATACTCACTGTGGAACCTAAGGGGTTAATCTATCTGCTAATAGAACAGCGCCTTGGAGGCACTCTGCACATGCTCAGTTTGGTGTGTATTGCTAGAGAGTTTTTTTTTTTTCTTGGGAGAGTGCATTTGATCAGCACAGGGTCAATCAGCATTGTCCAGAAAGAGGGTCAGGGGTCCTGCAGCCTCATTGGACAATCAGGAGATAATGAAAACTCCTCTTACAAGCTTTAACCAAACTCTGAAAGAAGTAACAACTCTTGTGGGAGACCAGATATAGTAAATTCAGGGTCCTGGGTTTAGTAACACTTTAAGCATGTCAGGGCATTTTGTGTGATTTTGTCACCCCTTCAGGGGAGGACATTAAATTAATTCATAATTCAATTGCTGGTTGCATAAGTTATATTACTGAGAAACACTATGTTTACTTTGGCTGATTTATTATTCAGCGAGTCCTTGCTTGGGGTGTTCCTGTCACCTCCTGTATGTGCTACTTTCTATTGGTGGAGGAGTAAGTTCCAGTGGTGGAGGTCCTATGGCAGAGGATTTGGAGGCAGCAGAACTACAAAAAGCAGAGAGCGGGCCAGTCCCCAAGAAGATAAGAAAATTCTGTGGAAATTTTTAGCAATACATACAGTATCTCACAAAAGTGAGTACACCCCTCACATTTTTGTAAATATTTTATTATATCTTTTCATGTGACAACACTGAAGAAATGACATTTGCTACAATGTAAAGTAGTGCGTGTACAGCTTGTATAACAGTGTAAATTTGCTGTCCCCTCAAAATAACTCAACACACAGCCATTAATGTCTATACCGCTGGCAACAAAAGTGAGTACACCCCTAAGTGAAAATTTCCAAACTGGGCCCAAAGTGTCAAAATTTGGTGTGGCCACAATAATTTTCCAGCACTGCCTTAACACTCTTGGACATGGAGTTCACCAGAGCTTCACAGGTTGCCACTGGAGTCCTCTTCCACTCCTCCATGATGATATCACAGAGCTAGTGGATGTTAGAGACCTTGAGCTCCTCCACCTTCCCTTTGAGGATGCCCCACAGATGCTCAATAGAGTTTAGGTCTGGAGACATGCTTAGCCAGTCCATCACCTTTACCCTCAGCTTCTTCAGCAAGGCAGTGGTCGTCTTGGAGGTGTGTTTGGGGCCGGTATCATGCTGGAATACTGCCCTGCGGCCCAGTCTTCGAAGGGAGGGGATCATGCTCTGCTTCAGTATGCCACAGTGCATGTTGGCACTCATGGTTCCCTCAATGAACTCTAGCTCTCCAGTGCCGGCAGTACTTATGCAGCCCCAGACCATGACACTCCCACCACCATGCTTGACTGTAGGCAAGACAAACTTGTCTTTGTACTCCTCACCTGGTTGCACCCCACACACTTGACACCATCTGAACCAAATAAGTTTATCTTGGTCTCGTCAGACCACAGGACATGGTTCCAATAATCCATGTCCTTAGTCTGCTTGTCTTCAGCAAACTGTTTGCAGGCTTTCTTGTGCATCAACTTTATGCAGATCAATTTGATGCAGTGTGCGGTGTATGGTCTGAGCACTGACAGGTTGACCTCCCCACCCCTTCAACCTCTGCAGCAATGCTGGCAGCACTCATGCGTCTATTTCCCAAAGACAGTACAAGACAGTTTTTGTATTTCCCAAAGACAACCTCTGGAAATTACGCTGAGAACATGGACTCAACCTTTTTGGTTGACCATGGCGAGGCCTGTTCTGAGTGGAACCTGTCCTGTTAAACCACTGTATGCTCTTGGCCACCATGCTGCAGCTCAGTTTCAGGGTCTTGGCAATCTTCTTATAGCCTAGGCCATCTTTATGTAGAGCAGCAATTAATTTTTTCAGATCCTCAGAGAGTTCTTCGCCATGAGGTGCCATGTTGCACTTTCAGTGACCAGTATGAGAGAGAGTAAGAGCGATAACACCAAATTTAACACACCTGCTTCCCATTCCCACCTGAGACCTTGTAAAACTAACAAGTCACATGACTTCGGGGAGGGAAAATGGCTAATTTTGCCCAATTTGGACATTTTTACTTAGGGGTGTACTCACTTTTGTTGCCAGCGGTTTAGACATTGATGGCTGTGTGTTGAGTTATTTTGAGGGGGCAGCAAGTTTACACTGTTATACAAGCTGTACACTCACTACTTTACATTGTTCTTCAGTGTTGTCACATGAAAAGATATAATGAAATATTTACAAAAATGTTAGGGGTATGCTCACTTTTGTGAGATACTGTTTGTATGTACGTATGTATATATATATATATATATATATATATATATATATATATATATATGTAGCGCTGGTAGATATTTAATCTACCGCTGATAGGTAAATCTTGTGGGTTAATTGTTAGGTGAAATTAGATTTGCCTCTGTTCCAGCTTGGCTGAGTTGCGTGTAGTTCCACACTTTGCCGGTGGGTGTCGTTGCCACCATGGGCTGGTGTTGGAAAGGCAACGTGTTGAAGCGTATGAGTGCTCCTCTGTCCCGGAGACAAATCGGTGGAGGTGGTCCTCCGAGTTGCATTCTGGGAGAGGGTATTTATGGGACAGACGCCCACTGCCTATCATACGGGTTTTATCCCAAACAAGTCTGTAGCAGAGACTTTTGTTCGTGCTGCGTACTGGCTGCTAGGCAAGTGAGAGAGGCCTATCCAGGCGGGCAAAGATTGAATCCCACAAGGGGAGTGCATTCAACTACAAGTGTTCAATTCCAAAGAATGTTCTAAAGAATACTAAGGAAAGGTATTTGAGCTTCCCTGCAACTTTCCTTCTGCCTCTTTCCTGCTACTTCCTTTATTACTTGTTCATTAACGCATTGGAAAATATACTCAAGTGTTTGGTGCTTACATCGTCCAGAGGTAAACTCAACGGGACCCTAGACCCGGTGCCGGTGAAACAGAGGTATCGAGAGTGAAGGTAACAGCCTGCTTTAAACCAGCAGCTCCACTGAGAGTTAGTGCTACATATATATATATATATATATACATACACAAAGCAAATATATAAAAAAAACAAATACGCGGGTATAGTTTCTCTTTAATTAGACATGCAGAGTTATTTATGATATATAAAGGTGCGCGCCACCTCAGAGAGCTCCTGTGGTCACCCAACCAGATCCGTATCACAAAGTACTGTTTTAGGAACTCATGGAGGCTCACCTCAAGGTGGGGCTTCGGGAGGTTCTGTTTCCCCCGTTTCTTCATCAACAATTTCTCCACCTGGATCAGAACAAGGTTCTGGTCAGGAGGAACAAGTAGATAGCTCCGTAAGAGATATGTTCCTCCGAGGATTAACAATTGTAGGATCTGCTATCATGAATACTCCACTTGCACGCCTACAGGGTAGCCAAATGGAACTAAGAAATCAACCAAATAGACAGAGGAGGCTACATGATGATGAGATAGAGGGAACTCAATACCATCCTTTTATGACTATAGGAAATGACATGTTGAAAAAGATGATTGATATTGAAGATATCAACTGCATTATTCATTGTCCACAACCAACTCAGTCTGCCTCTATAACCTTGTCCTATTTGAAAAAGGCTTGTAAAGGGAGAAACTATACACAGGAAGATATGCGATTGATTATAAATGGTGTAAATGCGCCATAGACAGAGATACCTGTCTTTTTGCAAATATCTCCTAAACCGTGTAGGTTTAGAAGATATTTCTTGGACCTACAGGTAAGCCTTAATCTAGGCTTACCTGTAGGTCAAAGTGGTCTGTAAGGGTTTACAACCACTTTAAATAATGCCTTTAAAAACAGAACTTCCCTTTCTACTGCCATAGCTTGTAAACAAAAGTCAGGAGAAAGCGTTTTTAGAATTTTGGGAGAGATTTATGGCTGTGTGGATAAAGGAAGCTGGATTATCAATACTACCGGATATGCATAGTTTAAGACTAGATTAAGACTTTCATTAGTAACCTAAAACCACAACATGGTTTAAAGGTTAAGCAAATGATTTCTGATTGGCCTACAAAGACCATACCGGAATTCACAGAGAAGGATGCAGCAGGATGTTTTGACATATTGAAGGGTCCAGGTACACACTTCCAGAGAGGACTGCCACAAGAGCAGCAGTCCCACCCGGGGAATGGTACACAGCAGAATAGAAATAGGGGCAGAGGGAGAGGAAGAGGTCGAGGCCGTGGTTTCCCCAGGACACAGCCCTCACAAAGAGGTTGTTTTAACTGTGGGGACTTGGGTCATTGGAGAAACCAATGTCCATATGACATATCTGAACAAAACACCACACAAGTCACACAACCCTCCCAAAACCAACAACATCAAGGGCCGAAATACCATCCAATGGAAGCAACCCCAAACCCAATGAGGATGCCCGGAAGGTAGTATCTCAGCATTTCCCCTGTTTTCATCTTCATATTATAGAGATGAAACCACAAATGCTGAGCCTTCAATGGGAATTAATGGGATACTTACCAAAATCTGGAAAACACCCAACCTAATTGTCATAGACCCCTCATATGGTGATCAATCAGTACTCAAACACTCCTTCAGAATTATCCCAAATTGCCCTGTTAATCTTTTGGAAAGAGACCTTTTGGGCAGACTTGGAATAGTTATGAAAATGACAGAGGAAGGAGGAATCATAGTGTACTCTAAAAAAGGTTTCCATTCAAAGGCAATTTTTTCTTTTCAGAACCTGATGATGGTGACCTACTTGGTCCCAATCATAAAGTGTGGTCTATAAATTGCCTAGATGTTGGTCTCATCTCATGCACTCCGTGTAAAGCCACGTTGAAACCCGGAGACCAACCCATTTATCATAAACAATATCCTCTTTCTAGAGAAAAGGAAGAGGGAATTGTGCCTATGATTGAAAATTTTCTGAAACAAGGCACAGTGAGAGAAATCACTGGAAATAAATGGAACACACCAATTAACCCTGTAAAGAAGCCTGATGGTCCTTATAGATTTGTGCAAGATCTTAGAGATGTCAAAATTTTAATTGTCCCCATAGGTCCTATAGTGCCTGATGTGCCATCCCTCCTTACTTCCATACCATCCGATGCAGAATATATTTCTGTTATTGACTTGACAAATGCATTTTTTTCTCCGTTCCTGTGGACGAAGAGACACAGCCCAGTCTTGCTTTCGAAATTGCCAAATGACATGGTGTAGAATGCCCCAGGGTTATGTGGACTCCCCTGTAGTCTACTCAGTTGTGCTCCAGGCCACTTTGCGGCCCTGTGGGAAAACAAATGGTGTAGCGCTCTAAGTGATAAAAATCGAAATAAACTAAACGTGATGCAAATCAACATACAATAATACTAATACTTACTAATACAATACTTATCAGATTGTTTCATGGGAGACGGTAGTCAAACATCCATGGATATGGTGAAAGTGATTATAGGGAGGAGAACAAAAAGGGCCACATAGCATAATTCTGTTTAAAATAGCAAATGTATTTAATGAAGCTGGAACAATTACATTTAGGTAGATAAACAAGCGCTTATATAAAACTCAAATGGCGGCAGTGGAATCCTTCCCGACATGTTTTGTCTTCATAGACATCGTCTGGGGGGTGTGGGGTGTGACCATCACTTATGTTTGTTATTTATATTTTATTATATTGCTTAGTGTATTTTGGGCACATTATTGTATGTTGACTTGCATCATGTTTAGTTTATTCCGATTTGTATCACTTAGAGCGATACACCGTTTGTTTTCCCACTGTTTTGCTATATCTAATTGTTGTGTTAGCTACTAGTACTAAGGGCAGCATGGACCCCCCGTCATGGTTCTGTCCTACTCCAATATGATGTAGCCCAAGCTAGGTAGCCTGCAAGGAGGATGGTTTAAAACTGCTACATTGGTTGGTAGATAATGGTCATAAAGTTTCCAAAAAGAAACTTCAGTGGTGTCAAGAAACTGTTGAATACCTTGGTTTTACACTCACAAAAGGTGAAAGGAAAGTCAGTTACAAGAGAGCTGCGGCTCTCATGGGTCTAGCCCGCCCATAGACCAAGAAGGATATGCTGTCCTTCCTTGGCATGATTGGTTTCTGTCGCCAATGAATACCTGACTGTTCCCACTATGATAACATTTTGAGACAAACTACAGGTACTGACGTGCCAGATTGTATAAAATGGAATAATGAAATGTTCAATGCCTTTGTATACCTTAAAGCATCTATGGTAACAGCTCTTGGTCTTGGCCTATCCGAGTATAGCAAAGGGTTTCACCTAATTGCTAGAGACAGCTGTAAAACCATGACGGGAGTCTTAGCGCAAGAACACGGGGCAAACTGTGCCCTATCGCTTTTTTCTCAAGAGTGGTGCCTATGCCGGCATGTCTAAGAGCTCTTGCATCCTGTGCTATGGTTGTGGAAATGGCCACATCTTTCACTTTAGGTCACCCAACATTTGTCCGCACAGCGGCTGAGTGGGTATGAGGTAATTTTGCTCTCAAACCCTAATTTGTAAATAAAAGATGCCTCCCCCACCTCAGGCCCAGCCCCAATCCTGAACGCTCTCTTGGGACTAAAAAAAAAATGAGGATGAGGTAGCCCGATAACATGAATGTATTGAAGCTATACAGCAGGACACCTCACCCAGGGAGGATGTGTGCTTGAGTACAATCTCGGGAGCTCAAAATGTTTTTGTAGATGGGCAGGGCTTTTTTTCAGGGGGAACTTGGTGGAACTCAGTTCCACCACCTCTGGCTCAGACCCTTTGGTGCCTGCTCACCACAATCACTTGTAAACACAGAAGTCTGGTTTCTGTGTTTACAAGTGACAGCTCTGCACTCTGTTTGTAATGCAATCCTGGTATTTAATACCCCATTAAGACCCCCCTACTGTTTTCATGAAATTTGACTGAACACACCCACTATTTGATGTGATTTGGAGGGTGCATGTAGGGGGAAGGGTTTTGTGGGGCCGTGGTTAAGTTCCAGCACCTATTGTTTGAGAAAAAAAGCCCTGTAGATGGGTCTTGCTCAAGACCAAATGACCACACTTATCATGCTGGATATGGTCCAGCTCCCTGACATTGTACTCAAGGCAAATCCAGTCCCATTTTAATCTGCAAAAGCAGCTTCCAAACAAGAGGCCACTATCCAGATGCCTTCTCTAGGCCCTGAAATACCTTTGCTTGACCAAACACTCTCAGATTTACAGACATATGCTACTGAAACTGACATAAAACAATGGAATATTGCAGGTGTGCAGAAAAACCCAGAGTTTGGGCTTGTCTGCCAAGAGGGGAGATCATGTATATCTGTAGCTAGTGCCCCATTATTAATTTCACAATACCATGGGGTGGGACATAGAGGCTGGCAGATGACATGTGAATTACTGGATAAAGATTTTTTTCATCCCAGGTCTTCCCTCTCTTGTAAAATCATATGTTTCTAGGTGCATTACATGCATCCGGAACAATCCAAGGAATCCACACAAGGCAAAACATGAACACTTGATATATCCATCCACACCATTCACTCATTTACAGATTGATTTCACCCACATGCCCAAATTAGGCAAACAACAGGAATATTTACTTGTAATAGTAGATATGTTCTCAAGATGGGTAGAAACATTTATAACTACAAGGGAAGATGCTCAAACAGTGGTAAAAATCCTCACTCAGGAGATCATTCCTCGATGGGGATGCCCACTACAGATACATTCTGACAATGGCCCTGCTTTCATAGCCAAAGTTTGCCAAGATCTGGTAAAAGCATTAAAAATTGATTGGAAGTTTCACATCCCCTACCATCCTCAAAGTTCAGGAGTTGTAGAAAGAATTAATAGGACAATAAAAGATAGGATCAGGAATGCTACAGGTGGAACTTATATCAACTAGAAAAGGGTGCTGCTGGCAATTCTAGCAGAGGTAAGAATGACCCCAAATAACAAGACAGGTTATTCTCCATTTGGAATTCCTATGGGCAGACCATTTCCCGCTCTCTGGGCCAGACAACCCTTAATGATAGATAGAGTGGATTTGATCTTATTCAGGAAGAATATGTAAGAAAATTAATTGAAACGTTGGACAAAGTTGAAAGAAATGTCGCTCGCACCTCTCCTTCTTCTCCACAGGAACCAACACACCCCTTTAAGGTCGGCGACCTCATGGTGGTCCAGCAGCTAAACCAAACCAAAAAGCTAGAATATTCTTTTGGACCTCCAACCACCATGATCCCAGTAACCAGGACAGCAATCCTTGTGGAAGGACAACAGTCTTGGATCCATGCCAGTCGAGTAAAGAAGGTCAACCAGGACCCTAAGAAGCAAGGCAAAGGCAAAGACAAAAATAAAGACAAAGGAGGTGAAGAAAGTAGTGAAAATCCTTGAATAGTGAGTGATTAAGGTGGTCTAGTCTCTGAAAATTACCTCACTTATTTCACCACAGACTTCTGGGAAAGCCTTCTGCTTCCTGTTCCTGATCACTCTGATTGTGTTCCTACCCACCTGGGTCATAACTAACTGTATATGTTATCCAGAGGTCTTGGGAGCCTTAAAAGGCATATGTGGATCACTTTAAAACAAACATTTAATCATACACATATAAGACATAAGAGAGAACTACAAGCTGAAGGAAATAAGGAAGACAGTTTCACTGATAGGATGCTTTTATTAAAATTTAAATATAGCTATGCTAATAAAGCGTACCTCAGTATGTATTACAATAAGGAAACTACCTATGTTACAATGATGGGAAATTGAGCCATTTAAAGTCATGGCTCAAAGAGGGGGTTGTAATAGAATGTATAAACAACTGTGACTCCATCTTAAAGATTCTCTTCCATTTTACATACAGTACAAGTGAACATTTTGCTGTGTGTGTTTGTGTTTTACCATAATCAGCTTAAATATTTGCATAGAACCGCACCCTATGAGATATTGTGGTTAGGCATGAGCCGAACACCCCCCGGTTCGGTTCGCACCAAAACCTGCGAACGGACCGAAAATTCGCACGAACGTTAGAACCCCATTGACGTCTATGGGACTCGAACGTTCGAAATCAAAAGTGCTCATTTTAAAGGCTAATTTTCATGGTATTGTCCTAAAAAGGGTTTGGGGACCCAGGTCCTGCCCCAGGGGACATGTATCAATGCAAAAAAAAGTTGCAAAAACATCCGTTTTTTCGGGAGCAGTGATTTTAATGATGCTTAAAGTAAAAAAAAGTGAAATATTCCTTTAAATATCATACCTGGGGGGTGTCTATAGTATGCCTGTAAAGTGGCGCGTGTTTCCCGTGCTTAGAACAGTCCCTGCACAAAATGTCTTTTTTAAAGGAAAAAAAGTCATTTAAAACTGCTTGCGGCTTTAATGTAATGTCGGGTCCTGGCAATATGGATGAAAATCAGTGAGACAAACGGCATGGGTACCCCCCAGTCCATTACCAGGCCCTTTGGGTCTTGTATGGATATTAAGGGGAACCCCGCACCCAAATTAAAAAAAGGAAAGGTGTGGGGCCACCAGGCCCTATATACTCTGAACAGCAGTATACAGGAGATGCAAACAAGACAGGGACTGTAGGTTTGTTGTTAAGTAGAATCTGTTTGAAATTTTGAACGGGTACATTTTTAACGTGTTTAGCTCCAGCCAAAAAATCGTTTTTAAGCTTTTTGGAAAACATCACCCCTGTGACATTTGTTTTGCTGTCTGTGCTCCTCTTCAGAAGATTTCACCTCACTTTTTGTCCCAATGCCAAATATTTTTTGAAAACTTGGGGTTTTTTGTGAAACAAGGATTGGTGGTAAAGCATCAGTGAAAAGGAGAAATGTTTTTCCCATATTAACTCTTACAGGAGAGAATTTCCCTTCCTAGGGGTACATTTCATCTCACTTCCTGTTGTCTCCTTCCATTTGCAAGTAGGAGTCGTTTGTAAGTTGGATGTTTGAAAGTAGGGGCCTGCCCTATGTACTCAGCAGAAATTTGTGCCTTAGGTGTTGTGGCCACAACACTGTAAGCCCTCACAGGGCCCTGCTGTGAAATATTTGATCAAGAATTGTAATTACATGCCCTTGTTGAACAGGGGCAGAAAAATTGGGCCTTTGGTGGTGGTGCTAGTGCCACAACACTGTAAGTCCTCACTCGCTCTTCGTGGGTGCAGAAACGGGCCCTGCTGTGAAATATTAGATCAAGAATTGTAATTACATGCCCCTGTTTAACAGGGGCTAAAAAATTAGGCTTTTGGTGGTGGTGGTGCTGGTGCCACAACACTGTAAGTCCTCACTCGCTCTTGGTGAGCGCAGAAACGGGCCCTGCTGTGAAATATTAGATCAAGAATTGTAATTACATGCCCTGTTTAACAGGGGCTGAAAAATTGGGCCTTTGGTGGTGGTGGTGGTGCTGGTGCCACAACACTGTAAGTCCTCACTCGCTCTTGGTGGGCGCAGAAACGGGCCGTGCTGTGAAATATTAGATCAAGAATTGTAATTACATGCCCCTGTTGAACAGGGGCTGAAAAATTGGGCCTTAGGCACTGGTGCCACAACACTGCAACCCCTCACAGATACTCTAATTGGAACGCAGGAACGAGCCCTGCTGCAAAGTATTGCATCAAACATTGTAATTACATGCCCCTGTTAAACAGGGGCTGAAAAATTAGGCCTTAGGCACTGGTGCTGGTGCCACAACACTGCAACCCCTCACAGATACTCTAGTTGGAATGCAGGAACGAGCCCTGCTGCAAAGTATTGCATCAAAAATTGTAATTACACGCCCCTGTTAAACAGGGGCTAAAAAATTAGGCCTTAGGCACTGGTGCTGGTGCCACAATACTGCAACCCCTCACAGATACTCTAGTTGGAACGCAGGAACGAGCCCTGCTACAAAGTATTGCATCAAAAATTGTAATTACATGTCCCTGTTAAACAGGGGCTGAAAAATTGGGCCTTAGGCACTGGTGCTGGTGCCACAACACTGCAACCCCTCACAGAAACTCTAGTTGGAACGCAGGAACGAGCCCTGCTGCAAAGTATTGCATCAAAAATTGTAATTACACGCCCCTGTTAAACAGGGGCTGAAAAATTGGGCCTTAGGCACTGGTGGCGTCGCCCGGAACCAAAAATGTTTTTACAAGCTATCAGCGTGATCATTGAGGAGGAAGAGGATAATTACTCAGGATAGTCACTCAGCATCAGCATAGGCAGTCTTTGAAGGGATCTGAGATTTAAAAAAAAATTATTCGGTTACATCAGCATCAGGTGCTTGGTAGCTGGTGGTGATCCAAGACTGATTCATCTTTATGAAGGTCAGTCGATCGACCGAGTCGGTGGACAGACGCACCCTGTGATCGGTTACAAAGCCTCCAGCTGCACTGAATGTGCGTTCCAAAAGAACGCTTGATGCAGGACAGGCCAGTAGCTCAATTTCATACTGTGCAAGCTCTGGCCAGTGATCCATCCTCAAGACCCAGTAACCCAGAGGATTTTCGGTGGGAAAGGTGTCCAAGTCAGATCTTGCCCCTAGGTATTCCTGCACCATGTAAAACAGACGCTGGCGATGGTTGCTGGAACCGATCATACCTTGGGGCTACGGACTAAAAAATTGTCTGAACACATCGGTCAGGCGGCCACCTTCTCCACCGCTCTTTCTTTGACTGACCGAAGCCTCAGCAACACGTTGTCTAGAAACAGGAGTTTGTAACCTACCTGTCTCTGGGAACGCGTTGCACAGACCTTTCTGCAAGGCCTCCTGAAGATGTTTCATCCTCTGCTCCCTCTGCGATGGCAAGATAAGGTCCGCAACCTTACCCTTGTAACGTGGTTCAAGGAGGGTTGCCAGCCAGTATTGGTCCTTCTCCTTGATACCACGAATACAAGGATCCTTACGCAGGCTTTGCAGGATCAGGGAGGCCATGCAGCGTAGGTTTGCTGAGGCATTCGGTCCGGAGTCCTCTGGGTCACTAAGGACGACATGGTCCACAGCCACCTCTTCTCAGCCACATACAAGTCCATGTGTTTCTTGGGACTGATCCCTTAAAGACTGCTGCTGATGCTGAGTGCCAGGCTCCACCTCCATACTGACACAATCCTCCTCCTCCTCTTCCTGTGTGATCGGCGGGCACGCAGGAACACTGTCTGGATAAAGGGGGCCTTGAGAGCTAAGGAGGTCCTCCTCTTGCTGCCTCTGTTCTGCCTCAAGTGCCCTGTCCATTATTCCACGCAGCGTGTGCTCCAACAGGTGGACAAGGGGGACAGTGTCACTGATGCATGCACTGTCACTGCTCACCATCCTCGTGGCCTCCTCAAATGGTGACAGGACAGTGCATACATCCCTGATCATGGCCCACTGGCGTGGGGAAAAAAAAAACAAGCTCCCCTGACCCTGTCCTGGTGCCATAGTCGCACAGGTACTCATTGATGGCCCTCTGCTGCATGTGCAGCCGCTGCAGCATGGCCAACGTTGAGTTCCACCTGGTGGGCATGTCACAGATTAGGCGGTTCTTGGGCAGGTTAAACTCCTTTTGGAGGTCCGCCAGCCGAGCACTGGCATTATATGACCGGCGGAAATGCACACAGACTTTCCTGGCCTGCCTCAGGACATCCTGTAAGCCCGGGCACCTGCCCAAGAACCGCTGCACCACCAAGTTAAGGACATGAGCCAAACAGGGCACATGGGTCATTTGTCCCTGTCGGAGGGCAGAGAGGAGGTTGGTGCCATTGTTGCAAACCACCATTCCTGCCTTAAGTTGGCGTGGCATCAACCACCTCTGAACCTGCCCCTGCAGAGCTGACAGAACCTCTGCCCCAGTGTGGCTCCTGTCCCCCAAGCACACCAGCTCAAGCACCGCATGGCATCTTTTGGCCTGCGTACTTGCGTAGCCCCTTGAATGCCTATGGAGCACCGCTGGTTCCGAGGACAAATCACAGGAAGAGGCCACGGAGGAAGAAGAAGAGGAGGGGGTGGAGGAGAGAGGTGTGTCACAATCATTAGTAGTGGCATTTTGGAGGCGTGGTGGCGGAACAACCTCCAACACTACTGCACCTTGTCCTGCATCCTTCCCAGCTGCCAGCAGAGTCATCCAATGTGCGGTGAAACTTAGGTAAAGTCCCTGTCCATGCCTGCTGGACCATGAGTCAGCGGTAATATGCACCTTACCGCTGACCGCCCTGTCCAGCAAGGCCAAGACATTGCCTTCCACATACCGTTAGAGAGCCAGAATCGCCTTCCAAGAGAAAAAGTGGCGTTTGGGTACCTGCCACTGAGGAACCGCACATTCCACAAACTCACGGAAGGGGGCAGAGTCTACCAACTGAAAAGGCAGCAGTTGAAGTGCTAGCAATTTTGCCAAGCTAGCATTCAACTGCTGGGCATGTGGATGGCTGGGAGCGAACTTCTTTCGGTGGTGCAGCAGCTGGGGCAGGGAAATTTGGTACAATCTGACATCAGTGTACCGAAAGCAGATTGCCCACAAGTACTTGGCTGTGACACACCTAATTCTACACCTTCATTCCTCTCAGTGCAGGTCTCAGAGAGGACTGAAGGTATAGTGGGGTTGGAGATCTCAGCTGATGAGGAGCAAGGAGAGGTCCTCTTTGTTCTTTGGTGTGGGTCTTTTAGATACGCTTGCCAACGAACTGCATGGCAGGTCAACATATGTCTGGTCAAGCATGTGGTGCCCAAGCGGGAGATGTTTTGGCCACGCGAGATATACTTGAGACATATGTTGCAAATAGCAGAGGTGCGATCTGATGCACTCGTCTCAAAAAAGGCCCACACCAAAGAACTTTTTGAATAACGCGCAGAGACTGCAGCGCCCTGCACATGGGGAGCTTTGGGGTGTGATGCAGTCAGTGTGCTGCCCTTAGGCTGGCCCCTGGAGGGCATCCTGCCTCGTTGGTGATGTGCTCTCCTCTTCTCTCCTATCAGCCAACACTACCAACCTTCTACAGGTAGCTTTAGGTGAACACTGTGCAGAGCTCGCCAAAAAATAACTTGTAGCTTATTTAGCTGCCTGCGGTAGTGATAGGATCAGGAAAACACCACCAACCTTCTACAGGTAGCTTTAGCTGAACACTGTGCAGAGCTCGCAAAAAAATAACTTGTAGGTTTAGCTGAACACTGTGAGAAGGACACACTACACTAACTTGTAGCTTTAGCTGAACACTGTGCAGAGGTCGCACTACACTAACTTGTAGTTTTAGCTGAACACTGTGAGGAGGATGCACTACACTAACTTGTAGCTTTAGCTGAACACTGTGAGGAGGACGCACTACACTAACTTGTAGCTTTAGCTGAACACTGTGCAGAGGTCACACTACACTAACTTGTAGTTTTCGCTGAACACTGTGAGGAGGACACACTACACCAACTTGTAGCTTTAGCTGAACACTGTGAGGAGGACGCACTACCCTAACTTGTAGCTTTAGCTGAACACTGTGCAGAGGTCACACTAAACCAACTTGTAGCTTTAGCTGAACACTGTGAGGAGGACGCACTACACTAACTTGTAGCTTTAGTTGAACAGTGTGCAGAGGTCTCAAAGCACTAACTTTTAGTTTTAGCTGAACACTGTGAGGAGGACGCACTACACTAACTTGTAGCTTTAGCTGAACACTGTGCAGAGGTCGCAATACACTAACTTGTAGTTTTCGCTGAACACTGTGAGGAGGACACACTACACCAACTTGTAGCTTTAGCTGAACACTGTGAGGAGGATGCACTACCCTAACTTGTAGCTTTAGAGGAGGATGCACTACACTAACTTGTAGCTTTAGCTGAACACTGTGCAGAGGTCGCACTACACTAACTTGTAGTTTTCGCTGAACACTGTGAGGAGGACACACTACACCAACTTGTAGCTTTAGCTGAACACTGTGAGGAGGACACACTATCCTAACTTGTAGCTTTAGCTGAACACTGTGCAGAGGTCTCACTACACTAACTTGTAGATTTAGCTGAACACTGTGAGGAGGATGCACTACACTAACTTGTAGTTTTAGCTGAACACTGTAAGCAGGACGCACTACACTAACTTGTAGCTTTTGCTGAACACTGTGCAGAGGTCTCACTACACTAACTTGTAGTTTTAGCTGAACGCTGTAAGGAGGACGAACTACACTAACTTGTAGCTTTAGCTGAACACTGTGCAGAGGTCGCACTACACTAACTTGTAGTTTTAGCTGAACACTGTGAGCAGGACGCACTACACTAACTTGTAGCTTTAGCTGAACACTGTGCAGAGGTCTCACTACATTAACTTGTAGCTTTAGCTGAACATTGTGCAGAGGTCACACTACACTAACTTGTAGTTTTTAGCTGAACACTGTGAGCAGGACGCACTACACTAACTTGTAGCTTTAGCTGAACACTGTGCAGAGGTCTCACTACACTAACTTGTAGTTTTAGCTGAACACTGTGAGGAGGACGCACTACACTAACTTGTAGCTTTAGCTGAACACTGTGCAGAGGTCGCACTACACTAACTTGTAGTTTTAGCTGAACACTGTGAGGAGGACGCACTACCCTAACTTGTAGCTTTAGCTGAACACTGTACAGAGGTCACACTAAACTAACTTGTAGCTTTAGCTGAACACTGTGAGGAGGACGCACTACCCTAACTTGTAGCTTTAGCTGAACACTGTGCACTACACTAACTTGTAGTTTTAGCTGAACACCGTGCAGAGGTCACACTAGCCTAACTGTAGCTTTAACTGAACACTGTGAGGAGGACACACTACACTAACTGTAAATAGTCTAGCTGCCTGACTGTGGTACTAATAGGATCAAAAGAACACCAGCAATTTTCTTCAGGTAGCTGTAAATACTGTAACAAGACAAGTCTGCCTGTCAGTAGGAAGATAGCAGGAACGGATCTAGCTAAACTGAATACAGTGTATATATATATGCAACACCTGGGATGCATATATATATACACAATACACTGTAAGTGCAGCTAACTCACTGACTGTCCTGCCTAATCTAGCTAACTCAAATGAAATGACACTGTCTCGCTCTCTTTCTAAGCACGCCGGAACACACTACACAGGGCCGCCGTGCAGGTGGCCTTATCGAGTGTGGGACGTGTTCTAAACCCCCTGAGCCATAATTGACCAAAGCCACCCTGGCTTTGGCCAATTACAGCTCTCTCTACCGACGGCGCTGTGATTGGCCAAGCATGCGGGTCATAGTGCATGCTTGGCCAATCATCAGCCAGCAATGCACTGCGATGCCGCAGTGAATTATGGGCCTTGACGCGCCACACGAATTTGGTGCGAACGGCCCATATCGTTCGCAAT
The DNA here is from genome assembly GCF_042186555.1 of Aquarana catesbeiana. Classification (NCBI taxonomy): domain Eukaryota; kingdom Metazoa; phylum Chordata; class Amphibia; order Anura; family Ranidae; genus Aquarana; species Aquarana catesbeiana. Next base: position 114,182,436 of record NC_133328.1, read on the forward strand.
TCGACGAACGATCGAACAGCCGATGTTCGAATCGAACATGGGTTCGATTCGAACACGAAGCTCATCCCTAATTGTGGTTAAGTCAAATTTGTGTCAGCAAAAGCCATTAGCTATTTCTTGTTATCTAGTCAAGCAGCCTGTTGTATAAGCAAAATCATCAACTAGTTCTTGTTAAACTAAATTCAGCAGTTTTAATCATGATAAGAAAATACTGAGTTTGTATAAACTTTTAAAAACATATGCATTAAAACACAGCTCCTCCCTTCTTTCTTTTGCATATAAGCCACTGTGGTATTCAGTAAAGGTTAGAGACCTTATGAACACACTCAAATCTGATTCCCTGTGTCTTATTTGGTCTCTCACAAATTCGGGGGCTCTTCCTGCATTACCTAAAGTACACCTGGATGGCGTATTACCTCTATCATACCCCATAGAAGTTTTACTGCTACAGGGCGGCTCTTCTGTGCAGAATCATGTATATATATTTATATATATATATATATATATATATATATATATATATATATATATATATATATATATATGTGATTCTGCACTCCTGCCTGCAGGGGGTGTGTGCGCATCATCGTCGTGCCGCTTCTGCTGTGATAATTCAGTGTCAGGCACTCAATGTCCTCTAGCACGCGCCTAATCCTCAGCAATACCCAGAGAACTTAGATATACCTACTGTATGTAAACAAGGAATATTTCAGTGTAGACAAGGGGGGAAGAAATGTATTCTGTTTCTCTGCAAAGCAGGGGCTAGAATCCATCTCTTCCTCCAGTAAAAGCAGCACACTGTTTACACAAAAACACTGACCAGTCACACAGTTAAACCTCTGGTCGCCCTAGATGTTTAACCCCTTCCCAGCCAGTGTCATTAGTATAGTGACAGTGCATTTTTTTTATCACTGATCACTGTATTATTGTCACTGGTTCCCGCAAAGTGTTAAAAGTGTCAGATAGTGTCTGACTGTCTGCCGCAATATCGCAGTCCCACTATAAGTCTCTGATCATTGCCATTACTAGTATAAGAAAAATAAATAAAAATTCTATAAATATATCCCATAGTTTGTAGACGCTATAATCGTCACATAAACCAATCAATATATGCTTATTTTTTTAACCAAAAAAATGTAGCAGAATATATATTGGCCTAAATTTATGAATAAATTTGTTTTTTGTTTTTTTAAATTTTTTTATTGGATGTGTTTTATAGCAGAAAGTAAAAAATATTGTTTTTATTTTCAAAGTCTTTTTTGTTTATAGCGCAAAAAATAAAAACCGCAGTGATGATCAAATACCACCAAAAGAAAGCTCTATCTATGGGAAAAAATTGCATACATTTTTTTTGGGTACAGTGTCGCACGACTGCGAAATTGTCGGTTTGTAGTAATGCAGTGCCGTATTGCAAAAAGTGGCCTGGTCATGAAGGGGGTAAATGGAGAGTTAATATAATTGTGTCCCTTTTATTTCTGACGCACCATTGTGATGTTGTACATGTTTATTTTAGGTACTGGTACTTTGGGTATTACTTTTGCAAGCCCCCTGCCCCCCCCTAGTTCTTGACATACAGTGCCTTGAAAAAGTATTTATACCACTTGAAGCCACATTTTCTCATGTTACAAGCAAAAACTTAAATGTATTTTATTGGTATGTTTTGTGATAGACCAACACAAAGTGGGAAATAATTGTGAAGTGGAAGGGAAACAATAAATGGTTTTCAAATTTTTTTACAAATAAATATCTAAAAAGTGTGGCGTGCATTTGTATTCAGCCCCCTTTACTCTGATAACCCTAATTAAAATCTAATGGAACCAATTGCCTTCAGAAGTCACCTAATTAGCAAAGAGAATTTAATCTCAGTATAAACACAGCTGTTCTGTGAAGCCCTCAGGGGTTTGTTAAAGAACCTTAGTGAACAAACAGCATCATGAAGGCCACGGAACACACCAGACAGGTCAGGGATAAAGTTGTGTAGAAGTTTAAAGCAGGGTTAGGTTATAAAAAATTATCCCATGCTTTGAACGTCTCACAGAGCACTGTTCAATCCATCATCTAAAAATGGAAAGAGTATGGCACAACTGCAAACCTACCAAGACATGGACATCCACCTAAACTGCCAGGCAAGGAGAGCATTAATCAGAAAAGCAGCCAAGAGGCCCATGGTAACTCTAGAGGAGCTGCAGAGATCTACAGCTCAAGTGGGAGAATCTGTCCACCGGACAACTATTATGCCCCGTACACACGGTCGGATTTTCCGATGGACAATGTCCGATCGGAGCGTGTTGTCGGAAATTCCGACCGTGTGTGGGCGCCATCGGACATTTTCCATCGGATTTTCCGACACACAAAGTTGGACAGCAGGAGATAAAATTTTCCGACAACAAAATCCGATCGCGTCAATTCCGACCGTGTGTGGCCTGTTCCGACGCACAAAGTGCCACGCATGCTCAGAAGAAATTCCGACACGGGACAGCTCATTCTGGTAAACTTAGCGTTCGCAATGGATACAGCACTTTCGTCACGCTGCAATGTTCAAAATGGTTTAATACAGCGCACTCTCTTCTTCTTTATACTGTGACAAGAATTAAGTAGTTTTGATGCTCATATTCACACACACTTCTCACAAACTTTTCTTTGTGTTTTTTTAGTGGGATTCCCTCAATATATTGTTATTAGTTGTCACATCTGACAGTTTTATATTTTTTATGGTTTTTTTTTTTGGATTTTAAGCCTTTTTTTTTCTTTAATGTTTGGATTTTTTCCAAGGCTGATCTTTGTTCAATGTTATTTTTATTTTTACTCCAGAATATTTTTGTGTGTGTTTTGTGTGTCAAGTTACCCCAACACCATTGATATCTTTTATTATTTAATCTCCAGGAGATTGTTTGGTGTTGGTGTCCCTTGTTCATTTCACATTGTATATTTGAAATGTACCCGAATCCTCACAAACAAACTGTCATTTTTGAAGGAAAACACATAGGAGAGTATAATTCAAAACAAAAATCCTTTATTAAGGGATCAGAACCAAACAAAGAGGAAGGCAACACTGGATCAACATGAGAAATTAGTGAAGCCTGGGACCCCCACGGCAGACATCAATTCTTCAACATCAAAATTAATTGCCTGAGGAGTCCATATCTAAGGGAGGGCAGTCTGGTCCGGGATTCACAGAGACTCGGATAGCAGCAGATGACATCTGTGTCCCCAGGCTGTGGTACCACAAGAGGCTGCATTTTTTGGCCGACCAGACTGGACCCAGGGCAATCACTGTCTAGTCTTCCTTCCACGCTTCCTTCCGGGCTGTGGCTGTGCAGTTGGAGATGTGGCAGGAGGAGGAGTAGGACCTGGAGGAGGAGGAGGACTGGGGGGACCTGGAGGAGGACTGGGAGGACCTGGAGGAGAGGGAGGAGGAGGAGGAGGACCTGGAGGAGGAGGAGGACTGGGAGGACCTGGAGGAGGACTGGGAGGACCTGGAGGAGAGGGAGGAGGAGGAGGGGGACCTGTAGGAGGAGGAGGAGGACCATCCCAAAGCTGTGTGTGAGGTGTAATTTGGCCCCTCATACCTTTCTCCAGAGCCTCTGATATGAGGGCCTGACGCAAGGCTTTTTGGCCCTCCTCCATCCTCTGCATTTTATATGCTATGAATGCAGCAATGTTCTCCTGCATGGTGTGTGGTGCTCCCAGGACCTCTGTAGCCCTCCAAAAGAATCTGATAGCCGCCTCCTCTAGGGCACTCGTCCTACTGCCACTTTCTCTTTTCAGGGGGGGTGGAGGGACCTGCAGATCAGCCAGCCGGCTCGGCCCGGCCACCTCCTGGCTGAGACTTCCCTGTGTATGAAAAAGGGACATAGTTGTAATGTTTTGCATCATCAATCACAATCCTAAATTAGTACTCCCAACTAACATCTAGTTAACATCATTGATTGGACAAGCAGAAATATTTAGAGGAATGCTATACCTGGCTCAATCTGGGCTCCTCCACATGCGACCTGGAAGGCCCAGGTTGGGCGTCAGAAGCCTCAGCCGGGGGGGAAGGAAGCGTGGAAGGAAGACTGGAGAGGGATGGCCTGGGTTCAGTCTGGCCTGCTAGAAAATGCAGCCTGTCGTAGTACAACATCCTGGGGACATAGATGTCATCTGCTGCTCCGGATCTCTGTGAATCCAGGACTTTCTTGCGCTCCCTCAGATATGTGCTCCCCAGGCCACCAATTAATATCTTTAAATAGGTGATGTCTGCCGTGGGGATCACCTGCTTCACAATTTCACACAATTGCTCCAGTGCTGCCTTCCTCTTTGCTTGGTTCTTGAAATGGGGGTGGGTAATCTCCCACAGACAGGGCAGCTCACTTAGCATATCAATGAAGTGACATGAAGTCAGTATCTCTCATTAATGCCCCGTACACACGATCCGAAAATCGTACGAAAAATGCCGCATTCGAAACGATCGTACGATAATCGGATCGTTAGTACAGAGCTTTCGAGAGCCGATCAGGACAGTTCATCCGATATTATTCTATCGGACATGCACGGAAATTTTTCCCGTACGATGCCCGATCGTACGATTTTCGTTTAATCGGTACAGCTATCATTCGAAAATGCAATACAAATGCATTGCAACACATGACATCGTTTCCGAATTTTTATTCTGTCGTACGGGAATTTTCGGGACTTTAGTAAACTCATCAGATTTGATGTGAGATTAGCAGGCAAACAAAAACGGACGATCATTCGTCCGATATTCGGATCGTGTGTATGGGGCTTAAGATATCCATGTTCACTGCAAGACACAACACAAGACAAAGCCTAATGTCAGACAAAACTCTCCTAATCTTGTTACAATATAGGCCTCAATCTAGAAGCAGTATAGGCACAAGTTTGTCTCTTACCTTCGTTCTTACGATCGGCGCGTCCAATGCTCCTTCCTCCGCTCACAGATCGTACGTAATACGCACGCGTGTTACGCTTTATACACACTGCGCATGCGTGTAACTCCGCCCGCCCCTGACGTTCTTTCTAGTGTATTCCCCGCCCCTTTTCGTTCGGCGCAGTGGGTGAAGAGCATGATGGCAGAGTTACAGCAGGTGCATGCTAATTCTAGCAACGAGGAGGAGGAGGAGGAAAGCCCGGATCCAGGCACGTCCCGATCCAGAAGGAGACGTTTTAAGGCCACAAATATGTCGTTTGGGGAGATGTTGGAGATGGTAGACATCATGAGGAAGTCCGACTATGACGGAAAATATGGGCCTTACCCCCACCCCAACATCCGAAAGGCCAAAATCATTGGTAAAGTGGTCCGGAGTCTGGAGAGGAATTTCGGGGTACGAAGATCAAAAGATCAGCTCAGGAAGCGGTGGTCGGACCTGAAGTTGAGAGAGCCAGAGCAGTACCGAAAGATCCGGAGAGTGCTGCAAAAAAGTAAGTAGTTATGCTGTGTTCCTATTCTTTCTGTCTTTATTACGTTCGTTCTGCTCCATATGTTTTTATTAATTGTAACGTTAAAAAGGGCAACTTTAATGTTCATGGGCCCATTATTCGTTCGTATCAAACATTTTTATTTCGGCCTCTAGAACACCATTGTTTAGGCCATATGCATTTTCACACATTTTTTGGGGCCTACTTGGATGCCAAATATTTGTTTGTGTAGATGGGTTTGTTACTAGAATGAAATGACAACTAGATTCTGTGTAAGAAGAGGACACAGAGCAGCTGTTTTCACATCTGGACACTGGAGCACTAGTGTGGGACCCCAGAACACCATTTTTATTAGGGGGGGCACACAGGTTCTCCAGTGTATACTATAGGGGGGTCTCCATCTGTGAAGCTTGTACCAAACAGGTAAAGTATTGCAGCTTGACAAAGGGCAATAAAAAAAATATACATCTTGGAACTCGGCTAAAATAGACAATTGTACCCCACTTCCAAGCAATGTTTCCTATTTCTAGTTCTGCCATCAAATATCTGTGTGCTAATTATACCATTTTTGTTTTACATAGGGGAGAAAAGACTCGGAGGACACCCCTCATCCCAGGAGACCACAGACCCCCCACCTATGGAAGAAGGTGAAATACCCCCAAACGAAGAAGAAGAGCAGGAGGAAGAAGAAGACGTGGTGGAGATTGGCACCACAACAGGTGAGTGTCTGCGACCACAGACTCAGGTAAACGAGATGGATGGTGGCAGATTTTTGAGACCTTTTTTTTGTTCTTTATCTCTTTTTAGGTGATCGTGATGTGAGGAATCCTGAACGCTTTACTTCAGAAAGTGCCCAGATCCTGATCGGGGAGATCATGGGGTGTAATCTCCAATTGCAAAACATCCAGAAACAAATCAGTGATGTTATTAAAAAAAATAATAACATCATTGATGTTTTGGGGCGAATTTAAACCCCACAAAATCACCTGTTTTATTGTGGTCCAATCTTCCAAAAATTTTTAAAATGTTTAGAAAAGCCAAATTTGGAGGATGCACACAGTGTGCCAACATGCGCTATCTGCCATCACGGGAGATCAATGGACGCGTTTTGGGGGTGCAACACCTTCCTCAATTATAAAGTAGCGGTGAGGAAGGGCTTTCTCCCCCAAAACACGTCCCTTGATCCCCCGTGATGGCAGATAGCACATGTTGACATTCGTAAATTGGTGTGCATCTTCCAAATTTGGCTTTTCCAGGGGTGATTTCCCCCCATCTGAACGCTATATCAAACCCAGTTCCTAAATACTGATGTCTGATATAGCCTTCAGGTTTTACCTAATGTGAACTTTGTAAGTTCAAGTTTTTTGGCTTTCTTGTTGGTTTTACACAGGCCTGTTTTATCTGAAATGGTTATTTCGAGTTTTGATAATGCTACTGCAAAAATTGTTATACAACAAACATGTTGGTTTGTTTTAAAAACCTTTCGTAAATGCACATGTGATTGTGCAGGTATAAAAAAGTGCCTTACTCAAGAATGTGTGGATTATTGTCTCAACACTACAACACTTTTGGGGTGATGTAATTGCTGTTTTATGCAAAAATGGGGGTTATTTCCTAAGGGAAAATACACTTTGCACTACAAGTGCAGGTTCAGTGCAGTTGCAAGTGCACTTGTAGTGAAATGTGTTTTTGCATTTAGGAAGTACCAGCCAACAGTGTTTTTTAAAGGGGTTACCCAATCACGCCATTTTCTGCACTCCACACATTTCTGTCAGGGTCAGCTAAAACAAACACAAGCAGTAAATGGCCACAAAGAATTTCTTTTGGTTGTTTATTTGAAAAAGGTGTCACAGATTGTCTGGCATATTGATAGCCCCCCTACCCGCAAAGAACTCCAGGTATCGTAACCGGACATCACGGGCATTCAGGGAGGGCAAGCCAGGACGGCCGCTTTCAAGCACCGTCAGTGTTGATGGATTTGGGATTCCGGCCTCAGGCCCAACTGAGCCAGCATAGTTGGCTGAATGTTTTCGTAGAAAATTATGGAGAACACAGCAGGCAAGTATTATATGGTTCAGTTTATACTCCGCCATATGGATGGGTGTCAGAAATAATCGGAACCGGCTGGCCAGGATTCCAAATGTGTTCTCCACCACTCTTCGGGCTCTGGCCAGCCGGTAATTAAAAACCCTCTGTTTCGGGGTGAGGGTCCTCATCGGGAATGGCCGCATCAGGTGGTCCCCCAGCGCAAACGCTTCATCAGCAACGAACACAAATGGGAGACCTTCAACATTGTCCTCTGGAGGTGGCAAGTCCAAGCTGCCATTCTGGAGACGCCTGTAGAACTCCGTCTGGGCGATCACTCCACCATCGGACATCCGGCCATTCTTCCCCACGTCCACATACAAGAACTCGTAATTAGCCGACACCACCGCCAACATCACTATACTATTAAACCCCTTGTAATTATAATAGTACGACCCCGAGTTGGGTGGTGGGACGATGTGGACGTGTTTCCCATCAATTGCCCCTCCGCAGTTAGGAAAGTCCCACCGCTGGGCAAAGTGGGAGGCCACAGTCTGCCATTCCTGTGGCGTGGAAGGAAACTGTTGAGGAAAAAACAATAAACATTACTATTTTTTCACAGAAACATGGCAAGCAGATTAGACACAAACATTATGGGGCAACCTCCAGATAGCATTTATTAAGGGGAATTTAACAACAACAAAGTATAAGGTACACCTATCATATTCCCCCCCCCCCCTCTCATGGGCCATTTCTAACATTATAGGGGGGGAACTCTTGGACAGGTAAGCCTCTTCACTTCATTTAGAGATGAATGCCTAAATAATGGGTATTAGTTGGAACAGCCCCTCCTTAGTTACACTATTGGCAGCCCACTGGACAGGTAAGAAGTGTCATAATACAAAGATATAAATACACACTGTACACATTTGAGCACATTTGGACATTCTGCTATTACCTATCAAGATCATAATAGGATACAAGAACTTTAAACAGTACCATTGGAAAGTATACAGGCAGGCCCTTGCACTACATGCTTTGGGCAATTCATCCATAAATCTGAGCACTAAAGAGATGGGTATAGTGTGTATGGGTTTGGCAAAGTCAGCAGATAGATGATTGAGGATAGATAGAGAATTGGGATCAGCTGACTTAGCAGTTGGGAGAGGGAGGGTTACAAAAAATTTCGGGACACCACAAAAAAAAAGCCTCTGGCCCTCTGCCTGAATTTAAATAAAAAATAACATTTCCAAACATTTTAGGGGGTGTTTGGGGTAAAGCACTACTATGGAACTGAAAAAATACATTGTTAAGTGACTACATGAGGTGAATATAGGGCCAGGAGACACCATGCTGGGGAGGTTATTGAAGGGCAAATATGTATGAAGGACCTAAAATAATAATTATATAAAAATCCAGCATGCATGAGAACAAAGGGGACATTTACAGCATATTACAATCATGGTAATTAGGGAATGAGGAAATAAATACAATATATTAGCAAACATTCAATACCATAAAATGTGATATAAAAGGATAAAAATCTTACCTTCATATACTCCTTCTGCAGGACCTGGATGATGGCAGAACAGGTCTCTGGGATAATGATCCCCAGAGCCTGGGGGGAGATGCCTGTCGAGAACTTGAGGTCCTGCAGGCTTCTCCCTGTGGCCAAATACCGCAAGGTAGCGACCAACCTCTGCTCCGGAGTGATGGCTTGCCTCATGCAGGTATCCTGCCTGCTGATATAGGGGGTCAGCGAAGCCAACAGACGGTGAAACACGGGGTCCGTCATCCGGAGAAAGTTCCTGAAATCATCAGGATTATTCTCACGGATCTCACGGAGCAAAGGCATATGAGAGAACTGGTCACGCTGAAGCAACCAATTCTTGGTCCATGAACTCCTCCCCACCCTGTTCATGGACTGGACTTGTGTCAAGGTCAGGACCCCAACACCAAGCCCCCGCACAGCACGAACTCTACGAGGAGTACGCATATGAAACATGGCTAGAAAACGGTCGGCTGCTCAGAACAAAGTAACAGAAAGCACTGAAGAACAGCAAGGCCTGTGAAGAGCGACCTGAAAACCAGTAACGAATGAACAAGAATACAGTGACTAAAGTCACGCGGAACTTGCTTGCACGCACTGAAGAGCAGATACAAACCCACAAGCACAAACTGAACGGCAGAAAACGATCTGAAAGCCACGAGTCTGAAAAAGCGCGAATCATCTCTCACCAAACTTTTACTAACACGAGATTAGCAAAAGGAGCCCAAAGGGTGCCGCGCTTGGTTCTGAACCGGCCTTTTCTAGTCTCGTCGTACGTGGTGTACGCGACCGCGTGGTTGTCGATCGGAAATTCCGACAACTTTGTGCGACCGTGTGTAGGCAAAACAAGTTTGAGCCAACATCCGTCGGAAAAAATCCGAGGATTTTGTTGTCGGAATGTCCGAACAAAGTCCGACCGTGTGTACGGGGCATAAGTCGTGCTCTCCACAAATTGTTGAAAGAAAGCCATAAGAAGTCCCTTTTGCAGTTTGTGAGAAGCCATGTGGGGGACACAGCAAACATGTGGAAGAAGGTGTTCTGGTCAGATGAGATGAAAATCAATTTTTAGCCTAAAAGCAAAACTCTATGTGTGTCGGAAAACTAACACTGGACATCACCCTGAACACATCATCCTCACCGTGCAACATAGTGGTGGCAGCATCATGTTGTGTGGATGTTTTTTTCAGCAGGGACAGGGAAGCTGGTCAGAGTTGATGGGGAGATGGATGGAGCCAAATACAGGGCAATCTTAGAAGAAAACTTGTTAGAGTCTGCAAAAGACCTGAGACTGGGGCAGAGGTTCACCTTTCAGCAGGACAATGACCCTAAACATACAGCCAGAGCTACAATGGAATGGTTTAGATCAAAGTATATTCATGTGTTAGAATGGCCCAGTCAAAGTCCAGACCTAAATCCAATTGAGAATCTGTGTCAAGACTTGAAAATTTATGTTCGTTGACCCTCTCCATCCAATGTGACAGAGCTTGAGTTATTTTGAAAAAAAATGGGCAAAAATGTCACTCTCTAGATACCCAAAAAAGACTTGCAGCTGTAATTCCAGAGAAAGGTGGTTCTACAAAGTATTGACTCAGGGGGGCCGAATACCAATGCACGCCACACTTTTCACATATTAATTTGTAAAAAAAAATGAAAACCATTTATCATTTTCCTTCCACTTCACAATTATGTGCCACTTTGGGTTGGTCTATCACATATAATCTCAATAAAATACTTTTTCAAGGCACTGTACAGTCTGGTACTAGCACTGGCAGAATCCTGCACCCTCTGGCCCTCTGACATGGTGTACCAAGTTGGTAGTATTGTAGAGAAGGGCCATATTGTTCTTTTACATCTTGGGTATAAATTTGATTTAAAAAAAAAAAAAAGTAAAATTAATAAGCTGAATACATTTTATAACTATCATTTCCAGAAGCCAATCAACAGCAGCAACCCCTATATATCTCTCAGAGATTTCCTGGGAACTTTCCATCAGTATATGAGATCACATGTACATTCAGTGCAAAATATTTATTTCATAAACTGCAAGCAACCCATTTCCACTGTTTATGCTATAATCTTAGTGTATGGAAAAGCATTTCCTTTGTGTTTGCTAATTGCAGGGCTGAGCCCTCTCTGGCTTCTTTATATTGCCGTGATCTCATTAAAAACAGAAGAAACAGATTTCCAAATTAAATCTCAAGCAAAGGTAAATGAAAACCATTCCAGTTAGTTACCAGGTTTTACATGCTACATGTCACATTGACGAGTTCCTTATTACATGCAGTAATGTAATACAGAGCCAGTGTGTGATGTTATCTTTGTCCTATGATAGTCGGCTTGCTGGTAGTTTTCCAGTGCCATCAACTGATATTTTACATTGAGTCGAGGCAAAATAATATGGTTACATCAATACAATGTTAACATATGTTTTGATGTTTATACCATTTGCTTTAGAACATTATGACAAACATCAAAGCAACATGTAAAGCCTGCTTATTGTTTGTAGGCCGGCCTCCCATTACAGTTTATAGATCGCTTTTCTGGTGTTTGTATTTCGTCTCCTTGTTGCATTACTAAAATAATGTCTTTATAAACATCAACCAATTAAGATTTTACTTGCACGAATAGTTTATACAGCAAAGCTAAAGTAAAAACTACCTTGTCCCCAAATATAAAATATGGGATAAATTATAAATGTGCAGAAGTTATGTGAAGAGTATATAATCAAAAAAGATCAATTTGTCATGCAGGAAGTTTTTTGCTCCTCTGTAAAAGAGGAGCAGTGTTCAGTTGCTTTTGGCTGTTCTGGGTTCTGCTGGTGCAGGTTCACCTACTCCCCCCTGCATTACAGTAGGTTCTGCAATATAGTAGGTGGGAGAGGCAGACCCTGGGCTAAATATTCATGCAGCCTAAGCCAATCCCTGGTTGAAAAGGTGACCAGCAGGTGGCTGAGGTGTGCATAGTTGGGCCTAGAACAGCACGGTCCTCATTCCTATGGGAGAAGACACAGCCTGAGGGCTGAGGATGTCTGTGGTGATTGCAACAAATATGAAGAAGCCATCTGGGTCCCAGCTCCAGCTAGAGCTAAGGGACCCATGTGCAAAGTCCCTACAAGAGTTAGGACTAGAGACAATACTGGGGTTCCTTGGAGCAGCTCTGCAGCTTACATATGTAAATGTGTGATAACTAAACCCCTGTTTGTAACACAAAGTGTTAGACAGGATACGTTGGTTGGTTGTAGGTGGGGGCAGTGACCAGTTGTTTGTTACAAAAGTCGCTAAAATCAGTGCAAGAAGTCCACAGAGGATCCCACCTGGAGGCATTCTGTACAAAGCCTGGCTGGTACTACAAGAGAGCAATAAAGTACCCAGGGCACAGTAAGCACAAGCCGTGAAGCTCCTAGAGATTGTCTTTGTCACCTTTGGGCGAGCTCACTCCAGTTTACTGACTCAAGCTACACTATACCTTCGTAAAAGGGTCCAATACAAGAGGATGCTTGCACCTTTAAGAGACAGAACAGTTAGAGGTGTCCTCTGTCATATATCTGCTAATTTGGAGTATCCCAAGGCTTACGCCACCATACCCAAGTTAAACCAGCAAATTAACTGCAAAATGACATGCACTGCCTGTTTCCTGAGTTGAGTGACTATGAACTACAGTGCGCCTTTCTGTCATGTGCCTCACAGGGAACAGAACCTGGTATAATACAGCCAACCCAATTTGATGTTTTTGCTACAGTGGGAAAGATTGTCAACGGCCCATTTTTTGTTTCACAGGATGTGAAAAAGGAGTCTTGTTTTATAGAATTAAGGAAAGTAAATTGTTCAGGGGAAGGGAGGGGGAGTTGAATGAAAAAAAAAAAATTATCAATGTATGGACTGCCTTAGAACAGAGGTGGATTTGGGTTGGTTAGCTATAGGTATATTACACCCAGGGGCATATCTGCTACGAGGCAAACAAGGCAGCATTTTTCAGGGAGGAAGCATTGCTCCTAAGGCGGAAGTGCTATAGCCGAATGATGTCTATAGCGCAGTCGTCCAGTTCTGGGAGGGAGTCTATTGATGTCCTCCCAGAACCATGCGATCTGTGATTGGGGTAAAGAGCCAATCAGAGCAGTTCTTTACCACGTGATCAGCTGTGTCCAGTCACAGTGGATCACAATCTAAACACACTTGCCGGTTATCCACATTCCTTTCCTTATCCTGTGATAGCGCGAGGAGAAGAGAGCCGGTAACCAGCAAGTATAAAAGGGGACATCTGCACTGATCAACAGGGCACTGATCATCAGTGTCCTGATGATCAGTGCAGTCCCAATAGTACCCATCAGTGCTGCCAATCAGTGCTGCCAATCAGTGCCCATCAGTGCTGCCAATCAGTGCTGCCAATCGGTGCCTCCTCATCAGTGCCGCCTATCAGTGCCCTTCAGTGCCGCCTATCAGTGCCACCTATTAGTGCCCATCAGTGCCACCTATCAGTGCCCATCAGTGCCGCCCATCAGTGCCGCCTATCAGTGCCCATCAGTGCCATCTATCATTTCTCATCAGTGCTGCATATCAGTGTAGCTTCATCAGTGCCTCCTCATCAGTGCCCACCAGTGCCTCCTCATCCTCTATTGCTGACCCTGTCCTATGTCCCGCTGACCCCATCCTCTGCTTCATTGACCATATATTTTGCACTTGGACAAATCATGTCTGAGTCTGATGAGGAAGCCACAGCTGTTCACTGTAAACAGCTGCAGCTTCATCATCAGACCCTGAGACAAGAACGGTATACCGTGGATGGGGTGGGACAATCGGATTGTTAAATTTACTTCTGCTGAAAAAAACATGCTGGAAAGCTTTTGCCAACCAATGGCTGCTGCTGCTGATCAGTGTATTCTGACAGCAGCGGTAACCTCTGTCTGAATACAATGTCTCAGCAGGGGGGATGCCTCCACCCACATTGTTTGAGTTGATGGAGGAACCTGCTAGTTTTTTTTTTTATTGTTCAGCCCAATGGCAGAAGAAAAAAATCAATCTATAGCCAGCTTTAATGTTCTTTTTGAGGCCCTTTTTTCTTTAATTTCACCAAGTAATCCAGTAATTAACACACTTCCTGTCTTAGGGTGTCTCTACTCCGGATGGAGGAGAAATGGAGACATCAGGGACAGCAGCATTGTCAATCTGGGTAGAGTTGGTGGCGCTAGCTGATATAAAGGAATTTGACTAACGAATTTCAGCCAAACTCCTGCTTACACTTTTTTAGGCAGTTACAGTTACTCCGCTTTTCCCTTCATCTCCGTTAGATTGTTTGTATTTTAGAAAGTTTAGAGCAAGATGGTTCCATATTGCTCTGTATTGTATATCTGTAATGTTATGTCTATTTACTTACTGGAAATTCACTCTCTCAAATAATCCTGAAGACGAGGATAAACTGCAAAACATGTTGAGAAGAGCTGGCTATTCACATGTTGTCATGCTGTTTAGTATCTTTTTCTGTGGAAACAATAGTCCAGCATTGAGGGAGACATTTGAAAAAAAAAAAAAAAAATATATATATATATATATATATATATATATATATATACACATATATATATATATATATACACATATATATATATATATATATATATATATATATATATATATATATATATATATATATATATTCTTTCCATGTACAGTTACAGTAGCAGTTTTTTTTCTTCTAAAATAAAGGTTTTGTGTGAATGAATAAAAACTACTGACCATTGTAAGCACCCCTGTCAGTGTTAAATGGTTTGTCTTAAGCCACTAACTGTCACTTTTAATAAACATGTTTATAAAAAATACAGTGCTTGCAACACACAATATAAGTGAAATCTACAGAAAGTCCAAATAAAAATCCAAATAAATGCAACTGAAGTGTTAGTCCACAATGAAGTAGGTGCAAAAAATGCTTCACAAACTTGCAGGAGTACATTGACACCCCCTTTTGCATCCCCACTCACCAGAACAGGACGACCCCCAGCTTTGCAGTCCAGGGGTCACTTCAGGCTTGTAAATGGTATCCCACACACGTGGATTGGTGTCAAAACATCAGATGGTGGATCGGTGTAAACATCAGATGATAGATTCCAATAGGAGGCTCTCAACAGGATATACAGGCACTCAGAAATGAAAAGAGGATGAACTAATAGTGAAGTACTGTTATAAAAGTTGATTTAATGTGCATAGGGATCGGTACTTACAAAAAGACGATTAAAACCAGGCATGGATATAGAGCTGTAGATACAGGAAGCAGCCGTTCATAGCATGTGATCCACAGACCGGAAGTGACGTCAAACCAGGAAATTATAATGCATTTCGTCCTCCCTCGGGGGGGGGGGGGGGGGTCCTTGATGGATACCTGGATGAAAATAAGGGAAAACAAGCATAAAAAAAAAAAAGAATGCAGCCACCACATTTAAGAACTGGTAAACTGCAATATAATTGTTGTTTTTAGTTTATTTTTTTACCGCTTTAAGTATGTGTACCTTTAATACACAACCCTTTTCTGTACATGAACAATACAAAACACAATCAGGGTTTTCAATAAAAACAATGCAGGAAGCAGAGTTTAGTACAAAGCGCAGTGTCTATAGCAAACAGAATCCAGGTTGTAACGCCTTGACTTTATTCTGATTGGTTGATATGGGATACTGCACTTGCTGCATTGCTCTGTGTACTACACAGCTGTTGAAGCCATATTTATTGACAATTATTAGCCTTATCATAAATATGTAACATAGTTGCGTATTTTACAGATATGTTACTGATGTACAAATTGTAACATGGAGTTTGGGATCTTAATGATACAAACTGTTTGAAAGTGACAGGTTACAATGGTTCACTGCTATACATTTTATACAAAGATATAAACAGTTTAATACACACACGCAACATGAAATGAATCAGAAGCCCTGCAGCCAAACATTACACTGACCTCATCTTCACACTGCAATTGACGGATTCTTAAAACGGAAAGATAAAATACATCTGCTGTGTAATAAACAAAAAAATATGCACAAATGGTATATAAAGTAAAGGGTCGGTCTATCCAAAACTAATATTTTGTTTATTTTTAGCTGAATCATTTACATGAATCTTTTAATTCTCATGGACTCCAAAGGTGAGATTCCCCATTGAGATCCCCCATTGTGGAAAGGTGTATCTAAAGTGTATCTAAATCAAAGAACAAAAATGTAATATGTTACATCTTACCAGTCTTTAGATATGGTGGCTGTGTTAGTTTTCCTTTGTCAGGCTTTTGTTTTTTCACCTGGTGATCCTACAGTAACAAACTTCCTATCCTAGACTACCATTGTTTACTCACTGCAGCTCCGTGCTTTCCTCCAGTAAGTATACAGTGCCTTGAAAAAGTATTCACACCCCTTGAAATTTTCCACATTTTGTCATGTTACAACCAAAAACATAAATGTATTCTATTGGGATTTTATGTGATAGACCAGCACAAAGTAGCACATAATTGTGAAGTGGAAGGAAAATGATAAATGGTTTTCAAAATGTTTTACAAATAAATAAGTGAAAAGTGTGGCGTGCATTTGTATTCAGCCCCCCTGAGTCAATACTTTGTAGAACCACCTTTTGCTGCAATTACAGCTGTAAGTCTTTTTGGGGATGTCTCTATCAGCTTTGCACATCTAGAGAGTGACATTTTTGCCCATTCTTCTTTGCAAAATAGCTCAAGCTCTGTCAGTTTGGATGGAGAGCGTCTGTGAACAGCAATTTTCAAGTCTTGCCACAGATTCTCAATTGGATTTAGGTCTGGACTTTGACTGGGCCATTCTAACACTGCACTGTATGTGCATAGCTGCAGACCCTGGAGTGCCAGTCCTCCTTCTCCTTGTCTGAGTTCTGCTGTACAGATAAATATAGTAGGTGGTATCAAGACAACGTCAGGTACTCATACCAATTGCATTTCACCTGAACTCCAAGGAAATTTAAGGCCTAACAGAATACATACATGGAAGCTGTTTTATGTGCTAAAGGTTTTGTATATCTGTCCATCCATTTCAGAGATTTACAGAGCTCTATCAGACAGCACAGCTCTGTCTAGGAGGCAGGAGACCCATGTTTCTCTACTGCTGTTCAGTAACACAATCCTCTCAACTGGACAAGATAAGAACAGATGAGCTCATAATGCAGAGTCATGGCTTGGTCACCTGGTACGGAATGTGAAGGGGTAAGTGAGCATGCATGAGGTCTGCGCTATGTGCTCGGCAGGACCCCATTCTGCTACTGGGAGTGCAGGGGCAGAGTACGCTGATTGGTGGAGTGGGCATGGCTCTGCATGTCCCTCCTAATGCACTACATACACATGTACAAGTGTGTAGTATACGTCCTTGGAAGGAACTTCACATAACACCGCACACAAGTGACTCATCTATCAGTGGGAGGACTGCCTTAAAGCAGGGTTCCACCCAAAAATGGAACTTCCGCTTTAAGTGAAGGTGACCCCCTGACATGCCACATTTGGGGGGGGAGAGTGGAAACCCTCTTTTTAGAGGGTTCCAGCTCCCACTTCTTCCCGGGGCACTGTGGTGCCGGAAGGAAGATCCCCATTCCCCCTCTCTGCAATCATCTGAGACACGTCACAGGTCCCAGATGATTGCCCAGCCAGCCACAGCACGCAGCGCCGCTTGCACAAGCGCAGTGCATGCCTGGCTGTGAAGCCACAGCCTGGCGCCCACAGTGACAATGCCGGCACCGCAGAGAGGAGGGGGAGAGGAGCGGGGCTTCATTCCCCCGCATCGCTGGACCCTGGGACAGGTAAGTGTCCGATAATTAAAAGTCAGCAGCTGCAGTATTTGTAGCTGCTGACTTTTAATTTTTTTTTTTTTAATTGGAACTCCGCTTTAATGTTTGATTCTTCACAAGACCACAGCCCTTGTCAGGTCCCAGCAATGATGAGCATGCCCTCAGGCAAGGTGTAGACCCGATGGTACAACACATGATCCTTCTGGTCACCTGGCATAGCCCAGAAGAACCCCCCCCCCCCCCAGGTAGGCTTCCTGTTTGACGCATAAACTTGGCGCCCAATCGCCCAATGAGTTAATGTGGAACACATGGAGATGAAATCAACTGTCCATCACAAGACATGCACCCTACCCTTACAAGCATGACAACCAAGCAACTAACATTTTAAGAGAGCTCAAAAGCACATTTCTCTTATATTCCTTTTTTATTGATGCAGCGTTTATTATAAAATACTGTGTAGAAACCTGTGTGTGAATTATCTGCCCACATAAAATGTAGTAATATATTTGTCAAAAGAATAGAAATAATTACTATTTATTGCTGCAGTATGTAATGTTTTTGGCAAACACAAAGTCATCCTCATCTCAGTAATAAAAACTGAAAATTTATGTTCTTCAGTAAAAATGTTAAAAATGATTGTAGAAGAAACAGGGAGTGCCATGCCCGTTGACGGAACTTGGTAATCTGACTGGTTATCAAGTAACCTGATTCCTGCCAATAAACTTGTGAGTCAGCCTTCCCCTGAATAATGTAATAAGCATCCCAAGTTTAGTGAATGGTGCAAGTGCTAGCTGTGGATTCTCATAGGTTAGGCTTTGGTAATGTGGCACTGTTACTAGGACAGAAACAAGATATACAGATTGCTCAGTATCAGACACCAGATATGACATTAAAGCTGAACTCTAGGCAGATATAAAAGACAAAAATGAATACAGATCTGTAATTATTAGTACGTCATTAGGGGAATTTTGTAAATGCCAGCAATACAAGTATCTAAATTTGACCTGATATCAGCTGTAGAGCAGGGCTGCAGTGTGAAAGGATGAAGCAGTACAAGCAGTTAATTATTTTATGTGCTGACAAGAAGCATGCTGATAGGAGCAGAGAGCAGAGTGACAGAGAGATGAACCCATCACTGTGCTTTTTCTCTTTTCACTGTCCAGTCACAGACTGGGACAAGTCCAGGATGACTCGAGCTCAGAGGACGTGGGTAGAAGGATGCTGGCCATTAGACCGAGGACATCTAGCAGCAAAAAAAATAACTGCAGTGGGAATCGCTGAATTGAAGGTGGATTGCATACTTTAGCAAAATCTTGTTTTTTTATTTTATCTTTTAATGGGCTATTCATTTTGATTGAGGTTTTTTTTTGGTGGAAATTGTAATAAAAGCTTGTTCATTTAGATGGATTATCAAAAGCAGATTTTTTTTTATAATCATTCTGACTTAAAGTTGCTCTAAAGGCAGGACATATTTTTACCTTAAGTTAAAAGGCTGCTGGTAAACAGACGTTCAGAGGCAGTTTGGCTGCTTTTTTCAGCTGCCCCTGAACTCATCCAATGTTATCTTATGTGTACATGTACACAGATTCGTTTAATGTTGATTTTAGGCAGTTGAGTTTAGAAGCCTTTTTTGGATAGCAAAAAAATGAGTTCAGACGCTGAGTTTAGAGGCATTTCAAGCACCAAATGCTTCTAAACTCGTGTCTAGCTGCATTTCGTTTACAGGCGTTTTTCATTTTTGACTATTTTGAAAAAAAAACAATTTTTTTTTTCAAACGCTTCTAAATGCAAACGCAGCTAAACGCGGCATGTAAACGCGGCAAAATGGACGTTTTAAATGTGGGTTACTATCTGTTAAGTTAAATCATTCAGGAGACAGTACATTAAATAGAAGATCACAAACAGGGTGGTAAAAATCCTTTATTGCAGAAGAGTATATGGGATTGATTTACTGAAGAGTACAAAACCTGGTGCAGCTGTGCATGGTAGCCAATCAGCCTCCAGGTTTCTTGTGTACAACCCCGGCCACTAGGGCTGCAGCTATATAGGGTCGCGGTTGGGGGGGAGGTCCATAAGACTGCAGTTCAGCCGCAAGGTCTTACCACCCCATATAAACGAACCCTAATAGTGCATCCAGTCACATTGTCTTCGATCACCATCTCACCAGTCACAGTGTTGCCAGACCAGTGTATGCCAGCAACAGTGCTCCTTATCACTGCCATAATAATTGCAGTTTTACCAGACCAGTGTACGCCAACAATAGTGTTCCTGATCACTTCCACACAGAAAAAAAAACTGTGGTGATGAAATAGCACTAAAAGAAATCTCTAGCGGTCTCATATAAATGATAAAAATTGTTTGTTTGCTTTTTGTACATCAAAGTTTATTGAAAATCAATAAAGAATACATTATTGGAGTCACAGCTCCAGGTCGTAGTAACAAATAAAAGAAATAATCAGATTTTGTGAACAATAAGAATAAAGTTTTACAGAATACTGTCATTTGGTGAGATTATTTAGATGTAACTGTACCTCAAGAGTATCTGAAGAAGGGGTATATACCCAAAACTGTGGAATGTAACGTTTGATACTCTTGGACTTTTGGAAATCCGACCAAAAACTGATTCTGTTAACAGGAAGAGCGGAGAAAATGAGAAATAATTCTCGAATTTAGAGAAGTATGAGATATTGGGGGGGGGGGGGGATATTGTTGAAATAAAGCAAGGTCACTCATCATTCACAATGTAGGTAGTTCAAAAAAGAAAGCCTTATATGGACAGGGTCTGAGTAAGCATAACCAAATGTGTAAAAGTATTATCTTTAACGGGTATCTGTAAGGACTGAGTAGGCCTGTGAATATTTAAATATGAACCAGGGTGCCCAGGTCTTGTGGAAGCGTTCAACATTGTCTCCTGACTGTGCTATTGTCTTCTCCATCTCACATATCTCAGGAATCTTGTGTAGCCATTCCTGTACAGTAGGTATCCGCGTGGATCTCCAAAAAAGTGGGATAAGAGCTTTAGCTGCATTCAATAGATGCTTGGATAGTGAGTGTTTATATTTCTTGATGGGAAATTCTGTGATATGGAGAAGACAACATAATGCACCCAGCTTTAATTTTGTGTCTGTGATCAGGAACACTAGCTTCTTCACCTCAGACCAAAAGGGCTGCAATATTGGGCATTGCAACATGTATTTGATGTCTCTGGGAACCAGGAGTGTAATTTCACAGGAGTGGCATACCAATGAGTAGTTTATAGGCTGTTTCCTGAGTTCTGGTGCTCAATGAACATTTATGAGCAAGTGTACATGCTTTTTGCCATTGCTTATCTGTGAGAGAAACACCTAGTTCCGTCGACCATTGCTCCCTGAGTCCATTCGTCCCAGAGTCGCCACCATCCCGTATCCAACCATGATAAAAATTGTTTTGAGTACAGTGTTGCATGACTGAGTAATTAACATTCAAAGTGTGACAGCACTGAAAACTGAAAATTAGATTAGATGATTAGATTTCTTTTGCAGCAGCTTCTAGTAGATCACCTTTGTATACAGTGGTTCTCTCCAAGCCTTCTGAGTGCAGTACTGCACATGTGGTGGGAAACTATATACTTCTATGGGCTGCCCACACATTAGCTCAAGCATGGATACAGGCAGCTCATAGAAGTCTACGTAGCCTAGCCAGCTCAAAGATAGTCGATTTGAACAGTCAAATACAAAAGAGAGCAGCGCCATCTAAGTGCAGCAATGTTAAAACGTTTTAATATAGGACAGACAATTTCACAAGATCGTAGAGATCACAGCGCAAGTAGGAAGGTATAAGAGGTTCATCCGCTTCTGGGGGAAGGCGGTCGGCTCGCAGATGGAGAGGCAGCTGATGTTATCCGGCTGCGCTGTTGGCTCCCAGCACTTCCTGGTTCTCAGAATCGGCTCAGGGACGGCTGGACACGTCACTTCCAGATGGTGAGGGAGTGGGGAGGAGCACGCATGCGCAGCATGCGTGCTCCTTCATCAGGCATTAGCGGTGGCCATGTTTGAAGTGGTTTTTATAGTCCATTTTGCCAGGAGTTGTTGATGCGGTGCCATGGCAACCACTCACAGAACAGACATCTAATTACAGAGTGGGCGCTGGTGTGTCAGGCTGGATTGGGCAGGTCGATCTCATGTAAACAGAAATATGAGCTTTGAAATGTAACCAAAAAGGTTGTATACATTGCAATAGAGATAATACAAACAAAGGTGGAAAGAGGGGGGGTTTAGTAAAAAAACTTTTTTATAACATGAAAGAATTAAAATTATCCTGCAATCTAGAAGCAGCTGAGGTGGGAGGTAGATGAACTGAAGTAAAAAATTAAATATATATACAGTAGGGACGGAAAGTATTCAGACCCCCTTAAATTTTTCACTCTTTGTTATATTAATTTGCAACCATTTGCTAAAATCATTTAAGTTCATTTTTTCCCTCATTAATGTACACACAGCACCCCATATTGACAGAAAAACACAGAATTGTTGACATTTTTGCAGATTAAAAATATTATTATTTATTAAAAAAGAAAAACTGAAATATCACATGGTCCATGGTTTGGGACGACCAGAACCCTTCCTAGAGCTGGCCGTCCGGCCAAACTGAGCTATCGGGGGAGAAGAGCCTTGGTGAGAGAGGTAAAGAAGAACCCAAAGATCACTGTGGCTGAGCTCCAGAGATGCAGTCGGGAGATGGGAGAAAGTTGTAGAAAGTCAACCATCACTGCAGCCCTCCACCAGTCGGGGCTTTATGGCAGAGTTGCCCGACGGAAGCCTCTCCTCAGTGCAAGACACATGAAAGCCCGCATGGAGTTTGATAAAAAAACCTGAAGGACTCCAAGATGGTAAGAAATAAGATTCTTTGGTCTGATGGGACCAATACAGTCCCAACAGTGAAGCATGGTGGTGGCAGCATCATGCTGTGGGCATGTTTTTCAGCTGCTGGGACAGGACAACTGGTTGCAATCGAGGGAAAGATGAACGCGGCCAAGTACAGGGATATCCTGGACGAAAACCTTATCCAGAGTGCTCAGGACCTCAGACTGGGCCGAAGGTTTACCTTCCAACAAGACAATGACCCTAAGCACACAGCTAAAATAATAAAGGAGTGGCTTCACAACAACTCTGTGACTGTTCTTGAATGGCCCAGCCAGAGCCTTGACTTAAACCCAATTGAGCATCTCTGGAGAGACCTAAAAATGGCTGTCCACCAACGTTTATCATCCAACCTGACAGAACTGGAGAGGATCCGCAAGGAGGAATGACAGAGGATCCCCAAATCCAGATGTGAAAAACTTGTTGCATCTTTCCCAAAAAGACTCATGGCTGTATTATATCAAAAGGGTGCTTCTACTAAATACTGAGCAAAGGGTCTGAATACTTAGGACCATGTGATATTTCAGTTTTTCTTTTTTAATAAATCTGCAAAAATGTCTAAAATTCTGTGTTTTTCTGTCAATATGGAGTGCTGTGTGTACATTAATGAGGAAAAAAATGAACTTAAATGATTTTAGCAAATGGCTGCAATATAACAAAGAGTGAAAAAATTAAGGGGGTCTGAATCTTTTCCGTCCCCACTGTATATATATATATATATATATATATATATATATATATATATATATATACTGTATATATATATATATATATATATATATATATAAAATTCATGAAAATACATAAAAAATTAAAAATAATAAAAAATAAATGATAAATAGAAAAATGCAGACAATGAGTAGAAAAAGTGATAGAAAGAATATATATGTAAAAAAAAAAAAATTAATAATAAAATAAATGATAAGAG
Source organism: Aquarana catesbeiana (assembly GCF_042186555.1). NCBI lineage: Eukaryota > Metazoa > Chordata > Amphibia > Anura > Ranidae > Aquarana > Aquarana catesbeiana. The sequence continues at coordinate 114,206,034 of NC_133328.1, forward strand.
AATACATAAAAAGAAAAAAGAGATGAAATAAAATAAAATAAAAGAGAAAAAAAACGAGAAAGAAAGGGTAGTATAGATAGATATAAAAATAAAATTTAATTTTTATTTTAAGGAAAATAAATAATGATAAAACTAGAAAAGAGATTAAAGCAATTATATGCTCGGAAGGGGAAGAAATGTAAGAAGGGGGAGGGGGAAAGAAAAGAGGCTAGAGCTATGATGAGAGAATGGTACGATAGTACCAAGAGACATACTTGGGATAAAGGGAGCGAGTATTTGGGGGAGAGCTGATGAGAAACGTACTTACTATTGATGGATGTATAAGAGGGGAAAATAGGACCATAAGGGTCATTGACCTAAAATGATTAAAGACAAATCATAACATACTTTAGCCAAAGAACAAATGAGGATTTAAAAAATGGGAACAAAATGTGTATATATCTAAATATTACTTGTCTTCCTAAAAGGGAAGGAAAAAATGCTTATTGAACAGGAATTTGAAGTAAAGAAGTAAAGGGTTAATTTCCAGCTCCTAGTTCAACCCACCTGGCGTAAGGATATCTAGTCTGTAAATCCAATAAGATTCCCATGCGCATAGGCGTTTGTAGCGTTCTGCTGCTGGAAGAGTGTTGGGTATAACTTTGATTACCCAGACTATCTAAATCTAGATAAAAAAATAATAATCTAAATAATCACACGGACAACAAAATTCTTTTTCGACTGGGTTGATACTTTTATTACTTAGGTATCGGCCACAGCTTGACAACTGTAAATTAACCATCAAACATATATAGCCAACACCAGATCCCTTTTGCAGTGCTGAGCCGCCAGAAGACAGACCCCATTCAATCCGGTCCTGCAGTAATAAATTGAACATGTCAAGGCCCACATCATTTAGATGGACCCCATCCGCATGAAAATAACAACGCCTACCCTCCAAATCCACATGACGAGCGACCAGGCCATTCCTTCATGCAGTAAACTTGGAAATAGCCCTATTCACTTTAACAGGCGCTTCAGAAGGGGCCCCCGAACAGTAGATCGAATTACTAAAAAGGACGTCAAACAAGTGTGACACATCACACAACCGGGCAGTGCGAATAAAGGAATAGACACACCCCGGTAAAGCTGATCAGTCTTTGGAGAACATAGTGTGATGTCAATACTATCACGCCTCTGTTGTACAACCTACACTCGGAGCCCTCCTGCCGTCCGCTTGTTGGGGCTAACTAGTGTCCTTATGCGAAAGGCTTCAAAAAATGCCAGGGAAAAAGCCAAAGCAAAAATAGTAATTTCGTAGGGGGAATGGCATAACTTAGGTAGTACCTGCATCATGTTATGCAAAATTTCCCAGGAAACCGGTCTTCGGCGATCTGCACGCGTTCGGATCCTTCTCCACCCCTTCAATGCCTGACGAACTACGAAAGACTTGCTGTAGTCAGGATATCCCATTAGTTTAAAAAGAAAGGCCAGCGCGACCAGCTTTCTGTCAATCACCGCAGGTGATTAGCCTTGAGCTAATGAGTCACTCACAAAGCATAGAAGCAGATCCTGTCGGCTACTACAAGAGTGCAAATCACCAGCCATACTCTCCGTCCGAAACCATTGCAGCCATACCTTAACATACACCGACCAGGTAGACAGCGCTAATGAACACCAAATAAATGCCCACATACCTGTTAAATGAGGGTCCATAACCAGTCTGGACAGGTGTTGCCCTTCCTCCCATGCCTCCAGTGCTAACTTCCTGAAGTGGTCCCACTGGAAGCGAGAAAGAGAGTCGGCTATGTCATTAAGCAACCCAAGAACATGAATCGCTTTAAACAGCAAATTAATATGCAAACAAGAAAGAACAAATTGTCTCAATAGTGTAATCACAGCAGGAGAAGAGGCCGACAAAGTATTGACAGAGGAAACCACCTCCACGTTGTCAGAATGAAATAGCACAGATTTATTGCAGAGCAGACGACCCCAAATCTCAACCACCAACACCAAGGGAAAGAGCTCTAAAAGTGTCAGGTTCTTTGTAAAACCCGCATCAACCCAACGCTGAGGCCATGCAGCCACACACCACCTACCTGCAAAGAAAGCCTCAAAACCCAAGGATCCTGGCACATCAGTGAACAAATGACAGTCCGCATTAGTCTGGGGGGACTCCAGCCAATAAGAAGTACCATCAAAAGTACCCAAAAATTTGAGCCAGATCCGTAAATCATCCTTATGTTGAGATGTTAAACTGATAAAATGGTGAGGCTCCTGAACCCTGGCTGTGGCCAAAGACAAACAGCGTGAGAAAATTCGGCCCACCGGCAATACTCTGCCAGCAAAATTGAGTTTACCAAGCTGCGATTGTAACTGGGGTGACCTTCCCAACCTGTAAGGCTAATTCGATGCTGATGATCATATCTGAGATTTTGTCAACAGGCAATCTACAGAGATCCTTGACAGAATAAATTTCAATTCCCAAAAATTTTATGACAGTGGAGGGTCCCTAAGTCTTGTCGGGGGAGATGGGTACCCCAAATTGTGCAAAAATGCGCGTGAGACTATGCAGCAGGAGTTCGCAAACCCGAGAACCGCAAGGACCGACGCAGAGGAAGTCATCAAGATAATAGACTACATAATTAAATCCTGTGTGAACCCTGACAACCCATTTCAGGAAGGAGCTGAACAACTCAAAATATGCACAAGAAATAGAGCAGCCCATCGGAAGGCACCTATCAACAAAATAGGCCCCGTTGAAGCGACACCCCAGAAGGAACAAGCTATCTGGATTTACCGTCAAAAGGCGGAAAGTCACTTCAATATCTGTCTTTGCCATAAGTGCACCCGGTCCCAATGATTTAACTAAAAAGCATCAAAAGTTGTGTACGAAACAGAGGAGAGATCTTTACTAATGCTATCATTTATCGATCCCCCTTTAGGGAAAGATAAATGATGGATCATACGAAATTTGCCTGATTCCTTCTTGGGGACCAACCCTAAAGTGGATACTACCAAATTAGGAAGAGGAGGCTCAGAAAAAGGGCCTGCCATATGGCCTAAAGCAACCTCCTTGGCCATCTTCTCCCGGAGAACCACAGGGTGTTGTCTAACAGATTTCAAATTACAGGATGACGGTAACGTGGGAGGGAGGTCGCAAGGGATAGCAAAACCATGATCAAAGCCATGCCCCAATAGCGCAGCAGGCCGCCTGTCAGGGAATACCTATCGAGCCAGGGTCGAATCGCCTCGATGTTCACCGGTGACCTCCCCTTTTTCAGAGCTGTCTTCTGGTTTACAGAACAAGCCCTTACCTTTTTTGAGACAGCAACTGACAGGGTGGCTGCCTCCACATCCTGTGCATTCATGCTGGAAACAGCAAGTAGAACATCACTTGCAGTGGGAATCATTAAAAGATCAGCAGATGCCTCTTTTAACAGTTCCATGGGCCCCTGCTCCTGCAGAGGTGGCGCCCGACTGAAAGGGAGAATGCGCAGATGTTTTGGTATACACACCTCCTTTGGAATTCATGACTCACATCCAAATGCCAATACCCCTATGATCCCAATTAAAGTCAGAGCAAACAGACATGCGTTGCTGGAACTGCTCATCATATCTAAGCCAAGCTGTTTCACCAGAAACCCTATGGGCCTCCCAAATGGAATCAAGATAGCAAAACAGCGCAGAACAGACACTCCCCAAGATCATAAAGGCCTGAAGCCAATTCCCAATGGTACAGGGAATCAATCGATAGAGCCACCTGTCATCATCCTCCTCTATGTGGTGCTCCTTACCCTTTTCCCATTTTTCTAATGGGAAGTATTCCAATGGGAGTAATGTGAAAATGTAGAAATATTCCCTTTTCCAGGAAGAAGCCCCCACCACCATGGCCTGGGCAGCCACAGATGACACGCCCACTGCAGTAGCCATAGGTGCAGGTACCTGTGATAAAGCACCCCACCGTGTGCAATCCCAGACCAGGCTAGGTATCATAGCTCCCCCCCTAGACCCTGCCTCCAAACCCTCCAGCAGGGCCCGGATACCCTGTACGAACCTGTGAACCTCCCCATCCTGTGTGGTGGGAATGCATGTGCGAGACAATGAGTGTGAGATCTCACCTGTAGGAGGTGCAGGCACATCGCTCCTGCCGACTGTACGATCTAGACTTGGCCCATTGGTGCCCGATGAATCAAAGCCACCACCCTGCTGCTCTGGATGCGCTGTGGGGAAGCCATCGTAGGCGTAGATTGAGGCCCAATGCCAAATCCTCCCGACATAGAGATCTGCGGAGACAAAGAAGAGAGCAGGACAACCGGGGTCCCCCCATAAACCCCTACATTGGACCGCCCTAATGTCTCCTGGGAAGGGAGGGGCAGGGGTGACAATAATCCATTAGGAGCCTGATAAGAAGGGTTGATGGGGAGTTGGGACACAGACCATAAGAGAGAGCTGTCTTGCATAGGTAAAACATTACTAGCTGGTGGCTGCTGATCAGGAACCAGCCACAAGGGGGAGCCAAAGGGAAGCACAGGAGACATCTGCGGCAGCGTGGAGGAGAGGGGAGGACAAGAGAAGATGTCGGCCATACTCACTTGCCGACAGGCTGGGGACACCATAGTAGGATTTGGAGTGTCTCTCTTCTCTCCCTGCAGCCTGGGCTGATCAGGGCCAGCAGCTAGGAACACTGAATCGAGTGCTGCTAGGGCAGAAGCTCCGCTGCTGCTCTTGTCCTGCAGCTGGAGCCTGGGCAGGCACCCTTGGAGTACAAACGCTGCACAGCCCAAGGTGGGGAGGGGCTGAGTCATTGAGCAGAGCGCCAGACCCAGCGTGGTCGGGCATCAGAAGACGAGGGGGGGAGTCCTGCGACCAGACCCCACAGCCAGTCTTCACCATGCTGCACAGCTTCCTGCCAGAGATGAGATGCTCCATGGTGAGGTAGGCCTGTACCGAGGGGGGGTGTGGAAGCACGTGAATGGTAGAAGTGCAAGAGGAGAGAGAAGGGGGTGAGACTTGTTCCCTCATGAGAATTGTACAGACTAAGGGACCAGTAATTCACGTGATGCAGAAGTCTCCTCCTTTTTACTTTTCCTCACCAACAACCTGCCACCAAATTTATACCACCTCACCAACCCACCCCTTAGCCATTGCTTAATCCTTTTTACACCAGTGTACTGTTCCGAAGGAACCATCCCCAGGCATGATGCCTACTGTGTTTATAACACAGGGCATTGCTGTAAAGTCAGTCTGTATAGGCAATAAAGCATGCTTGTTATACTCACTATGGAACCAAACGGGTTAATCCTCCGCGTTGTGTAAAAAGGCTGTTTGATCATGTATGTGTAGCACCCTCTACCTAAAGGTAGGTGCTAGAGTATTATTTTTCTAGCTTAGGGCTCAGATGCAGGTAAATTTAGTCAGACCTGTGCTGTAGGCTAGGCCTGGATGTTGTGATTTGGTATTGGGAGTGTTCAGTGTCGGGGCATCATATGTTTCGGAAATATTTATACCTCACTTAAACGATTAACGATACAAATATAAGTGATTAAACCTTTGTCTATATAAGAATAAAAACGAGCGATAACAGGGAAAAAGATAAACAATTACATTTATTTACACAGAAAAGAAAGTTAGAATAATTAGAATTTATCCTATATCTCCAGTGATGTCATAAGTACATTGTTACTCTAGGCTGCAAAGTTAATTTAGGCCGAACTCAGAAATGGTTACAATGGTCATACACAGGATATACAATATCATAAGATAAATCCTAGGATACAAAAAGGTTAGAAAGAAAGAAAAACATAGATTCCAGTATACATTACTCAGACAGCATATCCCCTAGATGGTCTCAGGCTGGACAGTGTAAAACCATTTAGCCCTCTCTCTCTTTTATATGTATTCTCCACCAATCAACAGATGTAACATATTGATTGGGTCAGAGATGTCTCAAAGTCTGGTTGGCTACATTTGAAGCCTCTTTGCTAATTGGCTTACAGCTGCTTTAAATTCTGATTGGTCACATCTGAAGCTGTCTGAAAGTTCATGCTCGGACATTGCTGGAACATTGGGACCCCTCGGTGCCTAACAGTCTATGAATTAATGAACAATCTCCTTTGATCTCCCAGCCCAAACAGTCCCGACAGTAGTATGTTAATGGACCCCTGGTGAGTTGAAACCTTAAGGTCTGTAAATACTCTTTGATCCAATCAACACCTGGAGGGCTTCTCGGGTTCCCATCAATGTAACTACATTCCTAAGGTGAGCTATGTTCTATCATGATATTAAGAAACATATACCCATATATAAATATATATACCCACACATAGATACACACATATACACGTAGATATATATATATACATATATACACATACATACATCCTATGGGGCAAGGCAGTTTAATTGGAGTCCTTGCAATGGTCCAATTGAACCTCATTGATATAAATATGATATCCAATATCTCCATCACATTGTGGCCACCTGTACTCTGGCTCAGAGATGCCTCCTCTGCTTTCAGATGGATAGTTCTGGAAGAGAGGTTGGATTTGAGACCTGAGTGGCAGGCAGCTCATGTGAGGAGCCCTGACCAATTATCTTTTGGTATTGGCAGAGGGCAGGCCTCCCATATAAGCTGGGGTCACATGCTTCCAGGGAGGAGTTCTGTGGAGCAGAAAGACAGAATGGAGGAGTGAGGTGCTGTTCAGCGCGTTCCCACGTGGGGATACAGGGAGCACAGAGCGGGGATGGAGGAACCGCTGGGAAGGAGCTAAAGATAAGGATCTTCAACTCTCAGAAGACATCGGGCTGCTGTGACCAGGGAACACAGGACCTGGATGTAAAGAGGATCAAGCAGAGGAAGTAGCAGTCAAGCGAAGGAGAGTAGAGCAGCATTCTGTGACCGGGGACACAGAATGGCCCTTTACAGAGGAGAAGGTCAGTGTAACAGAAAACAAGGAGAAGCTGGTCAGAGCAGTGTAGAATGCTGTGGCCGGGGAACACAGCATTGTCAGTAACGGACTGGCTGAGAGCAGTAGTTCACTTATTGCCATGTGTCAGGTCATCGGGGGGAGATGCCGTGTCATCTCTGGCCTGGTTAGCACATTGGTAATATCTTCCAAAGACTGGGTGACTGTCAGTTTCATGGAGTCTGGAAGAGAGGGTATGTAAGCCTCTGACTCTTTGACAGCCACGCATAATGTCAAGAATGTGCTGTGTGATGGGCATCTCATATTTCCTTTTTCTCTCATCCAAGTTGTACCCCACAATAAAGTAACAAAACAGATCAAAATGACTGTTCATTGTCTTTAAAATGGTGAATGGGGGATTGGCAGCAGGGTGATTGGCAGATTGCTAGTAACCAAATCAGCAGCCCTTATGGGGCTACCGCTACAAATGGAGGTCCCATCGAGATCTGCCTTCACAGTTAACCTGCTGGCCGCTGCCCCTAGCAACGAAACCAAGTCTGTTACTAAGTGTTGTTGCCCATGGAAACTGTCCAGGATCAGAAGCCTGCGTGCTTCCTGCACCCAGTTGCACCAATGGACACTCACAACAGTAACAAATTCTGCAACTCAGTGACTGTAATCATGTGCTGTCATACGTGGCAACTACAGCGGGCATTGTGCCTTTTGGATTACAAATATATCTGGCATGTGTACAGCGTGGACACTACCCACTGTTTGCAAATAGCTTCCTTGTCCTGCTAACACAGTAGAAAGTGGGGAGTGAGATTCTCCATGTCGCTGTTGCCCTTAGTAACATGGACACAAGAGGGTGTCGTGGACGGGGATCTGCACGTGTCAGTCCCTTACAGTGGGACTTCACAATAGAGACACTTTCCTGTGAATGGTGACTGCTGCCAGTAAACCTGCAATTCAACAGTGTCTGCCACCAGGTGTCACTGGGGGGCATCTTGAAAATGTAAGGTTACAGTTCCTCGCATGCTGAACCCACAAGTGAGGGGTGGAGCCACGCCCTAGAGGAGAGTGTTCAGCGTGCTGCGCGCCAGACACGAGGCGGAGGAAGATGGGTGTTCAGATCGCACCCGCTATGCAGTGGACGCCAGACATGCAGGATCGGGTGTTGGTGGATACCGGCATCCCCCTGGAGCTTACCGGAGGACTGGCTCTAGGAGTAATTGCAGGAGTGGAGCAGCTGTGTATGCTCTGTCCAGGGTGTTGCAGGCCTACAGTTGGAGTTAGTGCTTGGGCCAGGTGTGGACATTGCGGAGAGCAGCTGACTCGCTTGGGACCAGTACAGCAGGAAGTCCAGTACTATGCTGCCAGTCTACTAATCGGACTCTGTCAGCCGCAGATCCAGGTGACCCGAAAGGCCGAAGAGAGCCATGCGTCACCTACCCCTGCAGTGAAGGGGCTCCCATCTGATTCGTCTGATTCAGAGATTCAAGAGGCTAAGTTAGGAGAGAATGTTGGGGAAGCCTGTGACCTGGCCAGGGACCCGGAGGTTGCTGTTGATAGTGGGCACACTCTGGAAGAAACCCCTGAGGAGCCTGCTGAAAGTAAGTCCCTTGTTGTGCCTGTCTGAAAGGAGCCTAAGTTGTAGGAGGGGGATCCCTCGGGTGAGCCGGACAGGGTGAGCAAGGGCTGGGCTGTGGACTGGGGGTCACCGCAAGTACTGGAGAAATATGGGTCTATAAAACCTGTTTGAGTGGTCATCCCCTGAAGATGCCTCGTTCAGCGATGAGGAGCAATGGTTCTTGGAAAGTTCCACCTCAGTTGGAACTTCCACCGGAGCACCGGAGAGACCACTACGTTTATCACAAACCCCAGTACCACCCTATAGACTTTCTACCGCCTGACCTAGTAATTCGTCAGAAGGACCTCCTACTTACAAACAATGAGTCAGTAAGGCCTCTGATGCCTGCGTCCTGCCTGACCGTGGGAGGCCTAAAGAACTGCCGAGATTCTCCTGATTCCAAAGGGAAGTCCAGAGGAAAGTTGCCCAGGAGTAGGGCTTGGACTACCCTTATGTTCCGAACCATGTCATGGAAGTAGTTGAAAACTCCCGGGAGCAATGGGAGAATTACATGGTCTGGGATTATCTACATGTCCCAAAACCTAAGCGCACACCGGAAAGTGAAGTGTGGGTCCGGTTTAAGGACATTCAGAAAGAGTGGAAGCTCGGGAGGGCCATCTACAAAGATAAAGTGCTGGTTCTGAAGGCAGGGCAGAACACCAGAAGTTATTCCATTTCCGTGAGAGACAAAGGGGACAGGTTTTACCTGTAGTCAGGACTACTGTCTTTGTAGCCACAGGTGAAATGTTATAACCATATTGGACTGCAAGAGGGCAGCTGGGTTAGGGTGGGCTTTCCCCTAAGGACTGTCTTCATTGCAGGAGATTGCCACTCATGGTGCCTGACATGGACAGAGTCATGGACACTAGGGTGTGCTATCCCTGCTCAATCCCTTTGCCACATTTGCTTTAGAGAAGGTCTCCCTTGATTTGGAGCCTTTGCTTCGCTAAAAAAAAAAAAAAAAAGGACTTCTGTTTAGGAGCCGAAAAAAGGTTTCTTGGCCTACGGGCATATGTGTCTTACTATTGGCATGTCTGCTCAGGTTGCATTCTGCAGGAGGTCTTTCAGGCTCCTTTTGAGGGAGAAACAATCCTGGCAGGGAACCCCATGCCACTTTGGTTCATTATTGTTCTGTCACCAGACAGAGGATCATAACCCCCTCTGGTGAAGTGTAATTCTCAGTTAGTTTTGTAGATTAGTTGTGTATTGTTATGTCTTCTTTCAGGATAACCCTGGGATGTAACGGCTGTCTATCACCACCATTGGAACAGATGAAGACCTGTGGTAAGCAGAGTATTCCTCTCAAAGGAGCAATGCTCTGGTTCCGCTTGTATGTAACTGATAGTCGCAGGGATCTGCAGTCAGGATGTATAATTTGTGCAAATGTATGATTAACAGTGTACATGTGTTGTTTGTACTTTTATACAAATGTTACCCCTTTTCAGGTTTGCTTCCTTTTTCCCTTCCCACTTAATTAATAAATATGAGATGCCTTTCCTCCTTATTTAAGGAGGTATTTTTCAATTTACTTTCCTACAACTGAGGACAGTTGTGATTTTAGTGGGGGGTGAATGTAGCACCCTCTACCTAAAGGTAGGTGCTAGAGTAATATTTTTCTAGCTTAGGGCTCAGATACAGGTAAATTTATCCAGGCCTGTGCTGTAGGCTAAGCCTGGATGTTGTGATTTGGTATTGGGAGTGTTCAGTGTAGTGGTGGGTGTGGCCACCTGTACTCTGGCTCAGAGATCAAGCAGAGGAAGTAGCAGTCAAGCGGATGAGAGTAGAGCAGCATTCTGTGACCGGGGACACAGAATGGCCCTTTACAGAGGAGAAGGTCAGTGTAACAGAAAACAAGGAGAAGCTGGTCAGAGCAGTGTAGAATGCTGTGGCCAGGGAACACAGCATTGTCAGAAACGGACTGGCTGAGAGCAGTAGTCCACTTATTGCCATGTGTCAGGTCATCGGGGGGAGATGCCGTGTCATTTCTGGCCTGGTTAGCACATTGGTAATATCTTCCAAAGACTGGGTGACTGTCAGTTTCATGGAGTCTGGAAGAGAGGGTGTGTAAGCCTCTGACTCTTTGATTCATAAAGGCAATATCATTCTGGTCTACAAGTCGGAATTATTCAGAGAGATTTCTCTTGTCCCATTGGAAGTGAAGTTAGTAACTTAAGTATTTGCAACAGAAAGAGAAGAAGAAACGGTCAGTAGAGAAGTTAAAGCACAGAAGTACAAATTTACAAGGCCACGGCCACGCATAATGTCAAGAATGTGCTGTGTGATGGGCATCTCATATTTCCTTTTTTTCTCTCATCCAAGTTGTACCTCACAATAAAGTAACAAAATGGATCAAAATGACTGTTCATTGTCTTTAAAATGGTGAATGGGGGATTGGCAGCAGGGTGATTGGCCGATTGCTAGTAACCAAATCAGCAGCCCTTACGGGGGTACCGCTGCATATGCACAGATCCTCCTCTTCTTGCCCTGACTCCAGAACATGTCTGAATAACACAGGGCCTTTGGAGTCGGGCTGCACATGCTCAGTTTGGTGTGTACTGCTAGAGAGGTATTTTTTTTCTTGGCAGAGTGTATGTGATCAGCACAGGGCCAAGCAGCACTGTCTAGACAGAGGGTCAGGGGTCCTGCATCCTTTATAGGACAGCTCAGTGCCGTATGAAAACTCCTACAAGCTTTACCAAAAACTGATAGAAGTCATAAGATTGCTATATACTGCTGATGAGAAAAGGTATTTAGCAGTTTATATTTTCTAAAATAATTGCATTCCCATGTTCTGTACTGTGGGAGACCAGATATTGCGAATGCAGGGTCCTGGGTTTAGTAACACTTTAAAGTCACTCATGTAATGTGTAGGACCCTAAGTGCAAACGTATGACAGGACCCATGTTCGGACTTTGTACCAGTCTCTGTATAACATATATTTTTTCCTCACTTACAGTTAAACAGTTGTGTTTCCCTGTGCCCAAACAGGTTTTTGTGCTATGAATGAGACAGCTCAGTGTTTTTTTTATGTTAGTTTGCTTTTTCTGTCCTTTCTTTGTAAAGGGTTTTTACCTGTTTTGTATTTGACATAATTGCTTTCATTCATGATATAGAACCCTCAATGAAGACTATAACAAGCCACTTAGAATTTTAATCTATAGTACTGAGACAAGTTTTGTTTAGTTTACTTGTTTTACTGCTTTTAGCTTAAAAAAATAGGATACTGCCAAGACTTAGGAAGTGGAAGTAACAATTAACACTAATCTAACAATAATGTTGTCATGGCCACCCTGTGGTTAACAAGTTCTACAGTGTCTTCCACATATCAAGTCTAGGCATGCATGCAGTCCAACAGCCAACTAAAAGGATTGTTTGCTGCTTTTTGCAAGGCACTACTATTAATGCCAAGATCCTGTGATGGGTGGGATCATCAGATTTGGCAAGCCTGATTACATTTGTCATTGCATGCACTAAAGACATGTGAAACACGAGATCTGTACACTTTTTGTAATTTCAGATAAACATTACATGCAGAGCCAGGGCTTTTTTCGTCTCACTAGAGGTGGTGGGACTTTCCTGTCCTGCCTCCTAAACACCGCCCAAAATTGCCTCGGCTCCCAAACACTGACTGTCTTTTTTTTGAAAGAACAAAGAAACAAATTACAGTATTATGCAGCCATTTATATAGCACTATATTGTATATATTGTAAAGCACTGCACGGTGCTTTTTTTTTTTATAACTGACAGTTTTTATTATTTTTTCCACAGAAAAACAATACAGCATTATAGCATTGGGTACAGGGAGAGAAAGAAATCGCAATGTCTCATTTCAACTTGGCACATAATTACCCAAACATTGGGCGGCAAAGCCTTTCATTATAAACAGTTAGTGAGAAAATAAAGTGGGTTTACTGGATTATAATACATCTCAAACAGTATATCCGTTAGTACCCTTTGCATAAATGTATAAATTCACAGAAAGAGAAAATAAAGAAAAGAGTAGAGAAAAGAGGAAGAAGAGGGAGGGGACGGCCACCCATCTCCAGAACCCGGAACAAGTCGGTGGGGGGATGGGTCATAGATACATAAGTGACACATATCATTAGGTCGCAGGAGTCTCCAACAGGACCCAGGGCTCCCAAATACGGTTATGCTTTTCAAGAGTGTCATTTAATGAGGCCGTAAGATATTCCATTCTCTTGACATCTCTGATCCTGGAATGCAGCTCAGTCAGTGAGGGGGTTTCTCTTTTTTTCCACTTTAGAGCCACCAAACAGCGTGCTGCAGTAAGCACATGGGCTAAGAGTTTTTTGGATATTTTAGAGAAGGTGGCAGGTGGAAGGCCCAAGAGAAAAATCCTCGGATCAAGGAGCACTTCAACATCAAAGATGGTCTGGAGTAGGGATTGTACCATACCCCAGTAGGGGATGATTAGAGAGCAGGTCCAATAGACATGAAATAATGTTCCCCTATCCTTATAACATCTCCAACAGCGGGGGTCAGCCATAGGGTATATGGAGTGGAGCAGGTCAGGGGTCTGATACCAATGAAATAGAATCTTATATTGATTCTCTTTATAAAGCGTGCATATGGAGCTTTTAGTAGCCTGGGTCCATATGGATTGCCAGGTCTTTAAGGATAAGTCTGTGCCCAATGCCTGCTCCCACCTAGCCATATATGGGTGTCGCGACCCATCTGGTGAGATGTCAGTGACCAGTATCTGATATGTGCGGGAAATCAAGCCCTTAGGGGACGAACCCTCTAAACATAGCTTTTCAAAGTCTGTCAGGGGGGAAAATCTTAAATTCGACTTCAGTGATTGTGCATAGTGGCGTATTTGTAGGTAACTGAAAAAGGCCTGTTTGGGGATGTCAAAAGTCTCTTGCAGTTCTTGGAAGGATCGTAGCATTCTGGTTTTAGGGTCAATTAGTTGTCCATAACGGAATATGGCCTTATCCATCCAGAAATGGGACATCTGTGAGGTTAAGCTGTCAGGGATATTGGGTGTAAATAGGAATGAAGTGACTGGGGAAGATGTGGTGGAGAGCGGATATTTCAATTTGGCCCGTCGCCATAGTGTACGTAAGAGAGCCATTGGTCCTAGCAATTGTACGCTGCCTGGAGGTATATCAGAGCTCCAGAGCATGGAGTTTGGGTGTATGGGGGCTAGCCACAACTTTTCTATTTGTGTTCACCTATTGTAAGCATGTAAGGTGCACCAGGAGGCTATAGGCCTTAATTGAGCTGCTAGATAATACTTAGCTATATTGGGGAACGCCAGTCCACCTTGGTTGCGTGGAGCATATAGAACTGATCTAGCAACGCGGTGTCTTTTGTAATTCCATAAAAAGTTTATCACGTCACCCTGAAGTTTTTTTAGGTGTGAACACGGGATGGGAATAGGGAGCGTCTCAAAAAGATATAGAAGTCTAAGTAGTATTGTCATCTTCAAGGTTGTGAGTCTACCAAAAAGGGATAGTTTCAAAGATTTCCATTTAGTTAGGGAGGCTCTGATAGAGGCGAACATTAGGGGGAAGTTGGCCTTGTATAGAGTATCGTATGTGGGTGTAATATGTACTCCCAGGTATTTTAAAGAAGAGGACCGCCAAGAGTATGGGAATGTTTGTGAAAGTGTTGAAAGTGTATGGGGGGATAAATTAAGAGGAAGAACCTCCGTCTTAGAACTATTAATTTTATAACCCGAGAGGGTGCTATATCTCTCCAGCTCCCCTTGTAAGTTCGGGAGAGATATGCGAGGTTGGGTGAGAGTGAGGAGGACATCATCCGCAAATAGGGATATCTTAAAATCTCTAGTACGGACTGGAATACCATGAATACTTGGGTTATTTCTGATATGGGCTGCTAGTGGTTCAATGCATAGGGCATATAAAAGAGGGGAGAGTGGACAACCTTGACGGGTCCCATTAGAGATCAGAAAGGTAGGAGAAGTAGCAAAGTTAGTACGAACCTGCGCTGTTGGGGCCGAGTAGAGATGGGTGATAGCTCGGAGGAATGGGCCCTCAATACCAGCCCGGTTGAGAGTCGCGAACAGGAAAGGCCAGTCTAGCCTGTCAAAGGCTTTTTTCGGCATCCAGACTAAGCAGTATTGCCTCCATTGTATTCCTGTTCGCAACCTCCACCAGGTCAATAACCCTACGGGTGTTATCCCCAGCCTGTCGACAAGGGATAAAGCCCACCTGGTCCCTATGGACCAGGGATGGCATGAAGTTGTTTAATCTGTTTGCCAGTAGTTTCGTAAAAATTTTTAAGTCTGTATTGAGGAGTGCTATCGGTCTGTAATTGAACGGTAGAGTGTGGTCTTTCCCTGGTTTTGGGATTAGTGTCAGGTAGGAGTTTTGCATATCTCTGTGGATGGGTGTGTCAGAAAGAAATGAATTAAAGAGATTTGTCATATGGGGAAGTAAATATCATAGGAACGTTTTATAATAGAGGTACGGTAGTCCGTCAGGCCCAGGGGCCTTATTATTTGGCAACAGTTTAATTGTTTCCGCTACCTCCTCCTCTGTAATGGAGGCGTTAAGAGTCTCCAGAGCAGAGGAGGTAAGCCTAGGGGTATCCGCTTCCGCTAAATAGGTATGGATGGCCTGCGATAGGTCAGAAGGGGGTGGGTTGTGCGGAACATTCGGATCATTATACAGTGCAGAGTAGAAGTCATGAAAAAGTTGTGCTATTTTGTTAGGGTGGGACTGAAGGACGCCATTTGCCTCCCTAAGTTGTGTGGTAGTAGCTGTTGCTGCCTTGTCGCGAAGCTGCTTCGCCAAAAGCGTATGTGGTTTGTTGGCTTTGTCGTAATAAGTCTGTCTAAGCTTAATCAACGCCTTTTCTATCTTACCCATGTCTATATCTTTCAGTCCAGCCCTTACACTAGTGAGTTCTCTAAGGATTGTTAGGGACGGGGATATGAGCAAGCGTGCTTCTAGATGTTTAAGTCTGTCTAAAAGTGCGCTACGTGTTGCATTAGCGTTTCTTTTCAGGGCAGTGGAGAGCGAGATGCATTGGCTTCGGAAGACCGCCTTGTGGGCTTCCTACAAAGATGAGGCGGAGATCTCAGAGGAGCAATTTTCCGCAAAATACAGCTTCAAAGTTTGTTCTAATTCTATTCTAGAAGGATCATGTTTAAGTAGAAAGTCGTTTAGACGCCAATGGCATTTAGGAAAGGAGCTTGGGGAGAGTGCTAGGGAGAGTGTAATCAGGGCATGGTCCGACCAAGAAATGGCCTGGATGTCTGAGTTCGTACATGTTCGCAAAGTCGAGGCATTAACAAAGAAATAATCAAGTCGTGAGTGGGACATATGGGGATGGGAGTAGAAAGTGAATTTTTTAGCTGATGGATAGGTGGTGCGCCAGGCATCGAACAGGGCATATTTCCTAGTAAGTTGGCGAAACTGGGTGGCTGACCTATTGGCGGTTACTTGGGATTTCCTCTGACCCATTGAGTATTTATCAAGACCCGGAGAATGGACAAGGTTAAAATCTCCTCCGATCACCAGATACTGATGGGGGGCCTCAAACAGGCGGTCAAAGACCCTAGACAGAAAGGGGATTTGATTCGTGTTTGGGGCATAGACATTACAGAGAGTGATGTTCACCCCTCTCCAAAGGCCTCGGAGGATGAGGTAGTGTCCCAATGGGTCAGAGTATAGAGATTGTAACTGGAAGGGGGAGCCTTGCTTAAAAAGGATTGCTACCCCTGCCCGTTTATGTGGGCCAGAGGCCTGGTATATGTGAGAATATTGTCGTCGTGCAAATGTCATGGTGCCCGTTTTATCAAGGTGGGTCTCCTGAATGAAAATAATGTCAGCTTTAGACCGTTTGAACACTCGTAGCGCTAGGCTTCTCTTAACATTTGAGTTAAGGCCCTTTACGTTTAGTGAAAATATGTCAATCATGGTGGATATTTTGTGGAAAGAAACGGTAGCTTACCTAGCGGATGTGGTAGAGTCTTGGAGTATAGGAGGTCCCTATAGTGGGTCTCCAGGATGAGTGCGGTTTGGAGGTCTACGACCCCCCGAACATGAACCCGGTCCCGGAGATGGGCGGCGCCCAAAAGATTGAGAAGGGGAAGAAGAATGGGAATAGCAGTAGAAGATGAGCAGAGAAAAGAGTACAAAAAACAGGAAAAAAACACAAAAGTTAGTACAAAATTAAGGTTAGTTAACCATTCACAATATAACCCACCTATACAAAGTGATGGGGTGGGAAACTCCAGAGGGCCCCCTCTGACATAGGAGGCAAAAGTGCCCCTGTCAGAGGAAGTAAAAGAAGGAGCCATTCGGAGAGCCCCGGGGGGGAGGAGAGGATGGACCCAAGGAGGGGATAACCCCCTTCCGGGCCTGCCCGCATCTAAAGTCAAAAAATGAAAAATTAAATAACAGAAAAAATATGGAACCTGCAAGCGTCAACTGGTAACCGACATGTCTATACTCATGACTATGGCCCGAATAAAAGAATAAACCATTGAAGCTATTGATTCGTGAGATTTGGAGCAATAGTAAGATGTGTTTTGTAAATTCAAAAACGATAATATAAAAGTATAAATGCAAGAGATATCTCTCTTCGTAATAGTATACCCTCCCAACTAACCATGCCCCTCCTCTGAGACAGAAAATAAGAGAAAGAGGAGAGAGAGAGAGAGTAAGTGAGTGGGCGTAGGTAGATGCAGGAGGGGTGGGATGGAAAGGGGGAGGGAAGGGGGAAAAGGGGAGGGGAAGGAAGGGATAAAAGGGGGAGAGGGGGAGAGGGTAAGGAAGAAGAGGGAGTGTGAGAAAGAGGAGGAGCATGGGGGGGGGGTGACATAACCCGGCTAGCTATACAAGTCCTATCTAAACCTTATAGTCACAATCATACATGTGTTGTTAACTTGAGAGAGAATCTGGTTGCTGAGTAGGTCCATACTATAGATGAATAAAAATCAAAAAATATTTAAAAAATATTTCTATAGGGCGCACAGGGCTAGTATAGTCTAGATAATGTCTCTATATAAGGCAGTCCCAAATAAGCATGAGGATGCTGGTGGAAATGGTGGAAATGATGGGATGGTATTCTTCAACACAAAGGGCTGCAGCTTAATAAGACTGAAGCAGGGTCTATAGAAACACAAGAAAACAAACAAAGGCGCCTCTAAGTGTAGAAGAAAGACAAGTTTAATGCCCCAACTGGGTTCCAAAAGCACTTACAAGATGGAAGGTGTAGTCAGGCACTTCGCAAGTGGAGCTGCATTGGAAAGGGTCACAGTGGGAGGAAGCATTCAGAGCGGATGGATGTAATACAAGGCAGCGGCAGTGTGGAACAGAGGAAGCCGCTGTGAGGCCGGCGTCGTTAGCACGAAGAGACGGCGTAACCGGAAATGATGTCATCCACTGGAGCGGTTCCTTAACCAGCATGGACCGCAAACAGACAGCCGAAGGGAGGAAGTGTCGTCATCAATAAGGGACGCGTTTCGGAACGGTCATACGTTCCTTTTTCAACCAATGACTATAATGATGGCTATGCTTGATATATATACACACACACAAACTAATAGTGGGTTGGCCGGGGGCGGGGGCAACAATCAAAATTTGATAATAACATAATATAAAAATGTCTAAATACATTTGAATACATAGAAACACAAGTAACAGCATTTTAAAAGAAGGCAATGAGAAATATATATACAGTATATGTATGGGATATTAGGAAGAAAAACGAAAGTAAAAACTAAAATGATGGAGAGTTAAAAAGGGGGAGGGTATATAATGTATTCTATCAATAGGGTGTCTGGAATGGACTAACACGCAGCCTTACATGTACAACGGCATGATAAAAATAAATAGAAACAAAGAGGCAAATATAAATAGCAGAATAAAAAATGGCAGAATAAAAAATGAAATTGGGACATTTGTGTCACCAATACTATCGAAAGGTGGTAATATTAGACTACCGCAAATACTGAAGTAAAAGAGAGAGGGCTGGATTAATATTATCATAAAATTGCGCTGACTTCAAAATCCTCATTTAACCCTCCAGGGGCTAAAACATTTAATAAAAATATCCAATACATTTCCCTGTGACATAGTCGTCGGTAGCGTTCAGCTGGGGGAAGATCTTTTGGCATTGCCTCAATGACCCATACTTTGAGGCCGTTGGTGGACTTATCGTGGGCGTGGAGGTAGTGTCTGGGGACACTATGATTATCTAAACCGCCTTCAATAAACCGGCGGTGTTCACCAAAACGTTTACGTAGTGGCCGGATGGTACGTCCTACATAAAATAAGCCACAGGGACATGTGAGGCAATATATAACATAGTCAGATGAGCATGTATGAAAGCCCTTGATTGAGTATGTTTTGCCTTTAACCTGAAAGTCTTTCTGGCCATGTACCACAAAGCTACAAGTCTTGCAGAGAGGCTTACGGCACTGGTACATCCCCGAGATGGCTAGGAATGTGGGCATGTGGTGGCCAGGAGGCAAAGGTCTGGCCTTAAGTTTGCTGGTCGCTACCCTGCTTTTGATGTTAGGTGCCTTTCTATAGGCAAATTGAGGTCTATTGGGCAGGGTGGGAAGAAGGTGTTCATCTTGTAATAACAGAGGCCAGTGTTTTTTTACAATATTTTCCATTTGCTTATGTTGAGTATGGAATTGGGTGATAAATCGTAAATTACCCTTTTGGGGGCGTGGACGAGGGTTCTCAGTGAACGGTGTGCTCTTATATTTTTGATAAGCTGCATCTACAAGATCAACAGGAAAACCCTTTTCGAGAAATTTTTCTTTCAAAGTTGAACCTTCAATGTCATAATCATTGTTTAGAGTGCAATTCTTTTTTAGCCTACAGAACTGACTTTTGGGTACATTGTTTAGCCACAGGGGATGATGACAGCTATTGTAATGGAGGAAAGAATTCCCAGCTGTTGGCTTAATGTAATTTCTGGCATGTATCTCCTTGCCTATCCAAAAAAGTTCGAGGTCCAAAAAGGCTAGTTTATATTGGTCGATGACAGAGGTGAAAGTCAGGCCCATGCTGTTGGTGTTGCAATATCTGACAAAGTCAGAAAAGACTGATGCATTGCCATCCCATATGATGATCACGTCATCTATATACCGGCCATAAAAAACAATGTGGGAGGAAAATGGATTGTTATTCCATATATATTGATGCTCCCAGTGCCCCATGGTAAGGTTCGCATATGAGGGTGCAAAGTGCGCCCCCATAGCTGTACCTCGTATCTGCAGGAAAAAATCATCCTCAAATTTAAAATAATTGTGTGTAAGGCAGAAGGAAGTGGCTTCGACAATGAAGGAAGCTTGTCTCGGATTAAGCATGGGGTCTTGACAAAGAAAAAACTGTAGGGCATTGAGGCCCACTTCATGGGGTATGGATGTATATAGAGACTGGACGTCCAGAGAAGCCCAATGGTAATTGTGGTCCCAAGAGTACGTTGTTAAGATCTCTAACAGTTGGACACCATCTCTAATGTGCGACTGAAGGGATTGGGCTAATGGCTGGAGGAATTGGTCTATATATTGTGAAAGTCCGCTGCTGATGCTGTCCATAGACGCCACAATCGGTCGCCCAGGTGGTGTTTTTGGGTCTTTATGCACCTTGGGCAGATGGTAGAAATAGGGTGTAAAGTGTACTTCTTTAATCAGAAAAGAAGCTTCTTGTTGGGTAATGATGTTGTCGTTTAGTGCTGTCTTAACAAGGGAGGAAGCTTCTAGGGTAAATGAGGGTAGAGGATCTTTATTGAGTCTGGTATATGTGTTGTTGTCAGATAGCAATCGAGTGGCTTCAGAGACATAGTCAACTCTGTTTTGTATCACTATACCTCCCCCTTTGTCAGCACTTTTGATAACCAAATCCAGATTGTTGGTAAGTGTGTCAAGGGCTCTTTGTTCACGATGAGTGAGATTAGAGATGGCTTTTTTATTTTTGTTACAGAGCTCCTGTATTTCCGCATGGACAATGCGGTAGAAAGCATCAATGCATGAGCCTTTGGACTGAGTGGGATAAAAGACCGAAGGGGGTTTAAACGTAGTGTTTTGAATGGGTGGAGAGGTTATTAAATGTTGTGTGTATAGGAAGTAATTCTCATGATCTGCCTGTGAAGGAGATGGAGTGAAGGGATGGCTGTAGAGTTCTTCCAAGATGGAAAGGGGATCACTTTCTGTATGGACATCAGTGGTGTTATGTGATGCATCAGGTATGTGAGAATCAGTATGTGGACGGTATTTTGTGGATTGGATGTTAAAGAATCTCTTTAGAGTAAGAAGACGGACAAATTTATTTAGATCCTTAAAGAGAAGAAAGGGATTTGGTGGAGCGGATGGAGCAAAATTTAGGCCTCGACTAAGTAAGGAGATTTCATCTGTGGTTAGAGCATGGGTGGAGAGATTGAAGATTTTAACAGTGCTTTCTTTTTGCTGGGGTCTGGAGTGAGACCTGCCTCCTCTGCCTCGACAACCTCTTCTGTGTGTTTTCTTTTTTGTGATTTTGTCCGAGGAGGGTCGAATACTAAAAAAGGAACCGCAGTTAATACTGAAGGTTGAGTCGTGGCAAGCGGTGTCAAAAGTGAAGTGTTAGGACCAAACGAAACCAACGAACCGGGAGAAACTCTAGAAGGAGTATGTGTGTTATTTGCAGTGGTATTATGTATGGTAGCGGTTGAGCAGGGGAGGACAGCAGAGATGTTTGGTGCAGTGGAGATGGGAGTGACCTGTGCCAATGGCATAGGCTGGATAAGATCTGGGTTGTTATTGGGGGATGATGACGTAGATGCCAGAGCAGAGGTGTTATTTTCTTTATTGTGTGTAATAGGTCCAGAAGGGACTGTGGATGTTGTTTTGAGAGGGATTATTTTACGGGGAACAATGGGGGCAAAAGGATTAATATCCATAAGGGATGGAAGGTCGTTGGTCGATTTACGTTTCCAGGAGAAGATGTTGTTACTGCTATAATCTTTCAAATCTCTACTGAATTTCCCTAATTTGTGTTTGATCAAAATGTCTTCCTTTTTGTATGCTTGTTTGGTCAGGATAGACAGCCAGAGAGATGGTAAATGAGTGGTAAGGTCTGTGATTTGATGAAATACTGTTTTTATTTGATGAAAGCATTGTTCATATTTGATGTGCCTCTGTGTGGAGATAATTTTGATCCATTTGTTGGTGCAAAACTCAGAAATGGATGACCATTCTTTCTGTGACTCGGTGTCTAAAAAGGAACATGTTTTCAAAATTCTAAGGCCCCTAGGAGTAATGTGGGCAGACAAATATTTGAGAAGGAAAAATTCATCCCACCACTGCTGATTGGCGGAAATGACTAACTTTTCCAATTTCCGAAATAGTGTGCAGAGAGATTTGTATTTAGGATGGGAAAATTGAGGTATGGGTTTAAAAAATTCTTTAGGTATAAAGGCCAATAGATCATTTATTTTAGAGTATTTTAGAAAATCTATTTCAGACAAGAAATCCATAACTGGAAAAGAAGAAATGGGGAAAAAAAAAAAAAAAAAAAAAAAAAAAAAAAAAAAAGGGAGGGAAAAGGGAAGTGATCAATAGATAAAAGGATAAAATTGCTGTACAGTGGAAATACGCACAAAATTCATTTAGAAATATGTGTATGTGAAATGTATATAGATAGTGAATAAAATTATACACATGTAAATTTAAAACATGATATAAAATAAATAAGAGACTGGCAATAAATGCATGAATACAATAGTCCGTGCGTCAACCTAAATTGGCTTCATATAAAGGCAAATAAAAATCAAAAAATATTTAAAAAATATTTCTATAGGGCGCACAGGGCTAGTATAGTCTAGATAATGTCTCTATATAAGGCAGTCCCAAATAAGCATGAGGATGCTGGTGGAAATGGTGGAAATGATGGGATGGTATTCTTCAACACAAAGGGCTGCAGCTTAATAAGACTGAAGCAGGGTCTATAGAAACACAAGAAAACAAACAAAGGCGCCTCTAAGTGTAGAAGAAAGACAAGTTTAATGCCCCAACTGGGTTCCAAAAGCACTTACAAGATGGAAGGTGTAGTCAGGCACTTCGCAAGTGGAGCTGCATTGGAAAGGGTCACAGTGGGAGGAAGCATTCAGAGCGGATGGATGTAATACAAGGCAGCGGCAGTGTGGAACAGAGGAAGCCGCTGTGAGGCCGGCGTCGTTAGCACGAAGAGACGGCGTAACCGGAAATGATGTCATCCACTGGAGCGGTTCCTTAACCAGCATGGACCGCAAACAGACAGCCGAAGGGAGGAAGTGTCGTCATCAATAAGGGACGCGTTTCGGAACGGTCATACGTTCCTTTTTCAACCAATGACTATAATGATGGCTATGCTTGATATATATACACACACACAAACTAATAGTGGGTTGGCCGGGGGCGGGGGCAACAATCAAAATTTGATAATAACATAATATAAAAATGTCTAAATACATTTGAATACATAGAAACACAAGTAACAGCATTTTAAAAGAAGGCAATGAGAAATATATATACAGTATATGTATGGGATATTAGGAAGAAAAACGAAAGTAAAAACTAAAATGATGGAGAGTTAAAAAGGGGGAGGGTATATAATGTATTCTATCAATAGGGTGTCTGGAATGGACTAACACGCAGCCTTACATGTACAACGGCATGATAAAAATAAATAGAAACAAAGAGGCAAATATAAATAGCAGAATAAAAAATGGCAGAATAAAAAATGAAATTGGGACATTTGTGTCACCAATACTATCGAAAGGTGGTAATATTAGACTACCGCAAATACTGAAGTAAAAGAGAGAGGGCTGGATTAATATTATCATAAAATTGCGCTGACTTCAAAATCCTCATTTAACCCTCCAGGGGCTAAAACATTTAATAAAAATATCCAATACATTTCCCTGTGACATAGTCGTCGGTAGCGTTCAGCTGGGGGAAGATCTTTTGGCATTGCCTCAATGACCCATACTTTGAGGCCGTTGGTGGACTTATCGTGGGCGTGGAGGTAGTGTCTGGGGACACTATGATTATCTAAACCGCCTTCAATAAACCGGCGGTGTTCACCAAAACGTTTACGTAGTGGCCGGATGGTACGTCCTACATAAAATAAGCCACAGGGACATGTGAGGCAATATATAACATAGTCAGATGAGCATGTATGAAAGCCCTTGATTGAGTATGTTTTGCCTTTAACCTGAAAGTCTTTCTGGCCATGTACCACAAAGCTACAAGTCTTGCAGAGAGGCTTACGGCACTGGTACATCCCCGAGATGGCTAGGAATGTGGGCATGTGGTGGCCAGGAGGCAAAGGTCTGGCCTTAAGTTTGCTGGTCGCTACCCTGCTTTTGATGTTAGGTGCCTTTCTATAGGCAAATTGAGGTCTATTGGGCAGGGTGGGAAGAAGGTGTTCATCTTGTAATAACAGAGGCCAGTGTTTTTTTACAATATTTTCCATTTGCTTATGTTGAGTATGGAATTGGGTGATAAATCGTAAATTACCCTTTTGGGGGCGTGGACGAGGGTTCTCAGTGAACGGTGTGCTCTTATATTTTTGATAAGCTGCATCTACAAGATCAACAGGAAAACCCTTTTCGAGAAATTTTTCTTTCAAAGTTGAACCTTCAATGTCATAATCATTGTTTAGAGTGCAATTCTTTTTTAGCCTACAGAACTGACTTTTGGGTACATTGTTTAGCCACAGGGGATGATGACAGCTATTGTAATGGAGGAAAGAATTCCCAGCTGTTGGCTTAATGTAATTTCTGGCATGTATCTCCTTGCCTATCCAAAAAAGTTCGAGGTCCAAAAAGGCTAGTTTATATTATATTATATTCACTATCTATATACATTTCACATACACATATTTCTAAATGAATTTTGTGCGTATTTCCACTGTACAGCAATTTTATCCTTTTATCTATTGATCACTTCCCTTTTCCCTCCCTTTTTTTTTTTTTTTTTTTTTTTTTTTTTCCCCATTTCTTCTTTTCCAGTTATGGATTTCTTGTCTGAAATAGATTTTCTAAAATACTCTAAAATAAATGATCTATTGGCCTTTATACCTAAAGAATTTTTTAAACCCATACCTCAATTTTCCCATCCTAAATACAAATCTCTCTGCACACTATTTCGGAAATTGGAAAAGTTAGTCATTTCCGCCAATCAGCAGTGGTGGGATGAATTTTTCCTTCTCAAATATTTGTCTGCCCACATTACTCCTAGGGGCCTTAGAATTTTGAAAACATGTTCCTTTTTAGACACCGAGTCACAGAAAGAATGGTCATCCATTTCTGAGTTTTGCACCAACAAATGGATCAAAATTATCTCCACACAGAGGCACATCAAATATGAACAATGCTTTCATCAAATAAAAACAGTATTTCATCAAATCACAGACCTTACCACTCATTTACCATCTCTCTGGCTGTCTATCCTGACCAAACAAGCATACAAAAAGGAAGACATTTTGATCAAACACAAATTAGGGAAATTCAGTAGAGATTTGAAAGATTATAGCAGTAACAACATCTTCTCCTGGAAACGTAAATCGACCAACGACCTTCCATCCCTTATGGATATTAATCCTTTTGCCCCCATTGTTCCCCGTAAAATAATCCCTCTCAAAACAACATCCACAGTCCCTTCTGGACCTATTACACACAATAAAGAAAATAACACCTCTGCTCTGGCATCTACGTCATCATCCCCCAATAACAACCCAGATCTTATCCAGCCTATGCCATTGGCACAGGTCACTCCCATCTCCACTGCACCAAACATCTCTGCTGTCCTCCCCTGCTCAACCGCTACCATACATAATACCACTGCAAATAACACACATACTCCTTCTAGAGTTTCTCCCGGTTCGTTGGTTTCGTTTGGTCCTAACACTTCACTTTTGACACCGCTTGCCACGACTCAACCTTCAGTATTAACTGCGGTTCCTTTTTTAGTATTCGACCCTCCTCGGACAAAATCACAAAAAAGAAAACACACAGAAGAGGTTGTCGAGGCAGAGGAGGCAGGTCTCACTCCAGACCCCAGCAAAAAGAAAGCACTGTTAAAATCTTCAATCTCTCCACCCATGCTCTAACCACAGATGAAATCTCCTTACTTAGTCGAGGCCTAAATTTTGCTCCATCCGCTCCACCAAATCCCTTTCTTCTCTTTAAGGATCTAAATAAATTTGTCCGTCTTCTTACTCTAAAGAGATTCTTTAACATCCAATCCACAAAATACCGTCCACATACTGATTCTCACATACCTGATGCATCACATAACACCACTGATGTCCATACAGAAAGTGATCCCCTTTCCATCTTGGAAGAACTCTACAGCCATCCCTTCACTCCATCTCCTTCACAGGCAGATCATGAGAATTACTTCCTATACACACAACATTTAATAACCTCTCCACCCATTCAAAACACTACGTTTAAACCCCCTTCGGTCTTTTATCCCACTCAGTCCAAAGGCTCATGCATTGATGCTTTCTACCGCATTGTCCATGCGGAAATACAGGAGCTCTGTAACAAAAATAAAAAAGCCATCTCTAATCTCACTCATCGTGAACAAAGAGCCCTTGACACACTTACCAACAATCTGGATTTGGTTATCAAAAGTGCTGACAAAGGGGGAGGTATAGTGATACAAAACAGAGTTGACTATGTCTCTGAAGCCACTCGATTGCTATCTGACAACAACACATATACCAGACTCAATAAAGATCCTCTACCCTCATTTACCCTAGAAGCTTCCTCCCTTGTTAAGACAGCACTAAACGACAACATCATTACCCAACAAGAAGCTTCTTTTCTGATTAAAGAAGTACACTTTACACCCTATTTCTACCATCTGCCCAAGGTGCATAAAGACCCAAAAACACCACCTGGGCGACCGATTGTGGCGTCTATGGACAGCATCAGCAGCGGACTTTCACAATATATAGACCAATTCCTCCAGCCATTAGCCCAATCCCTTCAGTCGCACATTAGAGATGGTGTCCAACTGTTAGAGATCTTAACAACGTACTCTTGGGACCACAATTACCATTGGGCTTCTCTGGACGTCCAGTCTCTATATACATCCATACCCCATGAAGTGGGCCTCAATGCCCTACAGTTTTTTCTTTGTCAAGACCCCATGCTTAATCCGAGACAAGCTTCCTTCATTGTCGAAGCCACTTCCTTCTGCCTTACACACAATTATTTTAAATTTGAGGATGATTTTTTCCTGCAGATACGAGGTACAGCTATGGGGGCGCACTTTGCACCCTCATATGCGAACCTTACCATGGGGCACTGGGAGCATCAATATATATGGAATAACAATCCATTTTCCTCCCACATTGTTTTTTATGGCCGGTATATAGATGACGTGATCATCATATGGGATGGCAATGCATCAGTCTTTTCTGACTTTGTCAGATATTGCAACACCAACAGCATGGGCCTGACTTTCACCTCTGTCATCGACCAATATAAACTAGCCTTTTTGGACCTCGAACTTTTTTGGATAGGCAAGGAGATACATGCCAGAAATTACATTAAGCCAACAGCTGGGAATTCTTTCCTCCATTACAATAGCTGTCATCATCCCCTGTGGCTAAACAATGTACCCAAAAGTCAGTTCTGTAGGCTAAAAAAGAATTGCACTCTAAACAATGATTATGACATTGAAGGTTCAACTTTGAAAGAAAAATTTCTCGAAAAGGGTTTTCCTGTTGATCTTGTAGATGCAGCTTATCAAAAATATAAGAGCACACCGTTCACTGAGAACCCTCGTCCACGCCCCCAAAAGGGTAATTTACGATTTATCACCCAATTCCATACTCAACATAAGCAAATGGAAAATATTGTAAAAAAACACTGGCCTCTGTTATTACAAGATGAACACCTTCTTCCCACCCTGCCCAATAGACCTCAATTTGCCTATAGAAAGGCACCTAACATCAAAAGCAGGGTAGCGACCAGCAAACTTAAGGCCAGACCTTTGCCTCCTGGCCACCACATGCCCACATTCCTAGCCATCTCGGGGATGTACCAGTGCCGTAAGCCTCTCTGCAAGACTTGTAGCTTTGTGGTACATGGCCAGAAAGACTTTCAGGTTAAAGGCAAAACATACTCAATCAAGGGCTTTCATACATGCTCATCTGACTATGTTATATATTGCCTCACATGTCCCTGTGGCTTATTTTATGTAGGACGTACCATCCGGCCACTACGTAAACGTTTTGGTGAACACCGCCGGTTTATTGAAGGCGGTTTAGATAATCATAGTGTCCCCAGACACTACCTCCACGCCCACGATAAGTCCACCAACGGCCTCAAAGTATGGGTCATTGAGGCAATGCCAAAAGATCTTCCCCCAGCTGAACGCTACCGACGACTATGTCACAGGGAAATGTATTGGATATTTTTATTAAATGTTTTAGCCCCTGGAGGGTTAAATGAGGATTTTGAAGTCAGCGCAATTTTATGATAATATTAATCCAGCCCTCTCTCTTTTACTTCAGTATTTGCGGTAGTCTAATATTACCACCTTTCGATAGTATTGGTGACACAAATGTCCCAATTTCATTTTTTATTCTGCCATTTTTTATTCTGCTATTTATATTTGCCTCTTTGTTTCTATTTATTTTTATCATGCCGTTGTACATGTAAGGCTGCGTGTTAGTCCATTCCAGACACCCTATTGATAGAATACATTATATACCCTCCCCCTTTTTAACTCTCCATCATTTTAGTTTTTACTTTCGTTTTTCTTCCTAATATCCCATACATATACTGTATATATATTTCTCATTGCCTTCTTTTAAAATGCTGTTACTTGTGTTTCTATGTATTCAAATGTATTTAGACATTTTTATATTATGTTATTATCAAATTTTGATTGTTGCCCCCGCCCCCGGCCAACCCACTATTAGTTTGTGTGTGTGTATATATATCAAGCATAGCCATCATTATAGTCATTGGTTGAAAAAGGAACGTATGACCGTTCCGAAACGCGTCCCTTATTGATGACGACACTTCCTCCCTTCGGCTGTCTGTTTGCGGTCCATGCTGGTTAAGGAACCGCTCCAGTGGATGACATCATTTCCGGTTACGCCGTCTCTTCGTGCTAACGACGCCGGCCTCACAGCGGCTTCCTCTGTTCCACACTGCCGCTGCCTTGTATTACATCCATCCGCTCTGAATGCTTCCTCCCACTGTGACCCTTTCCAATGCAGCTCCACTTGCGAAGTGCCTGACTACACCTTCCATCTTGTAAGTGCTTTTGGAACCCAGTTGGGGCATTAAACTTGTCTTTCTTCTACACTTAGAGGCGCCTTTGTTTGTTTTCTTGTGTTTCTATAGACCCTGCTTCAGTCTTATTAAGCTGCAGCCCTTTGTGTTGAAGAATACCATCCCATCATTTCCACCATTTCCACCAGCATCCTCATGCTTATTTGGGACTGCCTTATATAGAGACATTATCTAGACTATACTAGCCCTGTGCGCCCTATAGAAATATTTTTTAAATATTTTTTGATTTTTATTTGCCTTTATATGAAGCCAATTTAGGTTGACGCACGGACTATTGTATTCATGCATTTATTGCCAGTCTCTTATTTATTTTATATCATGTTTTAAATTTACATGTGTATAATTTTATTCACTATCTATATACATTTCACATACACATATTTCTAAATGAATTTTGTGCGTATTTCCACTGTACAGCAATTTTATCCTTTTATCTATTGATCACTTCCCTTTTCCCTCCCTTTTTTTTTTTTTTTTTTTTTTTTTTTTTTTTTTTTTTTTTTTCCCCATTTCTTCTTTTCCAGTTATGGATTTCTTGTCTGAAATAGATTTTCTAAAATACTCTAAAATAAATGATCTATTGGCCTTTATACCTAAAGAATTTTTTAAACCCATACCTCAATTTTCCCATCCTAAATACAAATCTCTCTGCACACTATTTCGGAAATTGGAAAAGTTAGTCATTTCCGCCAATCAGCAGTGGTGGGATGAATTTTTCCTTCTCAAATATTTGTCTGCCCACATTACTCCTAGGGGCCTTAGAATTTTGAAAACATGTTCCTTTTTAGACACCGAGTCACAGAAAGAATGGTCATCCATTTCTGAGTTTTGCACCAACAAATGGATCAAAATTATCTCCACACAGAGGCACATCAAATATGAACAATGCTTTCATCAAATAAAAACAGTATTTCATCAAATCACAGACCTTACCACTCATTTACCATCTCTCTGGCTGTCTATCCTGACCAAACAAGCATACAAAAAGGAAGACATTTTGATCAAACACAAATTAGGGAAATTCAGTAGAGATTTGAAAGATTATAGCAGTAACAACATCTTCTCCTGGAAACGTAAATCGACCAACGACCTTCCATCCCTTATGGATATTAATCCTTTTGCCCCCATTGTTCCCCGTAAAATAATCCCTCTCAAAACAACATCCACAGTCCCTTCTGGACCTATTACACACAATAAAGAAAATAACACCTCTGCTCTGGCATCTACGTCATCATCCCCCAATAACAACCCAGATCTTATCCAGCCTATGCCATTGGCACAGGTCACTCCCATCTCCACTGCACCAAACATCTCTGCTGTCCTCCCCTGCTCAACCGCTACCATACATAATACCACTGCAAATAACACACATACTCCTTCTAGAGTTTCTCCCGGTTCGTTGGTTTCGTTTGGTCCTAACACTTCACTTTTGACACCGCTTGCCACGACTCAACCTTCAGTATTAACTGCGGTTCCTTTTTTAGTATTCGACCCTCCTCGGACAAAATCACAAAAAAGAAAACACACAGAAGAGGTTGTCGAGGCAGAGGAGGCAGGTCTCACTCCAGACCCCAGCAAAAAGAAAGCACTGTTAAAATCTTCAATCTCTCCACCCATGCTCTAACCACAGATGAAATCTCCTTACTTAGTCGAGGCCTAAATTTTGCTCCATCCGCTCCACCAAATCCCTTTCTTCTCTTTAAGGATCTAAATAAATTTGTCCGTCTTCTTACTCTAAAGAGATTCTTTAACATCCAATCCACAAAATACCGTCCACATACTGATTCTCACATACCTGATGCATCACATAACACCACTGATGTCCATACAGAAAGTGATCCCCTTTCCATCTTGGAAGAACTCTACAGCCATCCCTTCACTCCATCTCCTTCACAGGCAGATCATGAGAATTACTTCCTATACACACAACATTTAATAACCTCTCCACCCATTCAAAACACTACGTTTAAACCCCCTTCGGTCTTTTATCCCACTCAGTCCAAAGGCTCATGCATTGATGCTTTCTACCGCATTGTCCATGCGGAAATACAGGAGCTCTGTAACAAAAATAAAAAAGCCATCTCTAATCTCACTCATCGTGAACAAAGAGCCCTTGACACACTTACCAACAATCTGGATTTGGTTATCAAAAGTGCTGACAAAGGGGGAGGTATAGTGATACAAAACAGAGTTGACTATGTCTCTGAAGCCACTCGATTGCTATCTGACAACAACACATATACCAGACTCAATAAAGATCCTCTACCCTCATTTACCCTAGAAGCTTCCTCCCTTGTTAAGACAGCACTAAACGACAACATCATTACCCAACAAGAAGCTTCTTTTCTGATTAAAGAAGTACACTTTACACCCTATTTCTACCATCTGCCCAAGGTGCATAAAGACCCAAAAACACCACCTGGGCGACCGATTGTGGCGTCTATGGACAGCATCAGCAGCGGACTTTCACAATATATAGACCAATTCCTCCAGCCATTAGCCCAATCCCTTCAGTCGCACATTAGAGATGGTGTCCAACTGTTAGAGATCTTAACAACGTACTCTTGGGACCACAATTACCATTGGGCTTCTCTGGACGTCCAGTCTCTATATACATCCATACCCCATGAAGTGGGCCTCAATGCCCTACAGTTTTTTCTTTGTCAAGACCCCATGCTTAATCCGAGACAAGCTTCCTTCATTGTCGAAGCCACTTCCTTCTGCCTTACACACAATTATTTTAAATTTGAGGATGATTTTTTCCTGCAGATACGAGGTACAGCTATGGGGGCGCACTTTGCACCCTCATATGCGAACCTTACCATGGGGCACTGGGAGCATCAATATATATGGAATAACAATCCATTTTCCTCCCACATTGTTTTTTATGGCCGGTATATAGATGACGTGATCATCATATGGGATGGCAATGCATCAGTCTTTTCTGACTTTGTCAGATATTGCAACACCAACAGCATGGGCCTGACTTTCACCTCTGTCATCGACCAATATAAACTAGCCTTTTTGGACCTCGAACTTTTTTGGATAGGCAAGGAGATACATGCCAGAAATTACATTAAGCCAACAGCTGGGAATTCTTTCCTCCATTACAATAGCTGTCATCATCCCCTGTGGCTAAACAATGTACCCAAAAGTCAGTTCTGTAGGCTAAAAAAGAATTGCACTCTAAACAATGATTATGACATTGAAGGTTCAACTTTGAAAGAAAAATTTCTCGAAAAGGGTTTTCCTGTTGATCTTGTAGATGCAGCTTATCAAAAATATAAGAGCACACCGTTCACTGAGAACCCTCGTCCACGCCCCCAAAAGGGTAATTTACGATTTATCACCCAATTCCATACTCAACATAAGCAAATGGAAAATATTGTAAAAAAACACTGGCCTCTGTTATTACAAGATGAACACCTTCTTCCCACCCTGCCCAATAGACCTCAATTTGCCTATAGAAAGGCACCTAACATCAAAAGCAGGGTAGCGACCAGCAAACTTAAGGCCAGACCTTTGCCTCCTGGCCACCACATGCCCACATTCCTAGCCATCTCGGGGATGTACCAGTGCCGTAAGCCTCTCTGCAAGACTTGTAGCTTTGTGGTACATGGCCAGAAAGACTTTCAGGTTAAAGGCAAAACATACTCAATCAAGGGCTTTCATACATGCTCATCTGACTATGTTATATATTGCCTCACATGTCCCTGTGGCTTATTTTATGTAGGACGTACCATCCGGCCACTACGTAAACGTTTTGGTGAACACCGCCGGTTTATTGAAGGCGGTTTAGATAATCATAGTGTCCCCAGACACTACCTCCACGCCCACGATAAGTCCACCAACGGCCTCAAAGTATGGGTCATTGAGGCAATGCCAAAAGATCTTCCCCCAGCTGAACGCTACCGACGACTATGTCACAGGGAAATGTATTGGATATTTTTATTAAATGTTTTAGCCCCTGGAGGGTTAAATGAGGATTTTGAAGTCAGCGCAATTTTATGATAATATTAATCCAGCCCTCTCTCTTTTACTTCAGTATTTGCGGTAGTCTAATATTACCACCTTTCGATAGTATTGGTGACACTAATGTCCCAATTTCATTTTTTATTCTGCCATTTTTTATTCTGCTATTTATATTTGCCTCTTTGTTTCTATTTATTTTCATCATGCCGTTGTACATGTAAGGCTGCGTGTTAGTCCATTCCAGACACCCTATTGATAGAATACATTATATACCCTCCCCCTTTTTAACTCTCCATCATTTTAGTTTTTACTTTCGTTTTTCTTCCTAATATCCCATACATATACTGTATATATATTTCTCATTGCCTTCTTTTAAAATGCTGTTACTTGTGTTTCTATGTATTCAAATGTATTTAGACATTTTTATATTATGTTATTATCAAATTTTGATTGTTGCCCCCGCCCCCGGCCAACCCACTATTAGTTTGTGTGTGTGTATATATATCAAGCATAGCCATCATTATAGTCATTGGTTGAAAAAGGAACGTATGACCGTTCCGAAACGCGTCCCTTATTGATGACGACACTTCCTCCCTTCGGCTGTCTGTTTGCGGTCCATGCTGGTTAAGGAACCGCTCCAGTGGATGACATCATTTCCGGTTACGCCGTCTCTTCGTGCTAACGACGCCGGCCTCACAGCGGCTTCCTCTGTTCCACACTGCCGCTGCCTTGTATTACATCCATCCGCTCTGAATGCTTCCTCCCACTGTGACCCTTTCCAATGCAGCTCCACTTGCGAAGTGCCTGACTACACCTTCCATCTTGTAAGTGCTTTTGGAACCCAGTTGGGGCATTAAACTTGTCTTTCTTCTACACTTAGAGGCGCCTTTGTTTGTTTTCTTGTTTTCCATACTATAGATGAGTAGGATAAGCAGGATATGTCTCCAGTTTATCAGGTAGAAAAACAGGAAGAGACAGACCATGTAAATCTGGAGTCAGACATCTAGGCAAGGAAGGAATTCAAATGAGCAGCAGTTCATCTCTGACGAGGTGGTGGGGAAGGACCCCCAGATTGCGGTCTTGTGCGTTTCCTGCCTGCGACTTGGATCCATGGTTCTGGGCGAGGTGGAGGTGTTGGCAACGGTTCCCATCCAGGGGTAGGTGGTACCGGAATATCCAATTCTCTGCAGAAAAATTGAAGATCCTCCGGGTATCGGAGGGTTGTGGACTTTCCATCTTTTTTTGCCGTGAGGGTAAAGGGGAAACCCCAGTGATAGCGGAAGTCATGTTCCCTTAACAGGGTGAGGAGTGGTTGCAAAGATCTTCTTTGTTGAAGGGTGATCCATGAGAGGTTTGGGAAAAGTTGTAGGGAGGCCCTGTCAAAATCAATGGCATGCATATTTCGCGCCTTTCTCATAATGTCCTCTTTGAGGGTGTAGTTGTGTACCCTGCAGATCACGTCTCGTGGGCGGGATCCTGGCCCACGGGGACGTAAAGCTCGATGTGCCCGATCCAGCTTAACTCGCTGGTGTTCCGGGTGACCTAGAATGCTATTGAAAATAGCTTGCAAAGTCACATTCAGGTCTTCTTCTTGTGTTGCCTCCGGTAGACCTCTGATCCTAATATTGTTACGCCTACCTCTATTGTCGAGGTCCTTAAGGTGTCGTTGGAAGTCTCTAAGGGTGGTGGCTTGTGAAGTTAAGCGATCATGTATTTGGGAGATTTCAAATTTGGTGTCGTTTGTTTCTTTCTCTAAGGATGCGACTTTAGTGGACAATTGGTGAAGATCAGTGCGGAGCATGCTAATCTCAGTTCTACAAGTGTCCCGCACTTCTTGAATTAGCATACGGAAGTCCTGTTTTGTGGGCATACAACGGACGTAATCTCACCAAGATGTACATGCTTCAGGGTCAGGGTCAATATCTGATGTAATGTGGACATGGGAGCCCTGCACTACAGCTGAATAGGAAGCTGGCATGGGGGGTCCCCTCTGAGGTGGTAGTGAAGGGGGAGTAGTGCTGGAATGCTTAGTTAGCAATGGGCCTTGCGGGCTCTTCGTGTGTGAATAAGCCCCCTGGGATCCTGATGGCCTCGGGGCCTGGGAAGGTGCTGGAGCCTGGACTGTGTCCCTCTGGAGGGGGGAGAGAGAGGGGGCTCTGTCCCTGTGCGGTTGGGAACGTTGTGGCAGGGAGTGGGGGTCCCATTCTGGAGCATAGGAGTCCCGGGGGGGATGGCTGGCCGGTGGATAGAGAGGGCGCAGGCCCTATGAGGCATGGGGGGAAAGTCAGCGATAGGCTGCCCAGTATATGGCATCCGGAGGGGGGAGGCGATTGGAAGGTCAGCAGGGGGGATTGGAGAGTGGGTAGTGGATAAGTCACCTTCGGATCCGTACCTGTTGCTCCTGCGGTCCAGGGAGGCTTGCAGAGAAGGAGATGGAGAGATTGCTGCGTGTGGCGCCGGCGCCATCTTGGCCTCGTGGTGTCCGGCCGTAGCTCCCTGCCCGAAATACTCGGTAATGAGTGGCGGGGGGACCGAGGAGGAGCGGGTAGCATGTCCTCTGGGGTCTGGTTCCTTGTTCTTGCGCGGTTTGCCATAATTAGTGGCGGAGAGATGCAGGTTACAGCTCTATGCAGGCAGGCCGGAGCGGGAGCTTCAGCAAGACACGTCTGCCCGGGAAGCCATCCAAGCCATGCCCCTTGCACGGTGCTTTTAATAAAATACTGTAGATAGTTGTGACAATAATAAATAAGGCCAATATTATTGGGGAAAAAGGACCTTGTTCACAAGCTAATTTATAAAATTTCCCTTTTAGAGTACTGCAGTCTATGATAAAAACTCCCATTCTAATATAATAGAGACCATAATTATGCAATACTACTGTAGTGCCCACAGCTACATATGTGTGTGAGCCACTAAGGCTGTATGGGAATGAAGTCCTGTGTGCCACCACTTTGAGTGCTGGCCGGGAAGGGAGCTCGCCTATGCTCCGGACAATGATAAAGAGTGATAGGTGTCCCGGAAGTCACACATCAACTCAAAGCTTGCTGTGTGATAGTGAATGGGAGCCTCAGCCTAGACCCATGCCAGGCCACGCACCCAACATGCCTCACTCCGCCTCCTGAAACCCACTCTAGGGGGGGCATGGCCTGGCTGGGGTCCAAGATGAGACTGCCATTCACTATCACATAGCAGGCTTTGACTTGATGTGCGGCTTTAGGGACACCTACAGGGCCGTCTTTAAGGCAGGGCAAAAGGGGCAGCTGCCCTGGGCCCTGTCATTGTTGTGGAGCCCAAAGCAGCTGCCTCCTACTTGCCAACTATCCCAGTTTAAATTCTCTTGTCCTTTAAAGTTTTAGTCCTGTGCTGTGTCCCGATATCTCAGTGTGAAGTGCTGGTACTAATGCTGCCCAGCTCTGCCCTATTGCTGTGTACAGATGACTCACCTGCAGACCCTGTGTTTACATATAAATAACCGGCATTCATAAGTAAATAGCTGCGGCCGGCAGCATTGATATGTAAATAAAGGGGACATTCATAAGTATATCAAGCCCCCCTGGAGTGAGGAGATAAGGAGATGATGTGCTGTAACCTTTAGCAACCAATCCGTGAGCCGTAATACTGTACAGTAATCTCTAGCAACCAATTAACAAGCAGAACTCATTTGCTGTAACCTCTAGCAACTAATCAGTGAGCCATAATGTGTACTGTAACTTCTAGCAACTAGTCAGTAAGCAGTAATGATATGCTGTAACCGCTGGCAACCAACCGCAGTTGCTGCCTGATCTGATACAGTAAACTGATTTTAAGTCTAGCTGCTATTTATTGTATGTCTCAGAGCAGGTGGATAATGAAATTGCATGGGGGGGGGATTTTTGCCCAGGGTCCAATCAATATTAAAGATGGCCCTGGACACCTATCACTCTTGCCCACAGCTAAACTACCTGTGAAGCATGACTTTCTATAAATAGTCTCCCACCTGTGGAATAAGACTGTCCATAAATAGACTCCCATCTGCAGGAAATTACTTTCTATAAATTGTCTCCCACCTGTGGAATAAGACTTTCCATAAATAGTCTCCCACCTGAGGGATATGAATTGCTATAATATGAATTCCTGTATAAGCAAAGAAAAGTTGGCACTCTGGTGTATACTCTGCAATCTTGTGTTTATTGGTGGGTAACAAATGACAGCCATAAATAATATTTGTGGCTGTCATTTGTTACCCTCCAATAAACACAAGATTAAACAGTGTACACCAGAGTGCCAACTTTTCTTTGCTTACACAGACCGTGTGGATGAGAAGTCAGCTGCTCTTGCCAGAGCACCAGTGATAAACCCGCATTCTAATATTGAGAGGTAGTAGCACCTACTTTCATGCATTTGGATAAATAGTCTCCCACCTGTGGGGTAAGACTTTCTCTAAATAGTTTCCCACCTGTAGGATATGATTTATAACTACATAGTCTCCCACTTGCTTGTGGAATAATGCTGGCCATACACTATACAGAAAATCGGCCGAACCCATTTTCGAAAAACGAACGTTCGACCGTGACCGCAAACGATCGTGCCATCATATAATGATCAATAAATTGTTCAGTGGACATGAATAAATAATTTTTTGTTCGTTTTTTTACATATACCTAGTGCAGACAGTTCGGACGGGAAACACATTAACCTTGCAATTTATCGTACGTTCGGCAGAAATTTTCCAAACTTCCCGTTAATTTTTTTCCCACAAAAACGTCACAAACGATTATCGATTTGTGCCCATTAACTTGCCGAAAAACGAACGAAGTGTCTATACGAACGATTTTTCGGCCGATTTTTCGTATAGTGTATGGCCAGCATTAGACTTTCTATAAAAAAAGTCTCTCACTTATGGGATAAGACTTTCTATAAATAGTCTCCCAGCTAAGGGATATGACTTTCTATAACTAGTCTCCCAGCTGAGGGATATGACTTTCTATAACTAGTCTCCCAGCTGAGGGAATTGACTTTCTATAAATAGTCTCCCACCTGTGGGATATGACATTCTACAAATCTTCGCCCACTTGTAGGATATGACTTTCTATAAACAGTCTCCCACTTGTAGGATATGACTTTCTATAAATGGTCTCCCAGCTGAGGGATACGACTTTCTATAAATAGTCTCCCACCTGTGGGATATGACTTTCTATAAATAGTCTCCCACCTGTGGGATATGACATTCTACAAATCTTCTCCCACTTGTAGAATACGACTTTCTATAAATAGTCTCCCACTTGTAGGAATATGACTTTCTACAAATAATCTCCCACCTGTGGGATATGACATTCTACAAATTTCCTACTTGTAGCATATGACTTTCTACAAATAGTCTCCCGCCTGTGGGATATGACATTCTACAAATCTCCCACTAGTAGCATATGACTTTCTATACATAGTCTCCCACTTTTTATAATTAGTTTCCTACCTGTGGGATACGACATTCAACAAATTGTCTCCCACGTGTGGAAGCCAGCAGCTCAACTGGCTCAGGGACCCTTGCACCCCTGCCACAACAGAATAATTTGGCAGTCAGGCCCTACATCAGGTTTCGAGCAGCCAACAAGAGGTGCAGTGTACGTGTTCCAAGAGCTTGATGCTAGCCCGCAGTAGAGGAAGAGTAGTACTGTATGCGGTTGTCATTAGAAAGTCCAACTGTGCCTGCAGGTTATAGTACTGGCAGAAAAAAGGGCTGCGCAGAACTATATGGAACATAACATTCGTGAGAACAAACCACTTTAACATTTCACTAAAGTTATAAACCATTGGAACATGACAAAAGCAATAAATAATACTTTATAAACCATGTACTTAGGCAACTTTATTTAGATAAAAAAAAAGCAAAACAGATCCATGCACATTTTTCCTGCCAAATGGCCATACTGTTGTTTGTTATATAGTGCACATAATAAGATCACATGATGTGAACTTTGCAGTGATTGGATTATATATACAGGTGACTGTCAAATACCTGGCTAAGGATTGCCCTGTGCAGTAGTTCAAAGGTATATGGGTGGTATTAGGGTTGCCCTAATGATAATGTATTATTATTATTAAAAGTATTTACAACAAAAAATATATATATATTACAATAGCATATTATTTAGGAAAAAAATGTTAAAGGACTTCTACTAAATGCAATGTTGCATAAACAGAATGTAGCCTGTATATGCACTGTGTGTTGTAAGAAGGGAGGAGACTTAAAAGAGAAGAATGGCCAAAGATATTTTGGTCATACTTCTCCCGTGGGCCACAGAAGTGCACTTATTTCTTCACTCTTGTGAGCCAAATTCTGCTGACAGGAGGCTAAAGCCAGTCCAGGCATTGCAGAGATCCCGACTTTAAGGTCAGGATCCACCCAGATGCCTGATCAGCAGCTGGCTCAGCCTTTCAGCAGGCCGCTGAGAGCCTGAGCCAGCCGCTCCTACCTCCTCCACAGCCCAGTGAGAGTCGGAGGGGCGGAGCAGAAAGCTGGTGACTGACAGTCACTGCTCACTGTAGACAGAGAGCTGAGTGATCAGCAGTCATGTGATCACTCAGTTCTCAGTTTGAGAGCCAGCAGGGGACAGATGCAGCATTGGACTGATGCTACATCCATATAGGTGAGTATGTCTTTTTGTTTTGTTTTTTGTTTTTTGCTATCCCACGCTTTTTTCCTGACCCCAACATGGCAGCATACATGTGATATAGCTCCGCTCTTATATCCACCCACAGGACCTGTTGAAATCTGTAAACAGAAAGAACAACCTCCCCCAGTCTACTTTTTGTCCTCAAGATCTACACCTGCAAGACAATGACCTTGGGATAGGTCTCTGCCTGCCAACTAAGTCGAAGTCTGTCTGTGTTCAGCCTCTCCCAGGCACAGTCCCATGACTTAGGTTGTTAAATGCACCAACAAGGTTAGGAGCCCCTTCTGGTGGTCTTTAGGGGCTGAGGAGTTCTCTAATTAGAGAAGTCAGAATATCATATGGTGCATCCGAGCTGGTGTTTGGTTGCTAAAGTCCATGCTGCATGTGTTTCTCTGCACACCTGAGCTGTATCCTGGCGCTAGAAGTTAGTACTGCCTTTTCTTTTCTCCCAAAGTTTTGGGCTATCCCTTTTTGTTTTCCTCCCTTGCCTCTACTTTTATTAGGCTTCAACCTTTTCCCTTTGTGGGAGTGATTTGGGTTTATGTTTTATTTGTCTGCAGTTTTTTCCTTTCACTTGTGGCTTTCCTGTGACCGGTGTGTGGCTATTTCCGGTCTCAGGGCCGGCTATGGCATCTACGCATGCACTGTGCAGAGGGCCTCATGTGGTGGCCATCTTTATTATGGCATGTCACGTATTCATTTTGGATTTAATGGCATTGCCTTGAAAGTGTAGAGCCACCGGTAACCTATCCAAATTTAAAGTGGTTTTAAAGGCAGAAGGTTTTTTATCTTAATGCATTCTATGCATTAAGATAAAAAAAACCTTCTGTGTGCAGCACAATGCATTTGCAGAGCTTTCAGCAAGCTTTGTTGAAGCTTTTAAAGTACCATTCAGCTCCAGTTTGGAAATTTTAAACACAGATCCTAATGGGAGTGTTGATTGCCACTTTAAACAAGTTGCTAGCAGGCTTCAGAACTTCTTGAAGCTTGTTGAAAGCCAGCTGAAGCATAGGTTCACACTGACAGGGGGAATGAAATCATGCGAGTTGAGCTGAACTCACACGATTTCATTCCCGCATGTCAGTCCAGACTTTGGGGGGCGATTTCAGAGACATCTGTGCGGGTTTCTGCACAGATGTCTATTGAAATCACACCCCCCGAAGTTGCCAAAAGTAGTACAGAAACTACTTTTGGGAATCGGTGCGGCGCTGCAAATGACATGTCAAATCCCATGCCAAATCGCTGCAATGTGAACCAGGGCGAAGCCTGTTCACAGCTTGTTTAAAGTGGCAATCAATGCTCCCATGAGGCTCTGTGTTTAACATTTAGGCTGGGTTCACACATGCTACGGCCGCAGCTTAAAGCATGGGGTCCGGTGTGTCCCTGTTCACAGTGCGAATCGGGTCCAAATTTTTGCCTGAATTCGTAACTGAATTGGAACCAAAGACGCAAAGGGCCCTTTTTAAATGTGGACCGTGGCCGCCCCAGAGTTTGCGCGAACTGGCTTCATTGAGAGCTCTCTCCTGTCATGCAAATTGGATGCGGGGAATCCCGCATCAAATTTGCATTACAAGCTGGAGCTGAATAGTACTTTAAAAACTTCAACAAAGCTTTGTCAAAGCTTGATGTTCACACAGATCTCTCTGCTAAAGCCCATGTGAAAAGGCCTATATTGTGACTGCTGCCTCAAAACCATCCTAAACAGAAACAAATAAAAAATGGTAAAAGACCCCAATTAAATGAAAAATCGCAGCTAGTGGGTTAACAGTTGAATAGACTGCATTCATTCAGTTGTTGGTGACAGATATTTGGCCTAGGACTATGGAGTTCCATAAAGCTCTGTGAATGCAGGATAGGTTGGGGCATAACAGAAAGAGTACCCAATCACTGGCATACACAGAATTCAAGTATACTGCACCAAATCCTCTACTGTCCCTATTGAATGAGCTTTCCATGTCCTGTTAATATTACCAGTTCCAACATACTGAAACCCTGGTTGCGTTCAGCTCTCTGCCCTCTATCCTGGTTATCACACCTTATTGACTGCTGTATGGGTCAGTGCTACATTCACCAACCATGAATTTGGCCTAAATTAGTGACTTTAAATTTCATCCCTATAAAAGATTTTAGACATAAATGTCTTTTTACTGCAAAACAGTAAGTACACACCTTGAATTAGGATCTGTGGAAGGAATTGCAGTGACTATTTACTGTTTAGCAACCATTTTGCTCTTATACAATTCCCAAAAACGAGCATGTATTTAATGCCAAGAACACTCTGTCTTCTGCAAGGCAGATACAAAAATTCCAAGTTGGTCCTTTGACAAATGCAATAATATAAAACATAAATAGAAATAATACAGGCCCTCAGTGTGCCAAGATAAGTCTTTAAATAATTCTAAATCCACATTACTAGGAAAACAACATCAGAATATTTTCCTAGCATCCCTATACAAAGAAGCAAATTGCATACAGAGGGCATTACTGCATGCTCTTACCCTACGTTAACACCGATGCAGTTTTTAGTGTGTTTTGCACTTTGTAGAAAAACACTACAGGCCATTTATTATGGTTTCCTATGGCTGTTGTTCACATCTGTGTGTTTAGCGGCGCTGCTTTTTTTGGAAAGGGTCAGGAACTTTTTCTCCCTCAGCAAATTGCATTTTGCGTGTATTAGACTTCAATTGAGTTGCACTAAAAACGCAAGTGTTGCATTTTTTTGATGCATTTGGTATGTTGTGTTTTGCATTTTTGTTTTTTCTCTTTAACACAGAATAGTTGGTTGCTAAGGAGTGGGCTAGGAAGCCTGTCGCCGCATTCTTAACAACCGATGAGTCATCAGCTGTCACTGGGGTTCTCAGTGACAGCTGAATGTAAAAAAATAATAATTGCAGGCAAGAAAGAAATTGGGGAAAAAATGGCGTTGGGTCCCCCCCAGATCCATACCAGATCCTTATCTGAGCATGCAGCCCTGCAGGTCAGGAAAGGTAGAGGATGAGGGAGTGCCCCCCCCCCTTCTGAACCATACCAGGCCCCATGCCCTCAACATGGGGTACTGCTTTGGGGCAGAATCTACATCCCCTGATGTAGATACATTGTCAATCATGCCGCCCACCACACCGTCGGAACCGGAAAAAAAAAGCTCCGCACTCATTGAAGGCTAACCACTGACTGCCCGCTCCTCTGTCTGACAGTTCTTAAATAGGTAAGGGGGGGCACCTAGTGATGTCAACTGGTCAGCCTCGCCTCCTTGTGACATCATTGACCCAGAATGCATTGGTTGGTGATATCACAAGGGGTGGGGCCACCAGGAGGAGCAGGCAGCCGGCGGTTAGCTTTCAATTAGTTTTTTTTTCCCGGGTCCGGCGGGCAGCGTGATTGACGATGGATCTACATCAGGGGAATTTTTAATATTTTTTTAAAATAAAGGAATTGTCAAAAACCGTGTTTCTGTTTTTTTTTTTTTTACTTATTGACACTTTTTTTGGTGAATGAGTAGGGGTACAATGTGCCTCTACTCATTCACATAGGGGAGGGCTGGGAACTGAGGGCCCCCTTGTTAAAGGGAGCTTCCAGATTCCAATAAGTCCCCCACCCGCAGACTCCTGCAACCAAAGCCCAGAGTTGTGGGGAAGAGGCAGTGCCCCCACCCCATAGCACCCCCCCATGTTGAGGGCATGTGGCCTGGTATGGCTTAGGAGGGGGGGGGCGCTCGCTCATTCTCTCACTTTCCTGACCTGCCAGGCTGCATGCTCGGATAAGGGTCTGGTATGGATTTGGGGGGAACTCCACGCCATTTTTTTTTATTTTGACATGGGGATCCCCTCCAAATCCATACCAGACCCAAAGGGCCTGGTATGGATTTCAGGGGGACACCACACCTTTTTTTTCCCAGTTTTTTTTTGCCAGCAATTCTATTTTTTACATTCAGCTGTCAGCGGGAACCTGCTGACAGCTGATAACTCATCAGTTGTTAAGGATGTGGCAACTGGCTTCTCAGCCCACTTCTTATCAACCAGCTATATACAGTGTGTTTAAAGAGAAATAAAAATGCAAAATGCATGGAAACTGCATGCAAAAACACATTAAAAAACACACCGCATAACGCGCCAGAAAAACACATCAAGAATTGCCGCATAGATTTGAACCTAGATAATAATAATAATTATTAGATCATGTTATTATTGATCAGTATAGGTTACTTGATTTATAATTATATATTTTCTTTACTGCATGTATATTTATATAAAACAAGGAAATACCAAAAAAGCTTTCAGGGGTCAGCCTTTTTACTTTATACAGCGCTGATTCATGGGCTCCATTAGGCTTTACTTTGGGGAATTCCAGTATGGTACTAAGCACTCAGCATCTGGGACCTTGTCTTGGGGCACAGCAGGGAAGACTGGGGCCACAAGTTCATCAAGTTATCATAAGTAGTAGTAGCTGAGTGCACAGTACAATGCGGTTTCACACTTTTACAAGGTGATAACCACATCAATACTTGTAAAGCCTTCTTTTGTCTTCTACTAAACTTAGTGATACCATATCATGGATTGATAAGAACTGAATATATTTTCTTTTACTACAATAATAAATGCAGGTGACAACCAATGTATGAGAAATAGCTCACATTGTTTCATACATTTTTATCAAATATTAAAGCTCTTTTGCAGTTGTAATCACCCCAGAAACATTTGCTATGCTGGCGGTTGTGTACAGTAGGTGTATAGCAGAACTGTTTCACGTTGCAAAACTGACATTTTCACCTGTTATGTGGCAGACATTGTATATTATTTCACACAGACTGTTTCCTGCCACTAAAAGACATTCTGTTAATAGCTTGCCAGCAATGTAGTAATGTAGTGGATTTCAGACTAACCCAAAATGACCTCTGCAATTTACCCCTATG
Source organism: Aquarana catesbeiana (assembly GCF_042186555.1). NCBI lineage: Eukaryota > Metazoa > Chordata > Amphibia > Anura > Ranidae > Aquarana > Aquarana catesbeiana. The sequence goes on from NC_133328.1 coordinate 114,250,380, forward strand.
AGATATTTACAGAAAGTAGGGGCACATGAGGCAGCCTGGAGGGAGGATGTGACATCAGAGGGGGAAATGTACCATACTACCTCTCCCTCCCATGCTAAAGAGTAAGGGGCACATAGTCACAAAAAAGTGATAAGTAAATAAACACACACAGTCTTATAATTTAAAAAAATGTCCAACAATTGTAAACAAATCGTCAATCATACCTACCTTCCCGTGATGCAGATGAATGCCCGAATAGCCAAAATTCGGTCCGACTTTGAGCTCACACAGACTTGTAACTTGTTACAAATTTACAGTGTTGCAGTCTAATTGCTGGGGGAGAGGAGACCGATGAAATGTTTCCTCCTATCTGCAGCAGACTAACAGCTTAGGCAAAAATCTTGACTAGAGCTCAAGGACTCCTCTTTAATTATAAATTAAGTTTGAATAAAGTTCAAATCCCTAATATAAAACACATTTCATATTAGAGAGTTAAAGTTCAACACTGAGGTGTCCGTTTATGAAGCAGTGATCAGCGGTGATCCCGAGGATCACTGCAGATCACAGTCCATAAACAGTTTATGAAACAGTGATAATCGGGGGAGATCATGTTTGAACTTGTTCTCCCGCCGATTATCTCTACACACGGAGAATCCTCATGAATAACACAGTAACGGCCAGTTTATGAAGCGGTGATCTCACCGCTTCACTGGCGATCTGTGTCAGAATTCACACTCCCAGGTTCACCATCTCAGAGGTGGTGAATCGGGGAGTGAAGAGGAAATCTGGGGGGATCTGAGGGGGAAGGAGGAAGATTTTTAACTTCCTTATGCCTCGTTCAGACCCCCCAACACTGTAAGCATGTCCCCCTGTCATATTTATGTGTATACATATATATACATATATACATATAATGTGTATATGTATATATATATCATGTGTGTGTATACATGTATATATAATGTGTGTGTGTGTATACATATGTATATAATGTAGGGGGACACATTATTTTATTAACATTAATCCACGCCGTTGAGCGGTGATAATTTATCACTGCTTGATAAACTGACATCTGGTGCTGTAATCTCGTAAAGTCTCACGAGATTCCAGTATCAGGGGACGTTCTCCACTATTTGAAGCGTTTGTAGATCTCTTCACTCCTCCAAAGGTGAAGCGATCTACACCGCTTCATAAACTGGCACACAGAGGAGAAGATTCTTCACTGTGAATGCCGGAGAACGAAGCAGTGAATAGATTTCACTGCTTCATAAACGGACACCTGAGCTGCATTTGAATTCACCCATACAATGCTCCCCGCCCTAGCAAGCTGGCTCATCTCCATGCAACTGGTCCCCTAAAGCTACTTCACTGCCCCGCTGGTTGCAACTTGCAAACTCGCTCGCAGAAAGGACAATGACGGCCTGCCCACATTCTGGAGTGTAAGACAGCAAAAGAAAGCTCCAGATGCTTGGGCAGCAAGAAATAAGGTAAGTAATTGTACTCCTACTTCTTCCAAAAACTTACAGCAGAGGTGGTCAACAATTAGGCTCCATGCACACTAGCGGGTTTTTTTAAGCTAAAAAAATGCTGGATAAAAAACATTGATAATAGCATTTTTTGTAGGATTTTAGTAGCATTTAGGAGCATGTAGCAGCATTTGCATGTTATTCACGTTTTTTGCAATTCCATTTAAGAAAACAAAAAGCTCAAAAAATGCTATTAGTAGCGTCTGGGGCGTTTCTTCTGGAAAAACACTCCAAGAAACTCTACAAAAACATTTTTGTTTCTGCTCCTAGATGCTGAAGCTCAAAAAACACTAATAGCCTAAAGTAGAGAGCGTGGACACATAGGATAACACTATTTAGCTTCTAGGAGCAGAAAAAAAAATGCAAATAAAAAATGCTCATACCAGCTTCTGGAAGCGAGTGTACATGGAGATTGTGTGGTTTGAAACATGCCTAGGGCAAACATAGATCTATAAAAAAAACAACAACAAAACAAAAATACAAAACGTATAAAATATAAATAAATAAAACGGCAGACTCGCGGTATGGTGGACTGCACTGAAAAAATAGTGCATGGCCATTAAAATATTCTTTGTGCTGCATTTGAAGCCAACTCAAATTAAATGGCCAGTCTTAGTTCAATAAACTTAATAGTTCAAAATATAGCATGTTAATATGTGTGCATTAATGCACCACAGTGCATCGTACAAGCGTGAGGGGCCCTTACACATTGAACTCAATGTGCCATTTATTCAGCCACTAATACTAAATTTTTACTATAGTAGTTCTTTTCAATGCTGCCACATCCAATTAGACAGCAATTAAAATCTACTTTTAATGCCATAGATTGCCGTCTTTGTGTGTCCCATATTAACACTGCCCCCTATTATCCCATTATTTGTGTAATTTACTTACAATAGGGAAATTGCGTGACATGAGAAGTCTGAAGCAATGCGGTACAATTGAATCCGTGGCAGCAATCAGTCCTTTGTCATAGCGCTGTAAGAAAGCCATACTCACAGGCAGTCATTAAATTCTAGCTTTTCAGTGTGTTTTGGCAGGAGTCCAATGTTTGTTTTCTACCTCCTTATTTTATTTCTCATCCAGCCTGGAATCTGGAAATCTCACACAGGAATCTCGCACTGCTAACTTTACGGTTTATCTGGAGCAGCATTCTTACGTCAGAATGATTAAAAACTTATCTGAACTTTGGTATGGGACATAGATGTTGTTAACTGCTATTTCTTTTTTTTTCAGTGCTATTGTGCTATAATGTTTGGAGGGCAAACTATGGTATCCGCAAAACAATTGGGATCAGCAACAGTCATAACGGCACTTAAGCTGGGTACATTTTTACATTCAATATTGTCTGATTTCCTCTTAAAGGCTAAATTCCCTGTTTAAAAAAAAATAAATAAAAAAAATAAATAAATGCACAAGACTTTGCAGGTAAAAAAAAAATGTGCATTTATTTTTTTATTTGTAGCGCATGACCCCCGTAGGAGCTGCAGTTTGTGTGTTCTATCTGTAAATCACATTCACCACATAGGCCATCGCAACCCATAGAAATAGAAACAGTCCCTATTGTACTTTTCTCTTGCTTTTATTTGTATAACATGAACTGGGATAGGAGAAGGGGTTTTCTGAGATGCTCTTTTGCTGCTTCATAATCTTTCCTTTGCCACTCGGAGCTCTACCGCCGCCTTTTGACCACTACTTCCCGTCTGTACAGTACTTCCAAGTTGAGCTAAAGAAGAGATTACTCTGATTAATTCCTCCCGCCTGACTGATTGGAATCCTGGGGCATTGTTGAACCCAAAGTCACAGGACATCGTCACCTGTCTCACTGACTTGCGTACCAACATCCTTCAGCCTCTGGTAGTACCGTTCCCCTGGGCTTTCACTCACTTGATCAACAGTCCATGTGCCACTCACAAACGGTTGATCGCCCAGTCTTCTTCCGCTTAGTTGCTACTTCTTCCTGATGGTTTCTCCGTCTCTCCTCTCCAGTCTGGTACACTCCCCTCCCTGCAGGGGGCGTCCAGCTACACCATCGACTACATGCTGTGCGGTGTCACTAACTCCTCTCCTCCGCTTGGCCTGGTCCCCCCTCTTCCCCGTAGGGGGGGCTCCGCTTTGCTCCCCGTAGGGGGCCCTCTCTCTGATCTCTCCCTCTCTGGAACTCCAACAACAGCATATGACCCCAGCTTATATGGGAGTCCCACCTCCTGCCAAACAAATTAATGATTGGCCAGAACTCCACGCATGAGCTGCCTGCCACTCAGATCCCAAGTCCAACCTCTCTTCCAGAACCATTTCCACTAGAAGTACAAGGGGGCATCTCTGGGTCCAAGTACAGGTGGCCACACCCTGCACTACACTGACACTACCAGTTCCCAAAATAAACAAACAGATTTTTCTTTGGCCGCATGTGTTTGCTAACGCGTAAACACATTTTTACAAAAAATTCCCCCCAAAAAATCAACATTTTTATGTAAGTTTACGTTTTTGTGTTGGGCTGCATTCATTGATGTCTCGGGCCTCAGTTTGGACACCCCTGTTTAAAGTGCATCTAAACCCCAAAACCAAAAAAATATATATTTCAGGTTAACAGTAATTAGTGAAGGTGGTTACATTAGATTCCTTCTTTTTTTTTCTTGTAGTGACCCTATCAGTAATACAATCTGTCCTTGGGTAACAATGCCAACTCAACATTCTGTATCCCAGGAGGAGCAGTGCTGTCATCCTAGGTCAGTGATGGTGAACCTTGGCACCCCAGATGTTTTGGAACTACATTTCCCATGATGCTCCACTACACTGCAGAGTGCATGAGCATCATGGGAAATGTAGTTCCAAAACATCTGGGGTGCCAAGGTTCGCCATCACTGTCCTAGGCTGATCTCCTTTTTTGGATTACAAACAACTCCCTTTCTTTCCATCTCTCTAACATCAGAAGGATGTGTTGTGTAGTTCACAGAAGATAACATTTTAAGATTTAATTTCAGTACATATAAAATTACATGGATACTGGATGTCTATCAGGGTTGCCAGGTATTTATATGTGCTTGCAGAAAATTTACTAAACCTGAAAAAAGAAAACCAATGCAGCCAACACATCTAAGGGCTGGGAAGCTGTTATGTATAACATTTTTGTTCTTTACTAAAGATATACTTTAAGCTCTAAATTCTCTGCTTTCAGCAATGGCTACCTAGTGAAATCATAAAAACTCAATATTTAAATTGTCATTGCTTGCAAGCTTCATTCATAAATACATGGTACAATATAGGTATAGTATATTTTGGTGCATATTTATGTGCAGATCAAAGACTTGTCCTTCACATATTAGGAGCTCCAGCAGCCTAGCATAAGTGTAAAGTAAAAAGTTATTTTTTTAAACAATGTTCCTATTTAACCCTTTATTAACTGTTAACCCAAAAAGAATCCCTTCCTTTCCTTCTCACTGTTTTCCCTCTCACTTCCTATCTACAATAACACTAGTTGTTGCAAAACTACGACAGACTTTTGCCCTTTTTTAAAATATATATATTATTTAAAATATGTACAAAATAAAATTTCAGAATTCAATACTGCCAAATGAAAGATGTGCATGTCCCCCGAAACTGATGTATGTATTATTTTAGCATCATGAGCAAAGTTATTGTCCAATCAATAGTCATATATCTTAAAGTAAAAATTGCGCTGGTCCATAACAGGGTATGCAAGTTTGGAGGGTCAAGTGGTTCAATTTGCAACATAGCTTCATACATTAAACCTTTTTCCAAGAAGATTATAACTCATCAAACTAAACTAACAGAAACTCATGTTCACAGCTTTGTTAAACTCCACCCATGCATGACAATTCCTGATGTGTGTGGTATGGATACTATAATCTTACTGTAGACGAAGATGAAAAATTATGCCTAGCGGGTTAAAAAAAACATTCATTTGGATGACTGCCAATCTATTTTCAGCTGTTGAATTTGAAATAGCAATATGCAGCATTTTTCATTAATATACAGCACACAAAGCATGGAGTCCTTTGGGAATTGCGTATGTGAAGCCTGCTAACAAAAAATCAGCTTCTAAATATCGCTTCTGCTGCACAGAGTTTAAAAAAAAAACAAGGATTGTAATTGGTTCTTATGGGCTGTACACTTTTACATAGGCCCCTAAAGGTATGAACTTAGCCAAGAATAAATTTAGTTAAACTGGCCACGTAATACAACTCCATTTTTTTTTGGTTTTAGCTAGAGTAGTTAGAACCCCATTAGGTTTTTCTTGCTGTTCTTGCTGTTTTCTGTCACTGCTGCTATTGATCCTGGTGACCATTGTCATTGATGCACAGGGGATGAAATGAGGAGATATCCACATTTTTGGAGTTATCACCAGAACAAGAAGTGGTGGTAAAGCTTCCATTTGGGACAAATGTTCTGGTGCCAACTCTCTGAAAAAGGGCAATTCATATTACTTTGCATAGATTTACTCTCACTTCCTGTTGCATCTCTTGGACAGGAAGTGAGGAGAAATGTCCTTAACGGAGAAAGAGACAGCAAAAAATAAACTGACAGGGATTAAACGAGCTGTATGTGAACAGGTCCAGTCTGGCGACTGAAGGAACCAGGGTCTCCAGGGGCACATGACTGGCTATCCTGCTAATGGGACTCTCCACAGCATCATCCACTCCCACTACAGTATCCTAGTTTGTTCACATACAAGTGACTCTTTAGTTCCTTCTCTGGTATGTTGCAGGCTTTGGGTGCAGGAGGCCCAAGCATTCCCCAGCTTGTAGATGGCAGATGTAAGCCAGGTTTTCTCATTAACAGATATAGTAGCTTGCATGGTGACCACCACCTTCTCTGTACCGACACCAGTAGCCCAATCTACTCAAAGAGCTCAGGGTGGTAAGTTGGCAGTAGCACTACCATCTGAAATTCTACATAATGAAGGCATCTGGTCCAGGGTCAGATAGTAACAGATATTGTAGCCTTCAACCCATGCCAGTAACTGATCCTGCTCCAGACACAGCTGGGCTGTCAGTAATGCCAGCTGCATGCACCTTACCTTCTTGCATAGACATAAAGGTCGCAGCCGTAGTTGGGAAACCATGCTCTCTCTCTCTTGCTAAACACGTCAAGCTCCCCTTGTTTAGTGTGCAGCTCAGCTTTACACTACAGAGCCACATATGTAGCTTTCAGACATGTAGGGATTAGGCTTTTAGCATCACAGCCTACACTGATGATCCTTTAGAGTCTGTTTTTAACTCTGTACCCACCTACAAAAATGACAAAGACCAGTGACAAACCTCTCCAAAAATAAAGGTATTGTTCCCCCAATTGGATGGCAGTAATACAGTAGTTTTTGCTTCTCGCACACAGTCTACACGTTGCCAAGATTAAATTCTCAATACTTGACACAAACTGCTGTGGGTAACTGCAGCACAAATCTCTCCAGACCCCACTCTGGATGCCGAAAATGTAGCATCCCCTTACCCCTGAGAGTTAAATGAGGATACCCAGGTGGCTTGCTGGGCTAGCATTTCAAATCTCAGGGCACAGTGTGTATTACTGGATTTTAAACAGTATAGACACTTATTTTTAATGTTTTACATAGCTATCTATACCTGCAGAAGGGGCCACCCTAAAGTGATCTAACAGGATTTCATTTTCTGACTAAAGTTCCACTTTAATATGGACTTGAGAAAAAGTCAAGGATGAGGCCTCTTTCTCGGCCACGGACTGAAGACAATTCATAAAGACTCAAGGATCGATTCAACGACTAACACAGGCACTTGCATACACCACAGGGTGTCTGAGCTTCAATACTGTTACCTTAGAAATGTTTTAGGTTAAGCCTGTGACCAGCTAGTAAAGATATGTCTCACAAGTTGGATAAGATATTACTATAGTGTACTAAGCTCACCATTTCAGTTTCATAGGTTCTTTTGTCCCCTTTACTGTAACCGTTAATTGTGGTGGTATTATTGTGATACATCTTTTGTGTTTGGTACAGTAAATGTGTTTGTGTCCATTGTTACTTGGAAAATAAACAGTTGAGTTTGTCCAGAGAAGTCCCAGCAGCATTGTAGACTGTGAGAGTTAATAAATGTATGGGATGAGCACAAGGGAAAGAATGTCATGTCAGCAGCCAGACTGACAGACAGTATGAAATCTATAGAGATTGTCCAGAGTTATTTCAACTAATCCTTACTTAAACAAAGTATAATGAGAAATCTAGGAATATAATATCTGCAGTGAAGCTTGTTCAAGCTACAGAAATCAACATTTCCATGGGAAAGTATTGGCATTATTCAAAAGAAAAAGTGTGCCAGTGCTATTGTCAAAAAGCATTTAAATCACCTTATAGCTGTTAGATGTAGCACTTTCCTCTCTCTGCAATGGTGCTTTCGGTGAAAATGGACTTACAATCCATTTACTGGAGATGATTCAGAGTTTTAAATGATGTTAAAGTGGCATTAAACCCAAATTTAAAATATGGCTTACCAATCCTTAACCACTTCCCTACTGGGCACATTTACCCCCTTCCTGCCTAGGCCAATTTTCAGCTTTCGCATTTGAATAACAATTGCGCGGTCATGCAGCACTGTACCCATATGACATTTTTATCCTTTTTTTCACACAAATAGAGCATTCTTTTGGTGGTATTTAATCACTGCTGGGTTTTTTATTTTTTACTAAAAAAAATTAAAAAGACCGAAAATTTTGAAAAAAAAAAGTTTCTGTCAGTAAACTTTGTAAATAAGTAATTTTTCTCCTTCACTGATGTGCGCTGATGAGGCGGAACTGATGGGCACTGATAGGCTGCACTGATGGGCACTGATGAGGTGGCACTGATGGACACTAATAGGTGGCATTGATGAGCACTGATAGGTGGCATTGGTGAGCACTGATTGGTGTCACTGATGGGCACTGCTGGGGCTCTACTGTAATCAAGGCACTGATGATCAGTGCCCTGGTCTCCCCTGCAAGGGGATGCCGCTGATCAGCTTTCCTCGCCTCACACTGTGTCAGTGTGAGGCGAGAAGAGGTGATAAACGGCACTTCCTTGTTTACTCGTGACTGGGACACAGCCGATCACATGGGTAAAAGGCGGCGTCATCGGCTCTTTACCGAGAACGGGGGTCGCGTTCTGGGACTGGAAGTGGTTAAAGGAAAAACTAAAGCCAAATCTTTTTTTTCGTTTTAGATAAATTCTTCCAATGGGTACACTAGTACCCATTGCTGCTTTAAGATGTCTCCATCTTGGATAGAGGAGCAACAATTACACCCTTGGACAGCAGCATTGTCAGTCTGGGGAGAGGGTAGTGTTAGGTGCATCTAACTAGTAAATTTAGATGGACTTGACTAACAAATTAAAGCTGACCTCCAGCTGGCATTTTTTTAAAAGTAGTTACACCAACAGTTTTCTTTTTCCTTTTGGAATAACGCAAAATATTTTCCTTTCCTGGCCTGTCCTTACATCCACACATATGAGTTTACTCCTCCCCCCGAATCCTCAGGACCACCTTCTCCTAGCCAAAAAGCGACATCCTCCCCTACCAGCTTTGTTCTAAAATATAGCAGGCAACAGGCCACTAGGGAGAGAAGAAAACTGTGCTGAGATGAGGACAGGCCAGGAAAGGAAATTTATGGTACGTATTAGTAACAATTTTCCATTTTACCTGGCCAGCCTCAAGTCAGCACACATGGGATATGATATAGGATATGATATAGCCAGATTATGGTGGGATGGCAAAAGAAGAGAACTCAACAAGAAAAATGCTGCTTCATGAAAATGTATTTAGTTTGGAAAGGCACTGCCACCAACGCTGCTACAAGCCTAGTCGAACTAGAGGAGATTACGTCCAACTTGTAATTCTGGACAAAGATTTTTCAAGAGCTCTGGCCATCTTATATATGTCTTCTAACGACACCTTAGTGAATGCCACCCGTAAGGCTGCCACCTCTCTGGTTGAATGAGCTTGCACATTTTGCTTAGGAGCAAGACCTTGTTGTTTAAACGCCAGGTTGATCATCTTGGTAATCCAGGTAGCTATGATTCTCGATGAGGCTGCCTTCCCTTTCTTAGAGCTGGATAGTAAAATGAACAAGCTGTCACTCTTACGTATGTTGAAATCAAACTGACCATGTCTAATGGTGTGAGGTCTAACTGATTCGTATGCCCAAGTCTTCTTAGGAGGCCGCATTCTTATAGCCGCTCCAAAGAATTGTTTTACCAAGGGCTAGTCTGCGGACACTTGCACTTTGAGTTATATGCCAACACTATATCAAGTGCTGACTGCAAAAACTGTAGTATATTCAAAATTCTTGGAGTCAGTGGGGAAAAATCTCTTTGTGAAGTGAAGGATACAAATTTCTCCCAAATTCTGGAGTATGTAGCATTTTTTGACTTCCTTGCCTTTAACAGTGTCCTAATCATTTCGTCTGAGAGACCCTTAGATTGTAACCTGGCCAATTCAAGAGCAATGCCATCAACCGCAATCTCCCCCGATTGTGATGGAGCCAGTGACCTTGCTGTGGTAAATCCCTCCTGAGAGGTAGAGGCATTGGAGGGGCCGGTGCCATCTCCAGGAGTAGTGGAAACCAGGGTCTCTGTGACCAAAAGGGTAAGATTAGGATGGCATGAATTTTCTCCTATGAGATTTTCAGCAAGACCTTCATGATTAGAGGAGCAGGAGGAAACAGAGCAAAAAAGAATCAAGGGGAAAAAGTATCTCACACGGTTTACAGCAGCCCAGCCAGCAGGACTCTTAGCAGTGAGCAGTCTGCAATGACTGTGGCACCCAGCACCGAAGCCGGCTTCTGGCTTTAAGCTTGGGAAATTGCTAGGTGACAGGCGGCTGCACAACCGCTGCACCCTGCCTCCCTGTGACACCAGAGCCAGCTCAAAGAAAAGGAGAAGAGCAGCCAGTGGGGCTTCCTAAAGGCAGCATAGGCACCACCGGGAGCCTTTGAGAGCATGAAAGAGACAAGAACACCCCAGCAGCCCGCCATGAGCACAGCAAGGAATGCTGTTTAAGCATTATAGCTCACAGCCCTGGCACCCAGGGCATCCAGTTTTTGGGAGGGTTTACCTCCAGCCTCTTGAACCCCCCAACCCCAAAAGTGGCTGAACCATGGGATGAAAGTTCGGTGGGGAGGTAGATCTGTTCTACATAATACACGTACACTTCCTTCAATCGTGCGCATGATGGCTTGGAGTCTGACCAAAAAAAAAAGAAAACAAAATAGGAGGGGAAGATCTCTCTTTTATTTGGCTAGGAAAAGGTGGTCCTGAGGGTTCAGGGGGAGGAGTAAACCCATGTGTATTGACGTGAGGCTGGCCAGAAAAAATGTTTTACACAAATGAATAAAAGCTGATTGTTTATCAGGAATTGGATCACCTGCTGGAAGGGTGCAGTTCTTTTGGCCACCAGCAAGTGTCTTCCAGCAGCCAGCAGATCCCAGTAATTAGGCTCCACCTGATGCCCGATGAAAAGGTATATAACCCCTGCCTTGATTTGCATCAGTGTTTTGCCTGTTAGACACCTACCTGCTTGCCGGTGAACCTTATCCCTACCTTATCCTGTACCCTGTTACCTCATCTCTGCTCCCATTGTTTCCAGTCCCATTTCTGGGTATGCCCTGCTTATCCATGATTCACCTTTGCTTGTATATATTGCAGCATAGTTAATGTGCTAGTTAGGTTTTCTCTCACTTTGTTCACATATAGTGTTCGCATATATTTTCATGTTTACCTGTTTGCTGTTTTTGGATAGTTTTTTTTCACTATTCATAAATCTTAATTTAATCATACTCAGTCTGATTCCTGTTACCTGAGTACGGCTACACTGAACTGGTCATCCCTGTTTCTGTTAGATGCCTGCATTCGTTATCCCTTACATAACAGTGAAACCCACTAACAACCCGATCAGCTGCACTTGGGTATTAGGAGGTATCTGTTCTTAGTATGTGCTGTCCTTTTATGTTAAGATGCATCTAGGGGAGGCTATATGTTGTGTGAAATTGGTGTTAGAGGATAAAGATTTTTGCCACCAGATTTTGCAGGATTGCGCTAGCGAGAAGCTGCTGGCATATAATCAGGTGGTACATTCCTTAATCGATCAGGGCAGGTTTCCACTTAGTGAAGTGCAGCCTTTGACTGAAATTTGTTCTGACCTAGTTCTTTCTGTTATTCCTCAAGACCATGATGATTTCTCTTCTCCTTTTAGTATATCTCAGGTTGAGTCTCTAGTGTGGATGCTGGAGGATGACAAATCTTACTTGAACATTATTTATTCACAAAGGGCTCTGTTAGATTTGTTTTTTTTTTTCATTATTATTAAATATTACTTAAAGTGGAACTTCTGTCATTTTTTCTATCTTTCTATCTGTTAAATCTTCTGCCCTTGTTGTTTTAACTTTGGATAGTAAAATATTTTTTTTCTGCCAGTAAATACCTTATACAGCCCACTTCCTGTTTCTTGTCCGATAAAAAGCCTAGGCTTATGACATCATACACAGCTCTCACTCTCGTGAGAGTTTGCCAGGAAGGGAGGGGGGATGAGTCATAAGAGGGCCAATGAGAGCTGCAAAGCTGGAAGTGTGCCTCTGTGTGTCTGTGTAAATCCAGGATTCAGCTGCCCACAGTTAAAATGTCTGCAGCCAGACTCAGTGGAGGGAGATTTCTGCAGCATATTTGGCAAGTACAGAATTACGGTATTTATAAAAAAAAAAATGCAAAGTGGTTGGAGGGAAGCTTCAGAATGGAAAAGATGTTTGTATTACAAATTATGTGAGCAGACTGTAGTTTATCTTTAAATTCTACTCAGTCTGATTCCAGTAACCTAAAAAGAGCCACACTGAACTGGTCATTCCTGCAGCTTATGGATGCTTCTGGATTCCTACATTTGGTATCCCTTACACCTTTGTAAGCAATCCTGTCAGTGTTAAATGGTTTGTCTCAACACTCTAACTGTCATTTTTACTGGACAGTTTGGTCTGTAAAATGAAGTTAAAAAAATAACAGATCTACTGGCAAGAACACAAGGTAAAAATGAAGGAAAAAAAAGCCTAAAAAAAAAGAAGTAAACTAATGCAGCCATCACAGTGAAGAAGTGGTAAGCGACAAAATAAAAAAAAAATTAGGTTTCGCTATAAATTTGGACTGAAATTTTATTATTTGGATGGTCAAATCTGAATCTGAATTTCATTGTCATTTACGGTGGTTCAGATTTCCAAAAGGCATCTGGAAGAAAGGGACTAAGGCTGCTTTATGCCTTACACTGTGTTTCTTCTGCTGTTGCCTGAAAAACCTTAGGTTGGCTGAGCGTGTCATCAGGTTCCACCCTTTTATCTTATGCCCCGTACACACGATCGGAAATTCCGCCAGCAAAAGTCCGATGTGAGCTTTTGGTCGGAAAATCCAACCGTGTGTATGCGCCATCGGACTTTTGCTGGAGGAATTTCCGCCAGCAAAAGATTGAGAGCAGGTTCTCAATTTTTCGGTCAGAAAAAGTTCAGATCGGAAATTCCGATCGTCTGTACCAATTCCGACCCGCAAAATTCCTACGCATGCTCGGAAACAATTCAACGCATGCTCTGAAGCATTGAACTTCATTTTCTCTGCTCGTCGTAGTGTTTAGAGAACTTTTGTGTGACCGTGTGTATGCAAGCCAAGCTTGAGTGGAATTCCGTCAGAAAAACCATCCATGTTTTTTCCGACGGAAAATTCGCTCGTGTGTACGGGGCATTAGTGTCCTTGGTAGAATTGAAGTGGATCGGACTGTGTTTTGGATCCATCAGAGTAGAGCTGCCAGGAGCTTCCAAAACTATTCAGCACAGCTTTGAATCCTTTCAATCTGTAGCACACATTTTGAAGCCTAGTTCAGGTCTCCATTGACTATAAGGGATTTTTTTATCCAGAAATTTTGGATTTCTGAGGTTTGCAAATGTTTTAAACATTCAACTTAACCACAGCTGATTGAAATTTTCAGACATTCATTCATCTTTACTGTTTAATATACATTTGTCTGTGTTCGCACTGCATTCCCATTGACCTGTACAGAGGAATTAAAACTCTCTAAACATAGCAGAATGATAGATGTCACTGTTACAAGAATGTTCTGCAATGAAATGCATTGCAAAAGCTACATTTGAAGCAAGGTAAGACCAGGCTACTAACTTCAACCATTGCATTTCCCAGCTTGGCAGAAAAGCAAAGTGATTCAATTAAAACCCACAGCAACCAATCAGGATTTCAGATAAGTCGAAGCACAATGTATGCCCTGTTCACCTCATCGCATAGCTAAGGGATTTTGACATTGAGATTTATCACGTGATTCTGGGTGTTGCACAAGGCAGCCCATTCACTTGACTTGGCTGCTCTATGTGCGTTTGCACCAAAGAAGCTCCTGCTCCTTTTTAGGTGAAAAGCTTCATGCGATTTGTGTTTCTGAAATTGCCATTAACAGTTTTTCAGGTTTGTCAAAAAGCAACATTTTTGTTTGTTTATGAAACTTTGTTTTATTTTGTTATATATCACCATTGCTAAATCATGATGATGCTCAATCATAAATAACATGTTATTAGATGTTTTACTCCAGGAGTATATGAGTTTGGCAAATGATGCATTACAATTTAACTAAACCCATTCGATTTTAGTCGACTAAAATGTACTGGAGACTTTAGTTGACTAAAATACGACTAAAACAATTCAGGGGACTAAAATAAAACTAAAACTAAAAAAGGCATTTTAGTCAAAATACTATGGGGTTGATTTACTAAAGGCAAATAGACTGTGCACTTTGCAAAGTGCAGTTGCTCCAGAGCTTGGTAAATGAGGTAAAGCTTCACTTTGCAAAGAATACCCAATCACGTGCAAGGAAAATAAAAAACACCATTTTTGCTTGCACATGATTGGATGATGGAAGTCATCAGAGCTTCTGCTCATTTACCAAGCTCTGGAGCAACTGTTCTTGCAGTGTGCAACTGCACTTTGTTAAGTACACGGTCTATTTACCTTTAGTAAATCAACCCCTATGACTGAGACTAAATCGAAATTTGATTTCAAAATTAACACTGGTGTGCTGTTATCAGTTGTCAATTTAATTATAAAGCTGACAAATATATATTCATTTATCCAAGAAAGTGTTTTTTTGTTCATGGTCAGTGATTCTCACTGCCTTAGGAATACTGTATTGTGCAGTGCACCTTTGGTACCAATAGTGCTCGACTCTAGCAGTGTTTTGACTGCTATACATAACTAAATATATTCCTGTGGGGAGAGTTTAAACATTTTAGGGTAGTAATTGTATTCTCAGATAACTGGAGTTTTAGACCTCAAGGAAGAACAGTGATATAACTTGAGGACATAGACAAAACCAACAATTGGTTGTACATAAGATCTTACATTAGGTTAATGGTAATTAAAGCAAACCTATGCTTAATATCTAATGTTTGGCTATCTAATAGGTATTCATTAGTTTTAAAGCAGTCTATAAAAAAAAATGTACCTTTAGCATATAATTTCCAATTAGAAGCAGAGACTTGAGACAGAGCCCAGGGATTCTCTGTTCTTCAGGCCTCACGGAGCCTATTAGGAGTTGGGTAGCCATATCCTGCCCTCTCCTGCTTCAATTATTGGATTACAATAATGGCGTCAGCAGGGAGCGAAGTCTAGGAACAAGAAGAGCAGTTCCCAAATGAGTTTGTACTATGGATGAAAAAGTGGGCCTGAAAACTTACTGTAAGTGTGATATCATTCCCAACTGACTGTTAAAGTACAAGGTTGCCTGAACCTAAGTCTGCATAAAAACTTGTCAAAAGCAGTTTTTCTTTTATGCGTTGTACACACAATCAGACTTTCCGACAACAAAACCGTGGAATTTTGTCCGAAGGGTGTTGGCTCAAACTTGTCTAGCATACACACGGTCACACAAATGTAAAAACAATTACAAACGTAGTGACGTACTAGATGTACTACGTGTTTTTTCAGCTCTTTAGTGCCACCCTTTGGGCTCCTTCTGCTAATTTCGTGTTAGTAGAAGTTTGGTGAGTGTTGATTTGCACTTTTCTTTTCGCATTTTTCATTTAGCTCTTCTCAGTTCGTTTCTGAACGGCTGTTCGTCAATCAGTCATAACAAGATAATGAGTTATTGCTTTGACATCATTTTTTTGGTTGAATAATCATTTGATTTGGTATATTTTATATATATATATATATATATATATATATATTGGCAGATAGCATGTCTAATTGTATTTGTTTTCTTTTTTTAATGCACAATAAAAAAAATGTGGAGAATAATACTTGGCTATGTGCTTTACTTCAAATGAAAGTTTGGGAGTAGGCAGTTACATTTAAAAAAATACAAAAAAAATGCAAAAAATGTAAAATTAACAAGGGACACCAACATAGTTGTATCTTTGATCTTAAAAACTACGGGATAATGGTGTTGTGGTAACTTGCCCCAAAAACCCCCCAAAAAACCATAATAATATTATTCTTGATATCACTAGAAAAAAAAAACCTTTGAAGATGTGTTTGCAATAACTCTATCAGTATCACCAGCAAAGCAGCTTCATTATTATCCCATTAAAGAAGAAGAGAATGTGCGCTGCATTTGGAGATTTCATAATTTGCCACGACACAAATGTTCATTCTCCATTACAAACCCTAGTTTAACCACTTGCTGCCTGCCCACTGTCATATGACGGCGGGACGGTGCAGCTGTTATCCTGGGCCGCTGTCATATGACGGCGCTGCCTTTCAGGATCCCTAGGGGGCCAGTCCACTCGGGTCCCGGTGCGCGTGCCCGGCGGCCGCGATGTCCGCCGGGCACCCGCGATGTCCGCCGGGCACCCGCGATTGCCCGGTAACTGAGCAGGACCGTGGATCTGTGTATGTAAACACACAGATCTACGTCCTGTCAGATGGGAGGAGACCGATGGTGTGTTCCTTGTACAGAGGAACACTGATTGGTTTCCTCCCCTTGTGAATCCCCTCCCCCCACAGTTAGAATCACTCCTTAGGGACACATTTAACCCTACATCGCCCCCTCCTGGTTAACCCCTTCATTGCCAGTCACATTTATACAGTAATCAATGCATTTTTATAGCACGGATCGCTGTATAAATGTGAATGGTCCCAAAAATATGTCAAAATTGTCCGATGTGTCCGCCGCAATATCGCAGTCACTATAAAAATCGCAGATCGCCGTCATTACTAGTAAAAAAAAAAAATAATAATAAAAATGCTATAAATCTATCCCCTTATTTTGTAGACGCTATAACTTTTGCGCAAACCAATAAATATACAATTATTGCGATATTTTTTACCAAACGTATGTAGAAGAATACATATCAGCCTAAACTGAGGAAAAATTGTTTAAAAAAAAAAAAATTGGATATTTATTATAGCAAAAAGTAAAAAATATTGTGTTTTTTTCAAAATTGTTTATAGCGCAAGAAATAAAAACCGCAGGGGTGATCAAATACCACCAAAGAAAGTGGGGAAAAAATGATAAAAATGTAATTTGTGTACAGTGTTGTATGACCGCGCAATTGTTATTCAAAGTGTGACAGCGCTGAAAGCTGAAAATTGGCTTGGGCAGGAAGGGGGTGAAAATGCCCTGTATGGAAGTGGTTAAAAGACCAACCGTTTCTGCTTCCGAGAATGCGTGTTTGTACTTTGGACTTTTGTACGATGGACTTGTGTATAAATGATTGGAAAGTCTGACAACACACATCTGTTGGCAGAAAATTTGAGAGCATGCATGTCCGATAACAATTTTCCGATGGAGCATACACACGGTCGGACTTACCGACAACAACCTCACATCCAACATTTCCCGTTGGAAAGTCAGATCGTGTGTACGGGGCTTTAGGATTAATGTGTCTCTTAAAACTGCCTAGGCACTGAAATCCATTGACAAATTTTTCCAAAAACCTGAAATACTGTTCCAAGCCAATGTAATTCAATTGCAGTCTCAAATACCTTCCTGAGTTGTTGAGTGCACACAACTCAATGAACATTGCTCTTTTCCATTTAAAATGAGATGTATAAATCATTTTCCATTATTGTTTTTCAGTAACTTGACCAAAGAAAAATTTGCCTATTAAAACTTTTGTAAATTGAGATTTGAAAATGACACATCCAGCAGAAAACCATGTGTAGCCTTGACATGTCCCCCTAAGGGTTACATTAAGCTTAAATATCAGTGCACATTGAATTAATATATGTGGAATGTTATTGGAGTAATTTTTGTGTAATAGTATGTAAATATTCTTCTTTTGCTGAAGTCTGCATTTGGGTTGCTGCCAAGTCCCACATGAAAAGTTCAGTTAGGATGCTTTCTTCCCCCTAAATCAAAGGCATTCTTAATAACTAATCAGAGCTCTAATCAGATCATTTGTCATCCTCCTGGATACTTATGTCTGTCTCTTTAAAACAACAGTATCGCATTTCTCACCATTTTCCTTCCTCTGCTTCTACACCATAATACAAAACAGCCTTTTCTCCCACCTTAGGTGTATCAAAATAACTGTGACGGTAAGGTTGTTAAGATAGTATTGTGCAATAAATGCCCTATGACATAATAATAAAGTCAGAGATCAGCTGCACACACCCAACTGCCTATATACATTTACGAATATCTATCGGGTTACACAGCAATTTCGTTAACTTCCAAAAGTAGGCAGATGAATGGTAAAGGCAGACACAGAATTTACTGTTATGGTCTGGAGGCAAAACTTGAAGTGCACCTATCTTACTGCACATACACTGCATGTACCCATGTAGTATGGTGACACAGCCTCTGTGTAGAAGTGGGAGCAATCACTGGAGCCAGTGGTATTGCTAGATAGCTGGGCAATCCTCCTCCTCCACCTCCTTCTCCACTTTTGAAACACATTGCAAAGAATTCCAGGAATTGGACTGTTGTTTACCTGGTCGGAGGTCAGAGTGCTGAGAGGGCTTCCTTGGCAGCTGAGTGCAAAGCACCCCTGAAGGTGGTAACAGGGACTGCTAGGCCCAAAGAAGCAGAGGTCACCAGCTGCGATAGGCTAAAGTGCAGAAGTGATGTACACCGGATGATGGCCAGACAAGCAGAATGCCTTGCAGGGCAGGAGTCCCTTAGATGCATCAGGTAGTACTTGATATTGGGAAGAGCCAAATGCCAGGTCAGACGTCAAGCCGGTAGTCAAACACAGAATATATCAGCTGGTAGCATTGGCAGGAAGCAGAATTAGGAACAAGCTGGGGTCATGCACTGGAAATCAGGCAGCAGCGGATTTGGAGGGTGAGCCGAGGTCATACACTGGTAAGCAAGCAGAAGTGTAGTCGGTACAACAAGCCAAGAATCAGGAACTAGGACTGGAGATAAGACAGGTCAAAGGCTAGTCAGGTCAGTAACAGGGAATCCAATAACAGAAGTAGCAGAGCACAGGAACACATGGGAACCTGAAGATCATCCAGCAGCTAGTGGATAATCCTGCTGGCTTTAAATATGCCACCGGGCACCAGAATCTATCATGCATTGCTTGCGCAGTTGCACATTAATCTTCGCAAATTTCTATGTGCCAATCTGCGATTCTGTTGGGCATTAGCAGATGTGCCAGTTCTTCTGTGAACCATTCTCTGACATGGATGAATACACAAGCTGGCCAGGACTGTAGCTGTT
Organism: Aquarana catesbeiana; assembly: GCF_042186555.1. Lineage (NCBI taxonomy): Eukaryota > Metazoa > Chordata > Amphibia > Anura > Ranidae > Aquarana > Aquarana catesbeiana. The sequence continues at coordinate 114,269,542 of NC_133328.1, forward strand.
GTGTTGCTGTGACATGGAGTACTGTCCAGGCTCAGGTGTTCACCATACTCCTGCCCACTTAGACAGCAATTCCAGAGATTAAGGAGGAGACTTGTGCTGACATATTAGAAACACTGCTGGCTCCGGTCATTTTTAATGTGCTAGATTTATGTGCTCTCTTTTTATTCTTTTATTTTTGAGGTTTTATGTGCATTCATTGAGCTGTTTTTCAAGAAAGCTGCAAGATCATTTGGTGCATTGAAGAGGATTGTATAGGCATTTTACTGGACTTCATTCTATTGGACTGTTAGAAATTAGGATTGGATAACACCTTTAAAGCGGAGTTCCACCCAAAAATGGAACTTCCGCATTAAGTGTTGGTGACCCCCTGACATGCCACATTTGACATGTCATTTTTTTTGGGGGGAGTGGGTACCCTGTTTTCAGAGGCACCCAGCTCCCACTTCCTCCCCATGTGCCGCGGCGCTGGAAGGAAGATCACCTCTCCCCCCTCCCTCCCTGCAATCTTCTGCGTCACAGGTCCCAGAAGATTGCCCAGACATTCACAGCACGCAGCGCGGCTCGCGTATGTGCAGTACACACCTGGCTGTGAAGCCACAGCCGGGCGCCCACAGTTAAAATGCCAGCACCGCGGAGAGGAGGGGGAGAGGAGCGGGGCTTCATGTGCCCGCTTCGCTGGACCATGGGACAGGTGAGTGTCTGATTATTAAAAGTCATCAGCTACACTTTTTGTAGCTGCTGACTTTTAAAAGGGTGGAACTCTGCTTTAAGTCTTATTGCATAGCATGCTTCAAAGTAGAAGAGTAGGGTTCATATGTACTGCCTTTTTTTTTTATAAATAAAATCTGTGTACAGCTTATTCAACAAGTATACATAGGAAATTTGAGGTAAAACATCGTCTGAACTCATGGGAGTTGTAGTCTAATAAAAGTTGACATATGGAGTGATATGTCGTTGCTTTGTTCCAGTGGCTGCTAACAGACCTGACGTGTAGAAGGTTAAATGAAAGCGATGGGGTAGGTGAGGGAGACTGAGGGGAGTGGAAAAGAAAGGGTAGCAGGGGGAGTGTAGTAGTAAAGGAAGGTGGGGTGGGATGGGGAGGGGCAGTGTAGGTACATACAGCACAATGACATTAAGAAATTATCTCTGAAGCAGTGCTTTTTATTCATTTATCTGCAAATTTAAAATCGCGCAAATTGAACAAAGTCTTTCTGTCAACGTTTCGTTGAAACTCAGTCCATCTTTCTCAAGACATCCATTCCCAGTAGCCCCAATATAGACAGGAAGGGTTGGCAATGGGACAAGGTTCAGGGAGGCTCTTGTGGCATTCAATAGATACTGTATTATTTAGGAGAGAATTTTTGTATCTTTTCTTAGAGAGTGGGCTCAGGTGTAGTAGAATCTGTGCATGATTGTTATCTACAGATATTCCAGTTAGTTGCATAATTGTTTAAGTCAATGCTTCCCAATAAGGCGCAGAAAGAGGCAAGATCAAAAAATTTTAAGCTAAATTCTTTTTGTCCCTTTTTTTTTATATTGCTATCATTTCAGAGATACACTGGGGTAATACTTGTGTAGGGTGGCCAGGACTTTGGCCCTGTGAGCAAAGTAGATAATGTAATTTTGTTGTTCCTAAACTAATTTTAGGTTGGAGGTTTTCCTCCTATTTACACAGAAAGAGGGGGTATAAGATTCAGGAGGGCTTGATAGAATGCAGTAGGTGAAAGACAGTGTATGTCACAAGGGCTGCAAGACCTGCAGTGCACCTTTTTTATTTTTTAAAGAAGGTTTATATGCATTTTGGAAAGTTTTTCTGAAGTCAACCTTTACTTTCAAAACATTTTGTGAACTTAGAATAGAATTTAAAAGCAGATACCCTTAGTTGTTTGTAAAGATTCTCAACACCCCTGGGGCCCCCACTGATATGCAAATTCTGTCTTTTCACCACAAAGTCGATGGTTAGTCTGTCTCTTCTAGTTTCCCATGGCTAGCTGTCAATTATTAGGCATGAAGGGTGGACTCAATATCCACAAAATATAGAAGGTGGGAAAGTAAATGCCTGCCACTGACTTTGGTGAGGAAAGTTGGTATTCATTTTTCAGAGTGCCCTGGGTTGTTCAAATTCCAGTGAGCTTGAATAATGCAATGGCAGGTACCTGCTGGCACGTAAGTATTATTACTGCATTGCGAAATGTTCTCAATTCAAAGGTTTAAATTAACAGTGAAATTGGCACAATTAAGACATGACCTCTTTCTCTGTATAATTTACTAAGACAATTCTATGGTAGTGATGTTTTCTGATGTTTTGCCTAGCAATTGGACCTGGCCCTCAATTTAACGCATTACCACTGCCAAAGTGATAGCAAAACTGGAGACAGACAGAAGAGAACCCATTAACAATTCTAAGTCTAAAATATACTATAACCCCTTTCTCTAGAAGCAAAAAGTACTTTAAGTGACATGCTCACATGTTTACAAAAATCCCACCAGCCCCCCTCAATACAGTAAACTGTGATACCCTCTACATATCCCTACATACTTCTTCCCAGATGGTAAATACCTAGTGTCTGGACTGCCTGTGCCTGCCTACTAATGTTCTATAGGCATTAAAAGAAAGTACCTGCACAGTAGGAACAACAACGCTTAATACTTTCCACTTTTCAAGTAGACCTATTGAGTGTGGTTTCAGGGCACCAAAGCTGAATAGTTGAACTCTAGGCAGATATAAAAGACACAAATTAATGCAGTGATTTAATCATTAATGTATTATTAAATGTGTTTTTAGAATGCAAACACTGTAAGTACCTGCATTTGACATGGTATTAGCCTATTGCAGCCCCTGTACTTCAGGGCTGGAGGTTGAGAAGAAGCAGCCATTGGATCCAATCAGTTCATGTGCTCAAAACAAGCATGCTGATAGCAAGAGAAAACAGAAAGATGTGACAGAGAGATGGGTTCATCACTGTGCCACTTCTGCTTTCTGTTCACTGTGCAGAAAGGGTCCATAATAGCCTAGGCTCAAAAAGAGTTAGGATGAATGATGCTGGCCATCAGACTGAGGACATTTAGCCCAGGTTCACATTGAGCTGCGGGAATGAAGCCGTTCGAGTTCACTCCCGCATGTCAGTCCCGATTTCGGCTGCGATTTCATAGATATCTGTGTGACATCTGTTTCTGCACAGACGTCAATGTAAATCACAGCCGAAATCGCAAAAAGTAGTACAGAACCTACTTTTTGACATCGATGCAGCGCTGCAGATGCGGCGTCGCACCGATTAGGACGGTGCCATTGACAGCAATTGCCGCCGATTTGACATGTCAAATTGCATGTCAAAATGCTCCAGTGTGAACTAGGGCTTAGTGGCACAAACAAGTAGGCAGAGGAAATCTCTGAATGTAAGTTGCACATTGCTGCAAAAGCTGGTTTTGTTATTTCATCTTTTAATGGGCTATTCTCCAGTGGCCTGGAAAAGCAAAAGACTCCCTGCAACTCCAGACAGGACAGCACTTTTTGCAAACAACTTGTTTGCACATAACTATGTTAGGTATTCTTTGAATTCTAATTGCGCACTGAAAAAAATCTAGAATGAAAATTACATTTTTGGGAGGACTAACCCTTTAAATTTAAAGTTACATTAAGCTTAAATGAGAGTTAAATGTTGCTTATAAAAAAAAAAAAAAAAAAAAAAAAAAAAAAAAGCTATGCTTCATTCATTCTGGGAACCTCTATTTCCTTATTTTATTATTCTGAATTCATGTTCATAAAGGATACAGCAGGTTTCCTGTCTGATGAAACTAAATCTTCTTTTCAGCACTGTTCAGATTCAACTTCCCTTTACTACAAATTTGTCATAATTAAAAACAGATTTTGTTCTTTACGAGTAACACACTAATGAATAATTTAATTTGTTAGCAATAAGCTGAATTAGATGTGTTTATTTTACCTCCCCAATATAGCTGAAAGTATTTCTAGGAAATGTAGCTGGGAAACAGAATATACTATGGCTAAAGAGTTTAACTACTACATTGACATTTATGTAAAAAAAAAAAAATATGAGTTGTAAAACTGAATGTGCACAGATACTACCATTGCTGGGTAACATGGTGACTAGGGACAGAATTGTGCAAATATTGTTAATGCAAAATCAGAATTCTCCATTTGGTGTGCATGTTTAAATGTTGTTCCTGTAAAAGTCACAGTTATGTTGTCTGCCCTGATTGACTATAATCCATTCACTCCAAATGTGCACCAGTGATTTACTTAAAAGACTTGGGCAGAGTTGGGCTTTAACCACTTCTAGCAGGGCAATTTTTTAACTTTTTTGCACACATAAATCTGATTAAAATCTGCATTTTTTTTGCAAGAGATTATTGTAAATCCCCCCAAAAGTATATATTTTCTCAAAGCAGAGACCCCAGAAAATAAAATGGAGGTATTTTTTTATGTTGCATGATATTTGTGCAACTATTTATCAAACACGCATTTTCTGAAAAAAAATACACTAAAATACATTTTATTGCAAAAAACCGCACGCTAATATACCATTTTTTACCATTAATTACCATACGTCAAACCTGGGGCCCATACAAAATCCGCAGGGATGTTTTAAAAATCAAGTGGTCCAGAATACAGCAGAAAGCAGCTCTTCCAAACATTAAACAAAACTGTGCCAATCTGTAGGATCCAGATGACTAAGGAAATAATTAAATCTTTAAGTATTATTGCACCCGAGGCCTCTGTGCTGTATTTCAATGTATATAGAGTACACCATCTGAAAAGGCAAATGTGCTGCTGCAGAAGCAAGGCTTTATCGACAACCACAGCACCATAGCTGTGTGCAACCTATTGCATTAGGGTGTGCACCCCAAAGCTCAAATACACATGCCTGTATGTGTATATATACACACAGATACATACAGTACATACACACACTCTTATAAATAAATGTAAACCTATATTAAAGCATGGACTGTGTCCGTAGGGCATTTGATGTGTCAGTAGAATAGTGGATGGTATCAGTCAGTAGTGTAGTGGACATGTCAGTAGGGCAAAGGTTGGTGGCAGTAGGACAGTGGATGGTCTCAGTAGTTTTTTTATTTTTATTATTTTTTACAATTTTATTTTTTAATTTGTTTTCCACAACATTATTTATTTATTATTTTTTACAATATTATTTTAAAATTGTTTTAGGAGCCCTGTTGGGGGGCATCAGGGGATATAAACAGACCCCCAATGTCTCACTTTTCAGATAGAAAAAGGGACTGAGGACAGAGATTCCCCAGTCCCTTTCTCTCCAGCCTCAGTTGCACCAGCCCTTTCCCCTACTCTACATCCTCAAACATCCTTGCAGCAGCCAGCAGGAAACTGTCAGTGCTGTGGATTAGGGGAGGCACATGGGGGAACCCAGGCAGCAGGGGGAATCTGCACCAAACATGGTGATTAGGGTGTGCCCAGGCACACCTGGCACAACCTGTGCACATGCCTATGCACAACACAAATCTGTAACTGCAAACAATGTAGAATACTACAAAAACTAAAAACGCTTAATTAGCTCATGCACTAGCATAACATAAGTGTGGTGCAAAAAATTGTTTCCCAAAGGATCACTGGCCATATGGATTATGCTCAGATAGGGAAAGAGGGAGTGTGGCTTGGCAGCATTCCTTTATTGTAGCTTTTAACTTAGCATGTCTCAATACTTTTATGCCAGATAAACCTTTGAAATAATGTTCTACTTACTAAATATTCACACTTACTACAGCTAAAGATCATGGTACATTAGCCTGATCAGTAAGATATATATATAATAAAGAATGTGGAGCATGTAGGGCCTTTGACATTATTATACAGGATTTACATAGCGCTAACAGTTTGCACAGCGCTTTACAACATGAGGGCAGACAGTACAAATACAATACTATTCAGTACAGGAGGAATCAGAGGGCCTTGCTCGTTAGAGCTTACAATCTAAGGAAAGGTCAAGAGATACAAGAGGTAATAACTGTGGGAGATAAGCTGATGGAGAAAAGTACAGTTTTTAGGTGAAGGCAGGATAGGCTTCTCTGAAGAGAAAGGTTTTCAGGGACCCCCTAAAAGTGGAATAGAAGATAGTCGGACAGATTCAGGTAGGGAATTTCATAGGGCGAGAGGTTTGGGAGAAGTCCTGGAGGTGAGCATGGGAGGTAATTAGTAATATTCATGATCATGAAATTTAAAATTTAGCAAATAATAATAAAAAAAGAAATAAGACAATGAAAATGATGGTGTTTCCTTATATTAATGATCAGTGTAGTTCCCCTTTATATTCATGGTTAGTGCAGTAACCCCTTATATTGGTTTTCAGGCAGGCATTGCCCCCTTACATTGTTGGTCAGTAGAGAAAATCCTGCTTATATTGGACAATCAGTGAAAAAGCACATTCTTACATTGGTGGTCAGTGGAAGAGATTCCCCTGACATTGGTTGTCAGTCTACCTTATATGTATGGTTTGTTAGAGAAGGGCCGCCTTATATTGCTGATATAAGAAAAGAAGAAGAATTCCCTCTTACAATCGTGGTCACTTGGAAGAATGACACTCTTGAGCTATAAAGGTCTTTGGTGTGAGTGGTTACTTATCTGAGCAATGATAGGAGAGCCTCCACTGGCCCCACGCCTCTGACTCTGCAAGCACCATCAAGGTGAATTTGGAAGGAAATCAGAAATATTCCTGATATCTGCCTTCTGTACAATGTACTAGCATGAGAAAGTATCCTGTTCTCTTTGTATTGCTTCCTTTGTGTGAAATCGCTGGTGTTCCTGTCAGTCCCTCTGCTTTCCTGTTAAAAATTGACCACACTACGCAGGAGAGTCAGTGGGTCAGTTCTCTAGGTTTGCTGGGAACTCAGCCTGCTCTCCTCCAATGATCAGACTTGTCCTGACACCCCCCCACTGCACAGCCATTCACTGGGAAGCTTATTGTGCTGCTGCTCCTTCCCTCCCCCAGCTCTTATGCAGCTGAGAACAGAAAGAAGGTGATCGCATATAAAAAAATGTATTTATATATTTCAGTTTTGCCTTTCATTTCTCTTTTTTTAAACTGAATGGGTTGTTTTACAAGGTGATCTTTACAATCACTTTAACATTCTGCCGACGGCCCTATAGCAGTTTTACTGACACAGGGCAGTCACGCTGAGCAGGATCACGTGTATATATATGTGATCCTGCACTTCTGGGTATCGGGTACAAGTGCGCACCACTAGCGGCTCGCTCCTGTTGAACCCGTGTGATTCTACTCAATGGGAGCTGACCACCGGGTTCCATGGACCCGATGTCCTCCGGCATCCGCTGATCGTTTGGTACACAGGCAGAATCGCCGCTTTGTCACCAAGGAAGGCATGGATCCTGTGTTCCTGCAAAGCAGGGACACAGATCTATGCCTTCCTCTAGTAAAAGCACCTCCCACATTACAGTAAAACACAGGCTAGACATACAGTTAATCCATTAATTTCCCCTGATGTTAACCCCTTCCCAGCCAGTGCCATTCATACAGTGACAAATTGGGTAAAAGGGTTTTGGAAGTTTAAATGAAGCGCATGACAAAATAGTCATGCACCTCCATCCCTATATCTAAAGTAGTAAGAGAATTTGGGACTTTATATGAGGCACATGACTTGGTAATATAGTCAAAACGTGATGACATATTTATTGGTACAAAAACAGATCACGTAGCACATTGCATTTAATACACACACACAGATATTGATAAATTTACATATATACACCAACAACATATGGCATATTGCAGTTCATATATATACACACATAAATATTGTCATAATACACTGCAGTAGGTGATGTTGTGAGCCGATTTGTAGTTCATGTCATATGATTATTACTATGGCAAAAACATCACAGTGGAAGCTAAAATAGAAGATATAATAGAAACGTAGGTTTGAAACATCGCTGCATCAAAAAATCTTGACGCGTTTTGTGGATTCGCTCCACTTCCTCAGTAGTGGATGCATGATACGTATCTGTAAAAAGGTATATAGATACCAATATGGTATAATTGTTTCCCCAAACAAGTAGGGTATTGTAGAAGGGAGAAGAAAAAGAAGGTATCCGTCTTTAAATACTTACAAACCGGCTCCAAGTTCAAACATGTGGTACTTGAAAATGGGGGCTAATGGGCGTGTCTGTTCCGGGAGCTGTGGTATTACAGACCCGCGGAAACCAAGGCGCAAACAAACATAACCCCAGGAGGATAAAGGGCTCCATGTTAAAATCTGGGATGATTCACGTGTGGAGTGCAACGTATCCAAGAAAAACCTGAAAGGGCTTTCGGTACAAACTGGGGGTGTTATATGCACCAGATGTGGCCGCGAGTGACTCCCACGTCACGCTGGCGTGACTAATAAGGACAGGCGTCATTGCTAGAGCGGCAGCCGCTGTCCATAGTTGGCGCCAAAAGCCCTCTCACAAAGCAGCCAAGGTGTAGAAGAGAGCTGCGCCGGCACAATGATGCCTATGAGTTGGCGTCAAGCATGTGTATATTATAGAGGGAGGACAGGTAGCCAGGATAGTACATAGAGGAGGCTGTGTGTATTAGGGCATTTTTTTGTGCATTTTCCACAAAATAACATGCACCCACCTAGGGCAGGTCATTCACTTGAATGGGCTGCTGTATATGCAACAAACACCCCAGAGTAGGTCTAGAACCTTTTTGGTTGTGGAGTGTCGGGCGTTTTCAGTCTGCATTTTAGCATGCGACAAATGGAAAAATGCATGTTTGCTACCTGCCCTTGGGGTGCCATCACAGCCGGTTCACACCATGCCCGCAGCTGAATCACATAGGAACTGTGCCTTCCTGTGTGATTCACATGCGTTTCTGTGTGGTGCCATTTCAAGCCTATTCATTTTGAATGGGCTAAAATCGCGCCGCACCAAAATATTGCATGCACCACTTTTTAAAAAGCACTGCAACTGGATTGAAAGGTACAAAAGTATCATGCGATCCGGTGCAGGCAAACATAATGCGTTTACGACCTGCGTTTGGGGTGCTGTTAATTTTTTATTGACACCTGCTGCAGACTGCAAATGTACTGCTTTTTACATGCAGTTTGAATCACACAAGAAGGCACAGCGCGTTCCTGTGCGATTCAGCTGCAGGCATGGTGTGAAACAGCCCTTAACCACTTGACGACCAGCCCATAGTAAAAATACGTAATTTGACGTTAAATACCGGGGTTATTGCAGCAGCTATAATAGGAATAAAAGTGATTTTAACAAAAATTTAATAAAGGGACAGTGTAAAAATAAAAAGTTAAACAAATAAGAAAAACATTTTTTGAAAGCACCCCATCACTCCGTGCTTGTGTGGAGAAGTGAACGCATCCGTAATTTGCACAAGCATATGTAAACGGTGTTCAACGGTATCCCTGCAAAAGTTAGAGCGCTAGCAATATTTTGAATGCAAGACCTCCTCTGTAACTCCTCTGTAAAAATTGCGTTTGAAAGGCCGCTGCGCAAATACTGTGTGACATAAAATATTGCAACAACCGCCATTTTGTTTCATGTTCTCTGCTAAAAAAGAAATAAATATATATATATATATATATATATATATATATATATATATATATATATATATATACAGTATCTCACAAAAAAATGAGTACACCCCTCACATTTTTGTTCTTTTCAAATTTTTTATTGGTAACACTTTAAAGAATACCAAGGAGTGTTCATTGGTTTCATATGACCAATACATTGTATGCAATAAACAAGGGTTACAAAAGGAGCATTATTGATATCAGGGGTAGAAATTGTTTTAGAATGCCATTGCTAGTATAAGCCCTGGGGGGGGGGGGGGATAACATTTGGTAAACATGAAGTAGGAATAAACAACCAAAAAAGAACCACAGAAAAGAAAAAGGGGGAGGAGGAGATGTACTAATTTAACGCGTTACCAATGGTGTTCAAGAGAATAAGGGGAAGGGGGTAAAGGGGAACGTAGGTAGAAAAGAAAAAAAATAAGAAAAAGAGGGGAAAGAGCTGTGAAAAAGAGGAGAGGTCGGGAGTGCCATACAGGCCGTTACTTATATTGAGGGGAGGGGTGTAGGGAAATCAAGGCTCTAAGAGGGATTCATCAAAATCCGGAGGGAGAAATTGTTCCACCCAAATTTGCCAAATTTTAAGGTGTTGGGGGATTCTGTCTTGAATAGTGGCCTCGATTTTACCATGGATCTAGGCTTGAGTGATTCTGTTTTTAACCTCCAGGACACATAGTATAGGGGATTTCCAGGCTCTGGCTATCGTTTGTTTAGCTGCGGTCGTGAGCTGCAGAAGGAGACGAAGCCGAGCTCTAGTACAGTCTAAGGTAACATGGTTCAGCAATGTGAGGGACGGATCGGTGTCCAAAAGGGACCTTGAGCAAAGTTGAAGCCATGTTGAAGATTGCTGTCCAAAATTGTTGTACAACTGGGCACATCCACCAAATGTGTGCGTGTGTGCCCACCTGGCAACAACCTCGGAAGCACACAGGGGGATAGCCTGGCACAAATTTAGAGGTCTTTGGCCCCTCACATTTTTGTAAATATTTTATTATATCTTTTCATGTAACAACACTGAAGAAATCACACTTTGCTACAATGTAAAGTAGTGAGTGTACAGCTTGTATAACAGTGTAAATTTGCTGTCCCCTCAAAATAACTCACACAGCCATTAATGTCTAAACCGCTGGCAACAAAAGTGAGTACACCCCTAAGTGAAAATGTCCAAATTGGGCCCAATTAGCCATTTTTCCTCCCTGTGTCATGTGACTCATTAGTGTTACAAGGTCTCAGGTGTGAATGGGGACCAGGTGTGTTAAATTTGGTGTTATCGCTTTCTCTCTCATACTGGTCACTGGAAGTTCAACATGGCACCTCATGGCAAAGAACTCTCTAAGGATCTAAAAAAAGAATTGTTGCTCTACATAAAGATGGCCTAGGCTATAAGAAGATTGCCAAGACCCTGAAACTGAGCTGCAGCATGGTGGCCAAGACCATACAGCAGTTTAACAGGACAGATTCCACTCAGAACAGGCCTCGCCATGGTCGGCCAAAGAAGTTGAGTGCACGCGCTCAGCGTCATATCCAGAGGTTGTCTTTGGGAAATAGACGTATGAGTCCTGCCAGTATTGCTGCAGAGGTTGAAGGGATCAGCCTGTCAGTGCTCAGACCATATGCCGCACACTGCATCAAATCGGTCTGCATGGCTGTCGTCCCAGAAGGAAGCCTCATCTAAAGATGATGCACAAGAAAGCCCACAAACAGTTTGCTGAAGACAACCAGACTAAGGACATGGATTACTGGAACCATGTCCTGTGGTCTGATGATTCAGATGGTGTCAAGCATGTGTGGCGGCAACCAGGTGAGAAGTACAAAGACAAGTGTGTCATGCCTACAGTTAAGCATTGTGGTGGTAGTTTCATGGACTGGGACTGCATGAGTGCGGCCGGCACTGGGGAGCTACAGTTCATTGAGGAAACCATGAATGCCAACATGTACTGTGACATACTGAAGCAGAGCATGATCCCCTCCCTTCGGAGACTGGGCTGCAGGGCAGTATTACAACATGATAAAGACCCCAAACACACCTCCAAGATGACCAGTGCCTTGTTAAAGAAGCTGAGGGTAAAGGTGATGGACTGGCCAAGCATGTCTCCAGACCTAAACTCAATTGAGCATCTGTGGGACATCCTCAAACGGAAGGTGGAGGAGCGCAAGGTTACTAACATCCACCAGTTCTGTGATGTTGTCATGGAGGAGTAGAAGAGGACTCCAGTGGCAACCTGTGAAGCTTTGGTGAACTCCATGCCCAAGAGGGTTAAGGCAGTGCTGGAAAATAATGGTGGCAACACAAAATTTTACACTTTGGTCCCAATTTGGACATTTTCACTTGGGTGTACTCACTTTTGTTGCCAGCGGTTTAGACATTAATGGTTGTGTGTTGAGTTATTTTGAGGGGACAGCAAATTTACACTGTTATACAAGCTGTACACTGACTACTTTACATTGTAGCAAAGGGTAATTTCTTCAGTGTTGTCACATGAAGAGATATAATAACATATTTACAAAAATGTGAGGGGTGTACTCACTTTTGTGAGATAATGTGTGTATATATAAATATATAATGCTTGCTTCTAGCAAATAATACAAATTTAAACATTTAAAGAAAAACAGGAAGCGCCTTCAAGTGGTTAAAATGGGAAATTCCTATTCAAATACTTACCGTAATTTTCCTTTCCTGATGGACTCCATAGCAGCATACGTATGGGTTTAGCCCCGCCTCCTCATACCTCATAGGAGTCCACTTCCATAAATCTTTGCCCTGAGCCAGAAGTCGTGTTCCATAACTTAGCCTATTCCAGCCAATGGGAGGGAACTCCTGCTGCCATGGAGTCCATCAGGAAAGGAAAATTACGGTAAGTATTTGATAGGGAATTTTCCGTTTTCCTGACAGACTCCATGGCAGCATACATATGGGAAATAACTAGCCATACACACCCGGGTGGGCAAATGCTGGACAAAAGAAAAAAGGTTTAATTGGCACCGTCAACAGACAGTATATGTAAAATAAAGTTAACAGAAACTAAAGAGGCTGGTTCAATGCAGTACTGCGCCATAAAAATGTTAATTGAAGATCACGAGGCCGCTTTGCAAAACGCTTCAGGGGCAACGTGACGGGAAGCCGCCCATGATGAGACACTTCTAGTCGAATGAGCAGTCACTGCCTCCGGAGGCACCAAGCCCTGTGCTTTATAGGCCCACTGAACAGACTGAACAATCCACACTGCAATGGTTCTAGAAGAGGCACACAAACCCTTGTTTTTTCCATGGAAGAGAATGAACAGATGGTCAGACTGACGAAAAAGAGCTGTGACTTTTAGATACTGTTTCAGGGCTTCGCCCACATCTAGCGGATGAACTCTGGAGTATTCAGCTGACCTGAAGGACAATCTCCTGGTTCTCGTGAAAAAAAAACTGATGATACTTTGGGGTTCGAACCCAGCATAGAAATCAGCACCACCTGGTCACGGAAGAATGTTGCATCGCAGAGAGCTAATTTCAGAGACCTTTTTGGCTGATGTGATGGCCACCAAGAGGGCAACTTTGAGGGAGAGCTCCTTGATAGAGAACCATTCTGCGTGCTCCATCCCTTTTGCTGAGAGAAAATCAAGGACCAGTGGAAGGTCCCACTTGGGGAATCTTGTTTTTTTCTGGGGTCTGAGCCTTATTGCTCCCCTGAAGAACTGACGAATAAAAGGGTGTCTAGCCCAAGATACGCTGGTGAAGGCAGAAATTGCGGAGACTTGAACCCAAAGGGAGCTGACTGATAAGGATAGATCCAGGCCTGGCTGTAGGAAACCCAGGATATCCTGTATTCTCGGATCTCTACAAGAGCCCGCAGTGGTGTAAATGTAGTCTGTAAACTTGGATCAAATCCTTTGGTAGACCTTGTTGGTACCTGCTCTTCTGGTGTTCAACAACATGGAGATGGCTCCGCATGGACAACCTAGGGCTTCCAGCCTTCCCCTCTCAAGAACCAAGCCATCAGGTGCAGATGGGCCGGGCAGGAATGTAGAGCTACCCGACAAGAGATCTGGTCTGGAGGGCAGAGGAACTAGGTCCCGGAAGCTGAGTTGCAACAACAGGGGAAACCATGGCCTGTTAATTGCGTCCCGAGGAATATCAGAGACTGTGTAGGCTCTAGGTGACTCTTCTCCATGTTCAATAGCCAGCCAAAATCAAGAAGAGTGGCGATGACCTGAGTTCTGTGGACTAACAGCTGCTCCCTGTCCCAAGATAGCAACAGCAGATCATCTAAATAATGGTGCAGACGAATACCTCTGATCCTGATCAGGGCCACGACAGCCAATAAGAGTTTTGAAAAGACACTAGGCAATGTCACAAGCCCAACCGGGAGACAGGTAAGCTGAAGGTGGACCTGGTCTACAGCGAAGCGAAGAAATCTCTGGAAATCTTCTGCTATCAGGACATGGAAGTAAGCGTCCTTCAGATCTATGGACACGAGCCAGTCGCCTGGCTGAACTGCCTGACGGGTTGTAAATAGTCTTCATTTTTAATTTCTTTGATGAAGGAATTCAAGTGGGTCAGATCTATGACTGGTCTCCAGGAGCCGTTCATCTTCATAACCATGAAGAGGGGCGTGTAAACACCTTGAAATCTTTCACCGGCCGAAACTGGTATGGTGGCGTCCTGAGCCACCAGTGAATCCACGTAGGACAGAAGAACTTGCTTTTTCTCTTCTGAGTGTGACAAGGGTGTGGGTACAAACCGGAGTGTGTGTGGGCTGCTGAATGCCCAAGCATGACCTGAGGAGATTGTTTTGATGGTCCAGTAATCCTTGATCGAAGGCTGCCCAGACGTGCCGAAAGCTAAGTAAGCGACCCCCGACTTGGTTCGCCTGGGTAGGCCCAATATCAAGAGGACTTAGGGGCTTCCCGTTCAGCGGAAAACACTCCCTTCAAAAACTCTTGGCCTGATGGCTGGTTTCTCTTTCAGGTCTTTCTGAACTCACGGCCAGGTCTATAGCGGCAAACATACCTCTCACTATCCAAACCCTGCCTGGGCTGAGCTCTTTTCTGGCCTAGCAGGCGACGATCCTGGGCTAGGAATCATGACTTGCCACCTGTGGCACTATCCAGTTTGTTGCCAAAGAGAGAGGAACCCTCAAAGGGAATACTACACCACGCATGTTTAGAGGCAGGGTCGGCTGCCCAAGGGCGCAGCCATAAGGTGCGCTTAGCAGTGACATAAGAGAGCATGACCCATGCCACCAGGCGAGTTATGTCGAGGGAAGCTTCCCCCAGAAAAGCTGAAGCCAGCCTCAGCTCATGCAACAGAACTCCTGGCCACTTCTTCAGAGACACTTCTCAGGGACACATCCACATTATCCGTCCATGCCTCCATTACTTTGGACAGGGCTGCAAGAGCCAGCGGTGGTTTACAGGCCATACCTGCTGTTAAATAAATCCGCTTGAGGTCAGTATCGATTGGCCTCTCCAGGCCATCCTTAAAGGATACCGTATCTTCCAGTGGGAGAGTGACGTGTCTCACAATCTCATTAAGGCTGCGCAGGGCCATCTTTAATATTGATTGCCCCCCCCCCTTGCAATCTCACTCTTCACCTGCTCTGAGACATACAATAAATCGCAGATAGACTTAAAATCAGTTCACTGTATCAGATCAGGCAGCAATTGCGATTGGTTGTCAGCGGTTACAGCATATCATTACTGCTTACTGACTAGTTGCTAGAAGTTACAGCACACATTATGGCTCACTGATTAGCTGCTAGAGGTTACAGCAAATGATTTCTGCTTGTTAATTGGTTGCTAGAGATTACTGTACAGTATTACGGCTCACTGATTGGTTGCTAAAGGTTACAGCACATCATCTCCTCATCTCCTCACTGCAGGGGGGCTTGAAATACATATGAATGCCGCTTTTATTTACATATCAATGCTGCCGGCCGCAGCTATCTACTTATGAATGCTGCCACTATTTATATATGAATGCTGGTTATTTATATGTAAACACAGGGTCTGCAGGTGAGTCATCTGTACACAACAATAGGGCAGAGCTGGGCAGCATTAGTACCAGCACTTCACACTGAGATATTGGGACACAGCACAGGACTAAAACTTCAAAGGACAAGGGAATTTAAACTGGGATTTTTGGCAAGTAGGAGGCAGCTGCTTTGGGCTCCACAACAATGACAGGGCCCTTTTGCCCTGCCTTAAAGAGGGCCCTGAGGCTGCGTCAACAAGAGGAGCCGACTCCAGATGTTTCTGGTCCTCACTTTTGAAAGGATACATTTTTGCCACTTTGTTTAGCAAGGAATTCTTCCTCTCAACGCTACCCCACTCATCTGTAATAATCTCGACAAGTTCATCCATGAAGAGGAAATTTGAGCATTCTTTCTTGAGGTGTTTGAAATATTTCCTCTGTTTCAAGGGCGCCTCCACTGCCTCTTCCCACCTCAAAGCTTCCTGGACTGCTTTGACCAGCAGTGGTACTAAGGCAAAATCGAAACCCGCACCGGGGTCGTCTGCCTCCGCCTCGCTGTCTGAGGCTTCAATTAAACAGTGGCTCGGCTGTGAAGGACCCGGAGCCTCAAGATTGTCCCCCACAGGGGCTGACACTGTGCCGACAGAAGGGCCAACTTAGGGATTCCTGGACCACCCGTCTGATCAGTGACTCCACCTGCTGGTCTCCACCTTCTCTCTCACTCACGGCTTGGGTATAGCATGGCTCCCACAGCGATTTGCCTTCAGGGACCTGAGACCCACATCCCCAGCAAGCTTTCCTCTCAGAGCGGCTGGAGTGGCGGTGAGGGCAGTGCCCAGATGCAGTTTTGGAAGCTTCTCTGTGACGCCTAGACCTAGAAGAAGATCTATAACGTCTAGAACTTGAAGAGGAATGACGGCATTGTGACCTAGGATGGTCTTTATCTTCACGTGCCATATGTTGATGTTCAGACCCAGAAGGGCTGTGAGAAAAGGGAAGGGTTAAAAGCTCCTGGTCAAAAGAACCAGACAGGAAGAAAGGGAAAACCAATTTTACCTGCAGTGCAAGGGTTGGCCGTAGGGGGGGCCGTGACATATCCATAGCAGATCAGCTCAGTAACTGAAAAGTAACCATCAAGTGAACATAAGAGAGACAGCACAACAGACAGCAGCCCAGAGAACCTGGAGCATAAGCACCTACCTTAGCAACAAGTTAAAGTGCCTGGGGAAGCAGCTGCATAAGCCCGCAGTACATCCCGAGGACTAGCTGCTTTGACAGCTGTTTAAATCTGCCGCCGCTGATGACGTCACCGTGCCCCATAGCACGCCTGAGGAGGGACCATTACCGCCCAGCGGCGCCTGTACACAGGCACTACATGCACACGCGGACCAAGCCTCGGTTTTGCTCGCAGATGCACTCCAACCACCATGGCCGAAATTAGACACTGGAGCCAGGGGGAAGTACAGGGAAGACGTACTATGTATAAAACTGCTGCCATGTATATTACCACCAACGGTACATCCACGACCAGACCTGTGACCGGAAGCTTCTACTGCTGCACAACCAGGGCGTTTAAAGGCCTCCTGATAATACGTTTGGCCATATTGCCGCTTGCCTGCCAATGGCCAGGCTAGTAAGCTCTTCATGGCACCGCATTCATCGCCCGCGTCCACCCCACTAATAGCTAGGGATTACTGGACTCTAGAGGAAAACAGTGCCTGATTCCATAACCTTGCGTGCACACCGCCAGGCCTGAATCAAGGATATCTTTGTAAAAGTTAAGACTTCACCTTGGTCCTAGGAGGAGGACAAAAAAGGAACACGGACTCTGGCTCAGAGCAAAGATTTAATGGGGGTTGGGTCCTATTAGGTATGAGGAGGCGGGGCTAAACCCATACATATGCTGCCTTGGAGTCTGTGAGGAAAGGAAAAGTTAATTTGTTCAATTTTAAAAAAAAATACATGCACATTTTTCTGCAGGTAAAAAATGTGCATTTATTTTTTTTTATTTTTTGGGGGGCTTGCAAAGCATTGTACCAAAGATTAGCAGATCGCTGGTGCCATACAGGTCTCCATATTTTTAGCACTGATCACTGTATTGGTGTCACTGGTCCCCAAAAAGTGTCAGAAGGTGCGCCACAATATCGCAGTCCTGCTATAAGTTGCTGATCGCCCGCATTACTAGTAAAAAAAATTAAAAGTTCATAACTCTATCCCATAGTTTGCAGTCGCTATAACTTTTGCGTACACCAATCAATATACGCTTATTGGGTAATTTTCTTTTCCAAAAATATGTAGCAGCATACATATTGGCCTAAATTTATGAAGAAATTAGATTTTTTAAAATTTTTTTACTGGATATGTTTTATAGCAGAAAGCAGAATATTTAGTGTTTTTTTTTTCAAAATGACAGTTCTTTTTTATTTATAGCGCAAAAAAACGCAGAGGTGATCAATTACCACTTAGGCCTGGTTCACACTTATGCATTTTTAAGTGCGTTTTTAGTTTTGCAGAAACACACTACAGTCCACTTAACATGGTTTCCTATGGATTGCGTTCACATCTATGCATTTTATGGAAAGGGCCAGGGACTTTTTGGTTCCATAGACTTCAATGGATCAAAATCGTGTATTGAAAAACGCAAAATGCATCTGGAATATGCAAACTGCAACCTGCATAGGTGTGAACCAGGCCTAAAAGAAAGCTCTATTTGTGGGGAAAAAAGGACATTAAGTGTATTTGGGTACATTGCTGCATGACCGCGCAATTCTAAGGTAAAATAACGCAGTGCCACAAAAAATATGTGCTGCATAATGCATTATGAAGACCTATATCAAATGTTACAAACCGGAATAATTTTGTCAATGGCTAAATCAACAAAGTAAAAAACATCTTAACACAAAAAAAAAAAAAAAATATCTAACATAAAAAAAAAAAATGACATTACAGTCTCTGACTTTCCTCAAAGATCGAGTTTTTCTTCTATCCAAAACACAGATATAACATGGTGGCAAAACTAAGTGACATTAAACAGAATTAATTGCATATACAGTATAAGTGCTGACCCAGAAACAGGATCAAAGAAGGCGAATGAGATGAGTAGTATAAGGTGTCTGGCAGTGTGCAGATGGAGATAGGCGTTGGTGTCTGCACATGGCTTCAGTTTGCTATAATAAAACAGAATACAGAAATGGAGACAGATTTGTTTTATGTCAGAAAGCACAACACCCACCCACTAAAGGATGGAGTCCAGGTATTTGTGCAGATTTTTCACACTTCCATCATATCTTGTGTCCTTGAATACCCTACGGTTGTTTTCATTACAAATGATGATATGAAAAGCCCAACAGGTTGCCAATAGGTGTGCCACATACTGTATATCTTAATCATTGCAAAACAAAACAGTGACTTTTTTTATCTATTCATTTTTTTTTAATCAACATTTGTTTTAAGGGCTTGTGGCATTTTCAACATTCCATATCATTGTTCTACAGGATGTCACTATCTCCACCTCGTCCAGTGGTGGCCTGTAATGCAGGCCACA
Source organism: Aquarana catesbeiana (assembly GCF_042186555.1). Lineage (NCBI taxonomy): Eukaryota > Metazoa > Chordata > Amphibia > Anura > Ranidae > Aquarana > Aquarana catesbeiana. Next base: position 114,288,638 of record NC_133328.1, read on the forward strand.
CGGGAGCTGCCCCCACTGTCCATGGGTCTGGCCCTCTAATCTACATGTGGGGCGCCGAACACATGGATTTCAATGGGGTTTTTTTAAGCATGTGATTAGAGCCTGAGGGTCCAATTGGCTTCAAAAAAGGATGGAATCGGGGTGCAGATCACTACACCCCAAGCCCACCCACAATAGCAAATTAATATTCGCTATTGTCTTCCTGATTCTCCTCCCGGCCAATCAGGAAGCAATTCCTGAGACCCGATTGTCCGGGAGTCTTAGGACTCCCAGCCAATCGGGTCTCAGTCAGGACCCACTTCCTGTTTGGCCTGGAGGAGAAGCGATGGCCCCAAAGCAAGGGACTGCAGCCTGGATCCATCTCTGCCTGACCTGCCTTCTTCCTAAGGTAAGGGGGCCTCTGATCGCCACCGCTTTCCCGTCCATCTCCCTCGGTGGGGGGGAGATCGCCTCCTTCCCGTCCGTCTCATGCGCGGGGGGGGGGGGAATGGCGCATTCCCATCCGTATCCCATGGGGGGGCGATGGCGTTGGTTTGCCGCCACCCCAAATATTAAGCACCAGCTGCCACTGACCTCGTCCAGAGAACTCCATGTATTCATTGACAAAAATACAGGTTGTTCTATGAATAGCAGAGGTGCAGAAGGAGCAAACCCCTGTGGTCAGTGTACAGAGGCGAAGCCACTCACAGAAAGATCACAGTTCTCAGTGTATGCAGCCTGTACTGTAATGCCGCGTACACACGACCGGACTTTCCAGCAGAAAAGAATCATTCCGCCGGACATTCCGATCGTGTGAAATAGAAATAGAGATAGAACATGTTTCAAATCTTTCCGACTGACTCAATTCCTATCGAGAAAACCGCTCGTCTGTATGCTAGTCCGACGGACCAAAAACGACGCAAGGGCAGCTATTGGCTACTGGCTATTGAACTTCCTTTTTCTAGTCCCGTCGTACGTCATTGCGTTCTAAACTATCGGACTTTGGTGTGATCGTTTGTAGGCAAGTCCGTTTCAGCGGAACTCCGTCGGAACTCCATCGGAAAGACGGAAAGTCCGCTCGTGTGTACGCAGCATTAGGGTGATTAAGGCTCGATTCACATCTATGCATGTTGCTTTTAAGTAGACATGTGTGATTCGTTTCGTTCTGAATTAATATTCAGACAAATTTTTAATTATTCGGAGATTCGGATATATCCGAATACCCAAATTACAATATAATAAACAGTGGTATAAAATAATCTTAAAAACAGACTAAAATATCACACTAAACAGCGCTAATGTTGAGCAAACTAAAATATACATGTGGCCAACTACACATGAAAAAAGTCCTTTTGTAGAAAAGTGGTGAAAAGTTCAGAGTGTAGTTCATAAAGTGTTCAACAGGTGATCATGAAACAAAGTCACAGCGTGCACCTTCCACCGATCAGTCCAAATTCCACCCTGTGCGAACACACTCCCCTCAGGGGGTTAAACTCACCAGAGCTAGATAGTAATGAGCCTCCAAACAAAGGGAAAACACATCCACGCCACAAGCTGCTGTTACCACCACTCCAGAGGGATCTCAGATGCTCAGGGCTCACACCAAAATTATGGCTCTCTTAACTTTAGTGCCCTCTTGCTAGTCTGTTTGTGACTTCAGGAGAGACCCAATGGATCTTTTTGGCAGACACATTATCGCCAAAAGGGTTGAGCGTGGATCTCGATATTAACTGTTTCATAAGTGACTATTAATATCTGTGAGTGACTTTTATTGTTGGATTCGAGTACTGCCTGATATTTTATTTACTATTGGGGGCTGACCCTTCTGCTAATGTTTTTAGTATAGGTGCCTTCTTTTTATCCTTTTATCTCTGGATTTTTTTCACACTTTTTTCCAGATTTTGGGGTATTGTTAGATCTATTCCTGCGTTTCTATAATTGCATGTTGCCTCTTTTTAAATACATTTTTTATCTCGTTTTTATCTCTCCTTTTTAACCTTGTGAAGAATTGCTATATTTAGTCGAGTTGTCTAAATTAGCATTAGTGAGATACTCTATAACAGTGTAAATTCAATGATTTCCTTTGTTTTTATTTTATTTATTGTGATTTGTATTACCTGTTCTCTCATAAAGATTGACTGAGTATATATAATTTAATTAAGTATTATATCTCCGGTTAAATACTACAATTATGATCAAGTATTATATTAATGATGGAGAGTGCTGAATTATGTACATTTGCATTCTTGGATTATGAGTGTTTATATATAATTTTCAGTATTTTGCTACCTAAAATGTTAATGAGGTGAGCGCTGCTATTTATAGCCCACGTATGATATATGGTACAGCTTCCTATATCTGCATACAGACTGGTGTAAATATGTGGTTTTATATGTATTTGTATAGGGCTTAGTCCCTTGTGCCCCGTGTGGATGGGCATACTATGTAGTGCTGATCCATATGCCTACTGACCGGCCTGTTTGGCTAGCGGGTGTGTGAATTTGCATATTCCATAGTTATTTTCTTTTTAGATGTGCAGTTGTTTATTGTCCCTCGCCCCCCCCCGTAGTAAGCCGTCAGTGTTCACTTAGGTTGACGGCGTGCACCCGCCGTCACCTCTGTTGCGCTGTGATTGGCTAAGGGAGATGTAGTAGGAGAATATAAGCCGATCTATGTGTCGTGTAGCCACGCCCTCTGTCGAAGTCAGGATAGGACGAAACGCGCCAGAGAGTGGCTTACACGACGTAGGAAGTGATGTTTGCGCTCCACTGCAGCCTGCTACACAACCAGGAAGTGGATGACGGCTCCTGGGCAGCTGAACCGGCTTGATGCGGTGAAGTAAACGTTCCGTACTACTTGCTGTGTTGATTGCAATAGTGATGTATGAAGTTTTATTGAAGGGGGGTTTCTTTGTGTGATGTGAGGGGTATACAGTCAATAAACAGGATTATGCTAAAAAAAAAAAACACTTTATGAACTACACTCACCACTTTTCTAAAAAAGGACTTTTTTCATGTGTAGTTGGCCACATGTATATTTTAGTTTGCTCAACATTAGCGCTGTTTAGTATGATATTTTAGTCTGTTTTTAAGATTATTTTATACCACTGTTTATTATATTTTATGTAGTAATTTTTGAAAGGCTGCTTTTCCTGCCTTGTGGCTCCGCGCCTTTTTGCATATTAGCAAATTGGGCGGTATTTATTTATTTATTTAATTGTTTCTGTATTCGAAACAGCATCTTGTCCTGGCGCTGAGTGGTGTATTTGAGGGCCTGGTTAAAACACCTTTTTTGTCTATTACCCAAATTACAATGTTAACAAATTTTACCGAATGCTTCGAATAATGAAACAAAATTCTTCTGCATTTCGGAAATTCGAACTGAAATTCGAATCAAATTTTACATCAAACTCCAGTCTAATTCTAACTGTACACATATTGCTGAAATCAAAGACTGTGTGTCTTATTAGACTAATATTTCAAAACAATGCTGTTTTTGATAAGCCAAAGGTGATTTAAAGAGTCAATCAATTGTAATTATTTGATGAAGATTTTTCTTTTGTTTGTCCACTTTGCCACCTTCGAATCGGAAAAAAAATCCAAAGTTTTCGATTCGACCGATTCTAATTTTATCGATACAAACGTTTCGAATCTAATGCCGCGTACACACGGTCGGACTTTTCAGCTACAAAAGTCCAACGGACGCTGACGGACTAAAGCTGGCTGGTAATCCGATCGTGTGTGGGCTTCTCCGGACTTTCAACGTACTTTTTTAGCCTCAAATCCGACGTACTTTAGATTTGAAACATGCTTCAAATCTTTACGTCGTAACTACGACGGACCCCAAAGTCCGCTCCTCTGTATGCTAGTCCTACGGACAAAAACCCACGCTAGGGCAGCTATTGGCTACTGGCTATCAACTTCCTTATTTTAGTCCGGTGTACGTCATCACGTACGAATCCGTCGGACTTTTGTGTGGTCGTGTGTAGGCAAGTCTGTTCATTAGAAAGTCTGCCGCAAGTCCGCCGCAAGTCCGCCGAAAGTCCGCCGAAAGTCTGTCGGACAGGCTGTCGGACTTTTGTAGATGAAAAGTCCGACCGTGTGTACGCGGCATAAGAGAATTCAAAAAAGACATAAAACAAATTCCGAATACAAATTCTGAATATGGATTGATCGAATCAATTGAATTTACCCATAACTGGATTAATGGATCGAAACGAAACTTTTGAGTGTTTCTGCAGTGCTTTCCACATTTTTCACCGCAATTTTACTGTGATTTTACAGCGATTTTGCCACAATTTGCATTTTGTGTTTTTAAGATTTTTGGGGGGGGGGAAATTTGTTGTTGGACAGATTAAAAAACGAAAAAACATAAATCATGGCAAAATCGCTGTAAAAACGCACTACATGCTTTCTGCAGCTTCTGCATTGAAGTCTATTAAACCAGAAAAAGCACTGTTTTGCGTTTAAAAAGAGTCCCTGACCCTTTCTAAAAATGCAGAGGCACAAAAATGTATTGATGTGAACATGTTCCATAGGAGCCCGTGTTAAACGAATGTCCTGTATTTCTGCAAAAGGCAAAAAGCATGAAAAAACGCATTAGTGTGAATGGAGCCTTACAGCACCCCCAGCAGCCCTCCACATATCAGATATGCATACTTACTTTAACCCCTTAGCACCTGCCCCCCCACATATATGCGGCCTCTCGGTGGGTATATTTTCAGCGCATATTTGCATGAATTGAGGCAAATAGAGCTCCCGCCACAGTTACTGGCAGCTTATGGAAAGTTCCCGATCGCCGCTTGCGAGCGGAAGCTTTCCCATCGTGTGACCGCCATGACAGCCAGTCACGATGGTCACATGATCATAAACCCCGCCCAACCTCCCGGCATCCTAAACCTCTTAAAGGGCCAGGAGGTAGCACTGCGAGGAGGTTAAGCAAAGTTGGCCCAATGAAAGTTTGCACAAAATCTAATTCATGAAGTACAGATTTTAAATAAACCTCAAGGTTACATTAAGCTCACACTTGCAGACAAGTCACCCTCTGCTACCACAAATTGTCTTTAAATTGATCGATTTGGTGCAATAGCTGCCTAAAAGCTTTATAGAAATACTGATTTTCATAAAGTCTGTGTATGTATAAAGCGAAAGCAGCATTTACGTAAAACCAAATATTTGTTAAATTGCAGCTTACTGATTGCTTACTGTTTCTGCATTCATTTTGTTTATTAAAGATTTTTTTTTTTACCTAATGATTCTGCCAGTAAGTCTTTTATTTTCTAACTTCCTTTAAAGTGTCAATAAACCCACATCATTAAAAACTATCACTAAATGTTGTATTCATGCTGTTCATACTCACTCAGTCACTATGAGATTCGTTTTCTGTATTCTGCAAAAAAACGGGTTGATCCTGCTGCTCTCTGTCTCCCCCTTCTGTCCGTGTCCTCACTGCAGTTGGGGATTTTGCAGAGCAGTGTTGGCAGCTAATGCACACGCTCAGTGTATTTCTACCCAGAGCATTTCCTCCCTATTATATCTGAGCAGCCCAGATTAATGTAAAGTACACAGTGTATGTTTAGTATCACTTTAACAGACCAATCTGTGCAGCAAAATAGCAGAGTTGGGGGGTTGAGACAACTATTTACCATGGCCAGGGGTGCTTAGAATGGTCAGCTTTTTTCATTCATGTAAAAATCTCCCCCCCCCCAAAAAAAAAATTGTTGCTGTAACTGCTTAAAGAGGGAAAGCTGGAGTTTGCATACCTCCCAACAGTCCCGGATTGTGTGGGACTTTCCCGCATTTCAATCTTTGTCCCGCGGTCCTGGTGTATAGGGACTTTGTCCCGCATTACGCCATCGCTGACAGCCTAGCCCTAGCAGGACATGCAGCAGTGTGAACATCCATCCAGCATAGCCAGGGATTGGTGGGTAAGCCGGGGGCGTACGGGTGAGAGTGAAATTGAGTGCAGCTGTCAAATCAAAGCTTTGATGTCAGGGATGGGCGGGGCCGATATGTGGTGCACCGCCCCTGTGTTCCGTGCATTAACAAAACAGCCGGTGTTTATACATTGCCGGCCGGGGAAGAAGGTGGCAGGGGGCAGGATTAATTGTAAGTACTGTATGTGCACCCACACAGGTTTATTATACACCACTGCGGGTGCAAACGCCAGCTGTTTTGTTTATGCATGGAACAAAGGGGCGGAGCCCCACATAGCACCACCCATCCCCGACATCAGAGCTTTGATTTGACAGGTGTACTCGCTTTCATTGTGGCCATACGCCGTGCTCACCCTTCCCTGGCTATGCTGGATGGATGTTCACACTGCTTCATGTCCTGCTAGGCTGCTCTAATTTATTATCCATCTGATGCCGCCATTCTTGCCTCGGCTCCTGTATGCTGGTAATAAAGATTTTAGAAGATAAGTGTACTATGTTTGATTATTTGGGGGCTTTGCAGTTTAACTAAGGGCCAGTTCACACCATAGAAACGTGGTTCGGATACGTTCCAGATGCTTTTATGCATGCGTGTTTTTGATGCATTCCAGTGTGTTTTTTATGCGTTCCAGTGCGTTTTTGATGCAGTCCAGTGCATTCTCCCTCTCTTTTTTCTTAACCACTTCAGCCCCGGAAGGATTTACCCCCTTCCTGACCAGAGCACTTTTTACAATTTGGCACTGCGTCGCTTTAACTGCTAATTACGCGGTCATGCAATGCTGTAACCAAACGAAATTTGCGTCCTTTTCTTCCCACAAATAGAGCTTTCTTTTGATGGTATTTGATCACCTCTGCCGTTTTTATTTTTTGCGCTATACACGGAAAAAGACCGAAAATTTTGAAAAAAAATGATATTTTCTACTTTTTGTTCTAAAAAAAATCCAATAAACTCAATTTTAGTCATACATTTAGGCCAAAATGTATTCGGCCACATGTCTTTGGTAAAAAAAATGTCAATAAGTGTATATTTATTGGTTTGCGCAAAAGTTATAGCGCCTACAATCTAGGGTACATTTTCTGGAATTTACACAGCCTTTAATTTATGACTGCCTATGTCGTTTCTTGAGGTGCTAAAATGGCAGGGCAGTACAAAACCCCCACAAATGACCCCATTTTGGAAAGTAGACACCCCAAGGAAATTGCTGAGAGGCATGTTGAGCCCATTGAATATTCATTTTTTTTGTCCCAAGTGATTGAATAATGACAAAAAAAAAAAAAAAATTACAAAAAGTTGTCACTAAATGATATATTGCTCACACAGGCCATGGGCATATGTGGAATTGCACCCCAAAATACATTTAGCTGCTTCTCCTGAGTATGGGGATACCACATGTGTGGGACTTTTTGGGAGCCTAGCCGCATACGGGGCCCCGAAAACCAATCACTGCCTTCAGGATTTCTAAGGGCGTACATTTTTGATTTTACTCCTCACTACCTATCACAGTTTTGAAGGCCATAAAATGCCCAGATGGCACAAACCCCCCCCAAATGACCCCATTTTGGAAAGTAGACACCCCAAGCTATTTGCTGAGAGGCATGTTGAGTCCATGGAATATTTTATATTTTGACACAAGTTGCGGGAAAGTGACAATTTATTATTATTTTTTTTTTTTTTTTGCACAAAGTTGTCACTAAATGATATATTGCTCACACAGGTCATGGGCATATGTGGAATTGCACCCCAAAATACATTCTGCTGCTTCTCTTGAGTACGGGGATACCACATGTGTGGGACTTTTTAGGAGCCTAGCCGCGTACGGGACCCCGAAAACCAATCACCGCCTTCAGGATTTCTAAGGGTGTACATTTTTGATTTCACTCTTCACTGCCTATCACAGTTTCGGAGGTCATGGGATGCCCAGGTGGCACAAACCCCCCCAAATGACCCCATTTTGGAAAGTAGACACCCCAATCTATTTGCTGAGAGGCATGGTGAGTATTTTGCAGCTCTCATTTGTTTTTGAAAATGAAGAAAGACAAAAAAAAAATTTTTTTTTTCTTTTTTTAATTTTCAAAACTTTGTGACAAAAAGTGAGGTCTGCAAAATACTCACTATACCGCTCAGCAAATAGCTTTGGGTGTCTACTTTCCAAAATGGGGTCATTTGGGGGGGGTTTGTGCCACCTGGGCATTCCATGGCCTCCGAGACTGTGATAGGCAGTGAAGAGTGAAATCAAAAATTTACGCCCTTAGAAAGCCTGAAGGCGGTGCTTGGTTTTCGGGGTCCCATACGCGGCTAGGCTCCCAAAAAGTCTCACACATGTGGTATCCCCGTACTCAGGAGAAGCAACAGAATGTATTTTGGGGTGTAATTTCACATATTCCCATGGCATGTTTGAGCAATATATAATTTAGTGACAACTTTGTGCAAAAAAAAAAAAAAAAAAAAAATGTGTCTCTTTCCCGCAACTTGTGTCACAATATAAAATATTCCATGGACTCGACATGCCTCTCAGCAAATAGCTTGGGGTGTCTACTTTCCAAAATGGGGTCATTTGGGGGGGGTTTGAACTGTCCTGGCATTTTATGCACAACATTTAGAAGCTTATGTCACACATCACCCACTCTTCTAACCACTTGAAGACAAAGCCCTTTCTGACACTTTTTGATTACATGAAAAAATTATTTTTTTTTGCAAGAAAATTACTTTGAACCCCCACACATTATATATTTTTTTAAAGCAAATGCCCTACAGATTAAAATGGTGGGTGTTTAATTTTTTTTTTTCACACAGTATTTGCGCAGCGATTTTTCAAACGCATTTTTTGGGGAAAAAACACACTTTTTTACATTTTAATGCACTAAAACACACTATATTGCCCAAATGTTTGATGAAATAAAAAAGATGATCTTAGGCCGAGTACATGGATACCAAACATGACATGCTTTACAATTGCGCACAAACGTGCAGTGGCAACAAAATAAATACATTTTTAAAAGCCTTTAAAAGCCTTTACAGGTTACCACTTTAGATTTACAGAGGAGGTCTACTGCTAAAATTACTGCCCTCGATCTGACCGTCGCGGTGATACCTCACATGCATGGTGCAATTGCTGTTTACATTTGACGCCAGACCGACGCTTGCGTTCGCCTTAGCACGAGAGCAGGGGGGACAGGGGTGCTTTTTTTTTTTTTTTTTTTTTTTTCTTTATTATTTTTTTGCTTTTTTATCTTATTTTAAAACTGTTCCTTTCATTTTTTTTTTTTTTAATCATTTTTACTGTTATCTCAGGGAATGTAAATATCCCCTATGATAGCAATAGGTAGTGACAGGTACTCTTTTTTGAAAAAATTGGGGTCTATTAGACCCTAGATTTCTCCTCTGCCCTCAAAGCATCTGACCACACCAAGATCGGTGTGATAAAATGCTTCCCCAATTTCCCAATGGCGCTATTTACATCCGGCAAAATCTAAGTCATAAAATGCTCGTAGCTTCCGGTTTCTTAGGCCATAGAGATGTTTGGAGCCACTCTGGTCTCTGATCAGCTCTATGGTCAGCTGGCTGAATCACCGGCTGCATTCTCACGTTCCCTGTTGAGACAGGAGAGCCAGAGAAAAACACGGAAGACGATGGGGGGGGGGCATTCTCTCCCACTGCTTGTAAAAGCAGTCTAGAGGCTAATTAGCCGCTAGGATTGCTTTTACATGAAAGCCGACCGCTGGCTGAAAAGAATGATACCAAGATGATACCTAAACCTGCAAGCATCATTCTGGTATAACCACTCAAAGTCGTGAATGCTGTACCTGAAGACAAAAAAATGGTTAACAATAAAGCACAGTAAACGGTAAAGTATAAAAAATTGCATACCTGAAAAGCAAACATGATAAAACATAATAACAATAAAACATTGCAGAATAGAATACAGTAAAAAAGAGCAGAACAATAGAGAGAATAGAGAGAGAGAGAATAGAGAGAGAACAATAAAACGACAACTATTATTTTTTATTTTATATTTTTGTTTGTGTTTTTTTTTTTTTTTTTTACACTTTTTTTGTAACTGTAACTTTTATAACTGTAACCGGTTCCAGGTTCGGGTCTCTCAAAATGCGATGGCATCTTGGGAGACCCTGTGAAAGTGTGTCCTAGTCTGTGCAATGCTGTACCCTACGCTAATACTCAGCTAGTGAATAGTAGCGTTCAAAACATTCACCAATGCAAAGACCAGGATTGTCAGGACAGGAGGGACAATAATAGAGGGTGTCACGCCTATATCCGCGCTTGCTGCAGACACAACATCTTTTTTGGGGGGGTTCGTTGGGTAGGGGTACTCGGGAGGACATAAAGAAAATGCCTCTCATGCAGCCGACTGCATTTGGTTGGGGATGTGAATGGGGGAAGTACGGGCGCTGCAGAAGTGGTGGGTTCCCAATTAGGATTGGCGAATGCAGCAGGAAGGGCATTATGGGCACGACGGGCCTGTGTTTGTCTTCTTGGTGGCAGCGGGACACTACTTGTGCTTGCCACCTCACCAGCTTGAACTGCACTTATGGGACTCGCCACGTCACCAAGTGTTACTGCAGTGCTGGTTTGACTACGACCGGGGTGTACTAGGCCGCTGGCGCTTGCCAGTTCACCAAAACGCTACCAAAAAAACTGTTAACGATCGCAGGGATCAGGCCTGACTCTGCGAACGCTGCAGTTATGCATTTAGTGTTTTGTAAGCGTCAGTGATCGATCGATACTGCACTTGGGTGGGCTGGGCTGGGCCGGGCGGAGGGGCAAAACGCAGGTGCTAGCAGGTATCTGGGCTGATCCCACTAACACTGCGTTTTTGGGAACCCTAAACTGCTGGGGATGCCAGTATAGATCTGATCGGATCAGATCAGATATTGATCAGTTCAGATACTATACCACTAAGGGAGGTGTACGGTGCGTGCGTGGGTGTTAGCGCTACTGGCACTAACCTGACGCTGCCTGGGGCTGGTGCTTGCCAGTTCACCAAAACGCTACCAAAAAAACTGTTAGCGATCGCAGGGATCAGGCCTGACTCTGCGAACGCTGCAGTTATGCGTTTAGTGTTTTGTAAGTGACCGTGATCGATCGATACTGCACTTGGGTGGGCTGGGCCGAGCCGGGCGGAGGGGCAAAACGCAGGTGCTAGCAGGTATCTGGGCTGATCCCGCTAACACTGTGTTTTTGGGAACCCTAAACTGCTGGGGACGCTAGTATAGATCTGATCGGATCAGATATTGATGCGTTCAGATACTATACCACTAAGGGAGGTGTACGGTGCGTGCGTGGGTGTTAGCGCTACTGGCACTAACCTGACGCTGCCTGGGGCTGGTGCTTGCCAGTTCACCAAAACGCTACCAAAAAAACTGTTAGCGATCGCAGGGATCAGGCCTGACTCTGCGAACACTGCAGTTATGCGTTTAGTGTTTTGTAAGTGACCGTGATCGATCGATACTGCACTTGGGTGGGCTGGGCCGAGCCGGGCGGAGGGGCAAAACGCAGGTGCTAGCAGGTATCTGGGCTGATCCCGCTAACACTGTGTTTTTGGGAACCCTAAACTGCTGGGGACACTAGTATAGATCTGATCGGATCAGATATTGATCCGTACAGATACTATACCACTAAGGGAGGCGTATGCTGCGTGCGTGGGTGTTAGCAGTACTGGCGCTAATCTGACGTTGCCTGGGGCGACGCATATCACCGCCGGGCGATCAGGGGGCTAAATCTTTATTCGGTAATAAACGGCGGGTGCCCTGACACTATAAAAAATAAACAAACTAACCATTGTCACCCGTAACGGTTATACAGTGATCAGTGGTGAAAGGGTTAACTAGGGGGCAATCAAGGGGTTAAAACATTTATTAGGTAGTATATGGGGGTCCCTAAATATTTACCTCACTAACTAGCGTCACCAGCGACACTAATACAGCGATCAGAAAAATGATCGCTTAGCGACACTGGTGACGGGGGGTGATCAAGGGGTTAAAACTTTATTAGGGGGGGTTAGGGGGGTATCCTAGACCTAAAGGGGGCCTAACACTCACTGCCCTAACACTGTAACTGTCACAAACTGACACCAATAGAGTAATCAGAAAAAAAAAAAAAAAAAAAAAAAAAAAACCTGCTTGGTGTCAGTTTGTGACGGGGGGGGGGGTGATTGGGGGGGGGGATCGGGGGCGATCGGGGGGGGGATCGGGGTGTTTTGTGTGCCTGGCATGTTCTACTGTGTGTGTAGTGTGTTGTGCACTCACATTGCAGTCTTCTCTCCTCGGCCCGGAACGGAAAATACCGAGCCGAGGAGAGATGACATCATTTCTTCTGCCTCTGTGTACAATACAGAGGCAGGGAAATGATCCCATTGGCTGGGAGCGATCGCGAGGGGGGGGCCACGAATGGATGGCCTCCCCCTCACCACCGATCGCCGGGGGAGATTTGCCGACCGTCGCAGGCACCGGGGGGGGTCCGATCGGACCCCCCACCCGCGGGCAGGCAAGGACGTACCTGTAAGTCCTTTTGCCTGCCCGTGCCGCTCTGTCGACGTATATAGTCGTGCAGCGGTCGGCAAGTGGTTAATCTTAAATAAGGACATGTGTGTTCCAGTGCGTTTCTGTGCGTTTAGGTGTGTTCCAATGCATTTTACAACGTTCCAGTACAGCCCAGTGCAGAAAAAATGCAGCATGTTATACTTTTTTTTTCTGGAACTGGAATGCACTGGAACTGCAAGCACTGGTGTGAACTATGCCATTGGAATCCATATAACCTACTTTCCATGCATTTTTGATGCAGAAATATAACGCACTGGACTGCATGTCGTGTGAACTGGCCCTAACTCCTGAACCCTGCACAACACACTCTTGAACCTTGCACTATGCACGTATTGCATTCCTGAACCTTGCACTCTGTACAAAACGCACTCCTGAACCTTGCACCTTGTGCGTAATGCATTCCTGAACTTGCAATATGTATGTAACGCACTCCTGAACCTTGCACCTTGTACATAATGCATGCCTGAACTTGAACTCTGTACAACGCACTCCTGAACCTTGTACGCAATGCATTTCTGAACCATGCACTCTATATGAAATGGACCCCTGAACCTTGCACCTTGTACGTAACGCATTCCCGAACTTGCACGATGTATGAAACACACTCCTGAACCTTGCAACTTGTACTACATGCACCGCAGATCAATTCCTCCCTCAAGTGTCCCTCATTCTGAAATTCAAAAGTTGGGAGGTATGAGTTTGGCTTTCACTTTTTGTCAAGTCCATCCAAATCTGCTAGTCTAACACTACCCTCTTCCCAAACTGACAATGCTACTGTCTAAAGATGTCTAAGTTGCTTCTCCGTTCAGAGTGGGGACACCCTAATATAGGAGGTGCGTTACTGGCCAGATCACAGGGTGAAAATAAAGGGGAAAAAAGCCTATAAAGGGAAACTAATGCAGCCACATCTATGGATTGGTAAACTGCAATATATTACATTTTTCTTTTGGGTTTAATATGACTTTAATCATACTTCCAACTTTTCCTTACTTAAAAGAGCTCACAGCTGCCAATAAGTTGAACAGGCACTGCGCACTGAATTGTGGGCAGTAGCACTAGGGGTAGTAATCACATGTGGCCCATACCGAGAAGTCTAGGGGTGTTTTAGGGGACAAGTGGTGGATCGACGAAGAGGACACTTTCAGTTTATCTAGGGTTGCCACCTTATTCCTTTAAACCCAAACACATATTAATTACACAGGTTCTGTGGATGATTAAGGTGGTAATTAAACACACTTCCTCTGCATTAAATTAGCCTCATAACCTGTGTAATTATTATATGTTCAGGTTTAAAGGGATGAGGTGGTAACCCTAAGTGTATCTCTGGGCAAAACATTTAGTTTTGGATAGAGTATAGGAGGGTTAGGCGAGGAGAAATCTTCAAAAGGGGACACCTGTTCCAGGAACAATTATTTGAAATTCCCTCTATTTTGAGAGATTTCCTTTGACTTCCTATTGCGTCTCTGAGACAGAAAGCAAAAGGGAATTTCTCCCAATGGTAAACAGACAGCAAAAAAATTAAGCTGACAGCTGTTTAACCCTTACCTAATCTATCCTAAGCTATGAAAAAAAAAAAAAAGTTTGGATTATACATACACTTTGCTTTTCAAAAGTGCATTCCACCAAAACTAATCTGAATAAAACATAACATTTTATCAGACATGTTTAGTGAATGATCCTTATAATGCAGAGGGTGAAAGATGCTGTATATGGGGCTCAATGTATGAACAACACTGCCCTCTACTGGTAAACTGTGCATCAACACCTAAAAAACAAATTGCTTTACACATTTAAGGTCTCATGCATTTGGTCATAAGAATTTAAGCTCTAAATATGCTTCCAGAATTTGGAAAAAAAAGCCTCTAATCTTTTTTATGTACACATTTACAAGTGTTCATGTGCATTTACAGGCGTATGGCATTTAAGCTTATGAGTGTAAACTCATTCTATTGGCTAGAATATTCACTTATTTTAGCAAGTAGAAAACATTTACATGCACACATGCATGTTTGAGCGTGTTTAGATGTGTGTATGCACCTTTGTGCATAAAGTATGCTCATACACCCCTCTCCAAATGCAGCTTTGGGGCATTTCTTTATGCCCCTAAAAGCTGCACACAAATACACAAATAAACGCCTGCATGTGCATGGCCACATTTAATAATATGCAGCTGCATTCATAGGTTTAAAAAAAAAATAATGTGCCTAAAATGATGTGTGTAAAAATGACATCATTTATTTAATTTCTAATTTCCATATAGCACAATTTTGTGTAAGAAATTTGAAAAGTATTCTCATTAGTATTTCATTCAAACAATGGCATTAATATTATTATATAGGATTTATATAGCGCCGAGATTAGTGATGTAGCTGGGGGCCAGGTTGTGGATGGCTTTGTAAGTTATAGTTAGTATCTTGAATTTAATTTGTTGGCTGAGTGGCAGCCAATGGAGGGATTGGCAGAGGGGTATAGCAGACGCTGAGTGGTTTGTGAGGTGGTTGAGCCTGCCTGCAGCGTTCATGATGGACTGAAGTGGGGATAGCCTATTTAGAGGTAAGCCAATGAGGAGGGAGTTGCAGTAGTCGAGGCGGGAGATGACTAGGGAGTGGATTAAAAGCTTTGTGGTGATATTGGTTAGGAAGGGGCGTATCTTGAAGATGTTGCATAGGTTGAGGCTGCAAATTTTGCATAGCGAGAGGATGTGGGGCTGAAAGGTTAGTTTGAAGTCCAGGATTACACCTAGGACCTTGGCGTGAGGGGACAAGTTGATAGTTGAGCCGTTGATATTGACAGAGAAATCAGGGGAAGTGGCACCTGGGGGAGGAAATATTATGAGCTCGGTTTTGGATAGGTTGAGTTTGAGGAAGTGATGTGACATTCAGGCTGATATGTCTGCTAGTAAGTTGATGATGCGTGAGGCGACAGATGGAGAGAGCGGGGGGGTGGAGAGATAGATTTGGGTCTCATCAGCGTAGAGATGATATTGAAAGCCATGGGAGGCAATTAACTGACCCAGGGAGGTGGTGTAGATTGAGAAAAGCAGAGGTCCAAGAACAGAACCTTGGGGGGACCTTGACGGAGAAAGGAAGAGGAGAGAATGAAGTAGAGTTGAAAGTGACACTGAAGGACCAGTGGGATAGGTAGGATAAGAACCAGCGAAGAGTACAGAGACCAAAGGAGTGGAGTCTATTGAGGAGGAGGGGGTGGTCCACTGTGTCAAAGGCAGCAGAGAGGTCCAGGAGAAGTTGTACAGAATACAGTAGTGTCTGTTGGTTTTAGCCATTAGTAGGTCATTTGAGAGTTTAAGGAGAGCAGTTTGCGTAAAGTGTTGTTGGCGAAATCCGGACTGAAGGGGATCAAGAAGTTTGTTTGCTGGCCAGATGGTCGTTCAGTCAGTTGTAGATCAGTCTTTCAAGAAGTTTGGAGAAGGTGAGTAAGAAGATGGGATGTAGGTTGTTAAGATTGGTGGGGTCCAGTGAGGGCTTTTTAAGTATGGGGGAGACTAGTGCATGTTTTAGAGAGTTTGGGAAGAGAGGGAGAGGTTGAAAATGTGAGTTAGAGAGTGTAGAATCGAGTCAGAGGGTGAGCGTAGCATTTGCGAGGGAGCAGGATCCAGGGAGCAGGTGGTTAGATGAGTATTAGATAAAAGATTAGCAACCTTATTAATACTAGCAGGGTTAAATGAGGGAAGTAATGATTATATCTGTGGACATGGAAGGGGCGGATCCAGAGTCTAATCTCGGGAGGGGCACTTGCAGAAAAAAGCCTTTCAGCTTCACAGCCGGTTCTCTACTGCACATGCGCAAAGCGTGCTGCACTTTCTAATTGGCCCGGAGGCTGGGGAAGGAGGAGGGGGGGCCGAACTTCTACGGCGCCATTTCCCACAAGTGGGGAAGTGTAACTGTCAAAAACAGGTACCCATCCCCCCCTCCCCCTGAAAGTCGCCAAATGTGGCACTGGAGGGGGGAGCAGATCAGCAGAAGTTCACCTTTTGGTGGAACTCTGCTTTAAGTTTGAACAAGACAAAAATGTTAATACTAAAAGGGCAGCATTTTGTTTTCATAAATACAACCTGTATTCTGTGAATTTATACAATCATTAATTTTTATATTCATTATATTATATATATATATATATATATATATATATATATATATATATATAAAATATTAAATATTAATTTTATATACAATCATTAATAAAAGTACTCACTTTCAGTTTTATTTATATATTTTGTTGCTCTGGTGGGGGAGGAGCTCCCATGGAGCAGCAATAGTGATAAGCGGGATCCGGGATTGCAGGCAGCATCTCGTGATGCACAGCCGCTGCTTCATCCTGTCTTCACGCCGCGCTGGAGCCTGGAGAAAATCATGGAGGGAGGAGGTGGTGGAGCTCACATTAGGCACGGAGGAGGAAGAAGGCTCCGCTCAGAATGCTGGGGCCTGACTCTCCTCCTCCTCGGCAGCAGCTCGGACGTGACTAACGTCACTGGTTGCTAGACGCCAGGTGGCACAGGCGCTAGAAACCAGTGCAGCGGGCAGTAGAGGCCAGGCCAGCGGCGTGGCGCAGCGGTGCAACAACAGCAGGGTATCTCTCTCTGCACAAATGCTGGCCTGCTTGTGATCATGATACTGATGAGAGAGACTCAGGAGTTGGTAATATTTTTTTGGGGGTTGGGCAATTGCCACCTTGCCTCCCCCCCGGATCCGCTCCTGGGACATGGGATGTTGCGTGGGGGAGGTTTCTGCATGTTAGAGATCTCCTCATGAATTGCATCAATCTTATTTTTGAAGTGATTGGCCATCTCCTGGGCAGTGAGTGAATTAGAGGCTTGAGTCAATGGAGGACAGAATAGAGTGTTAAAGGTAGAGAACAGTTGGAGGCAGTAATAGTATTTTAGGAGAGCAGATTTATATTGTTTGAAGTCTTCCTGGAACTTAGTCTTATGCCACAAACACTCAAGAGTGCGGCTACGTTTTCTGAGACTTCTGAGAAGAGAGAAAGTAGGGTAGCCAGGCAGAAAAGTCATCAAGGAAGGTTGATACTGGTCCGGGGGCCGGTAGATGACAGCAATTCTTAGAGAAATAGGAGAGAATAGACAAGTGCAATGTGTCTCAAAAGAGGGAGGTGGGTGAAGTACCTGATAGGTGCTGCATGGGGCTATAAGGATTCCCACTCCACCTCTCTTCCATCCACTTGGTTTGGGAGAGTGAGTCCAGAGAAGGCCACCATGGGAGAGAGAAGCAGGAGAAGTAGTGTCTGATTCATAAGGCCAGGTTTCGGTAATGGCAAGTAGGTTAAAAGAATTTGTGATAAAGACGTAGTGGAGGGCGGTGAGTTTGTTACAGACAGAGCGTGCGTTCCAGAGGGCACAGAATAAGGGGGGACTGGTTTTGGAAAGAAGAGGAATAGAGACTAAGTTCTGTGGGTTGTGGCTGCTGCCAGAGGGTGTAGGCATACCTCTCAAATTTTGAACTTCAGAATGCGGGACACTGGAGGAGTAAAAAGACCTGCGGCGCGCTACGTCACAGTAAATTGTGGGCCTGGTCAAGCGTCTAGCAGTGGGAGGGGCTTAAGTGATGTGGTTAAACAAAACCCATGCTTCCTTGTACCTATAAAATATGCTTTGATTGCTTTGTCTGAGCCTAACAAAGGATTTCATTAACCACTTGCTTACTGGGCACTTAAACCCCCCTCCTGCCCAGACCAATTTTGAGCTTTCAGCGCTGTTGCAATTTGAATGACAATTGCGCGGTCATACAACACTGTACCCAAATTAAATTTTTATCATTTTTTCCCCACAAATAGAGCTTTCTTTTGGTGGTATTTAATCACAGCTGGGGTTTTTATTTTTTGCTAAACAAACAAAAAAAGATGGAAATTTTTGAAAAAAAAAAAAAATCATGTTTAATAGTTTGTTATAAAATTTTGCAAACAGGTAATTTTTCTCCTTCATTGATATGCACTGATGAGGTGGCACTGGTGGGCACTGATAGGCTGCACTGATGGGCACGGATAGGCACAGATAAGGCGGCACTGATAGGCACAGTTAAGGCGGCACTGATGGGGACAGATAAGGCGGTACTGATGGGCACAGATAAGGCGGCACTGATGGCCACGGATGGGCGGCACGGATGGGCGGCACGGAAGGGTGGCACGAATGGGTGGCACGGATGGGTGGCACGGATAGGTGGCATGGATAGGTGGCACGGATAGGTGGCACGGATGGGGGGCACTGATGGGCGGCACTGATGGGGGGCACTGATGGGTGGCACTGATGGGCAGTGATGGGCGGCACTGATGGGCACTTATAGGCACTGGTAGGTGACACTGATGGGCACTGATAGGTTGCACTGATGTGGGTGCTGATGGGTGGCACTGATGTGGGTGCTGATGGGTGGCACTGATGGGTGGCACTGATGGTTGGCACTGTGGGCACTGATGGATGCCACTGTGGGCACTGATGGATGGCACTGTGGGCACTGATGGGTGGCGCTGATTGATGGCACTGTGGGCACTGATGGGTGACTGTGGTGGGCACTGGTAGGCAGCACTGCTGCCTATTGCTTTGTGTTATAAGATCGCCGTGATCGGAACTAATGTCCCGATCACAGCCGCCGGTGATCGGGTTTTTTTTTTCCTCCTCACGCTGTCAGCGCGAGGAGGAAAAATAGCCGATTACCGGCTCTGTTTACATCACATGATCAGCTGTCATTGGCTGACAGCTGATCATGTGGTAAGGGGTCGGGACCAACCCCTTACTCTGATCTGTGATCAGGCGAGTCTCATAGACTCGCTGATCACCGAGCGCGCCGCGCGCGCCCTGCAGGGGGCGCGCAGGCCGCTCGTGCACGGGACAACGTCAATAGACGTCGTCCCGGCAATTTAGATCCGCGCTGTTGCCATCATTTGGCAATGGCCCGGATCTGAAGCGGTTAAAATAGTTAGAGACTGCATAGCAGAGGTATGGACATAATACAGAAGATGGTGAGAGACTTCAAAAATGATATAAGAGATGATCAGAGACTGCAGACATGATACAAGAGATGGTCAGAAACTGCAGAGATCATACAAGAGGTGGTCAGAGACTGCGGACATGATACAAGAGACATAATACAGGAGATGGTCAGAGACTGCAGACATGCTCCAACAGACTGTCAGAGACTGCAGACATGATACAAGAGACATGATACAGGAGACGGTCAGAGAATGCAGGCTTGCTCCAGGAGACTGTCAGAGACTGCAGACATGCTGCATGAGACTGTCAGAGACTGCAGACATGCTCCAAGAGACTGTCAAAGACTGCAGACATGCTCCAAGTGATGGTCAGTGACTGCAGACATGCTTCAAGAGACTATCAGAGACTGCAGACATGATACAAGAGGTGGTCAGAGACTACAGACATGATGCAGAAAATGGTCAGAGACTGCAGACATGATGCAGAAAATGGTCAGAGTCTGCAGACATGATACAGAAAATGGTCAGAGACTATGAACATGTTACAGGGGTTGTTGGAGACGGAGCATGCATCAGCAGTCAATCATAGACTGGAGACATAGTACATGACACATTACAGATAAGTGTCTGCAGGGGACCAATGGGCCACACATAAAGTGGCAATGGGCTACATGTGACCCCGGGCACTAAGCACTGCATTGTACATTTGGAGAGAAGTGCACATTCTTTTTCCTAAACCCCAAGAGCTAGCTATCTTCTCCAGCTCTGGCAACACTGCCAGGATGCTGGCTATGAGAAATTAAATACAATCTATTGTTGAGATCGGGGACATGCAAGGGCCAGTCTTCACTAGGATGACCACATTTCCAAACTGCCATTCAGGGACACACCCCCGCCCCCCTACCTAAAAAAAGATGGGGGGGTTGGGGGAATGTTGTCTCAGGGTTGATGGGGAATTCGGCAGCGGGGGTGATTTGTCGGAAGAATGGCTGGTGTTGTACTACATTGTAACATATATTGTCACTTGCCACCTGATGCAGTGTGCCACTTGCCACCGTTGCCTGCCACTAGATGCAGCTTGTCACTTGCAACCGTTGTCTGCCGCCTGATGCAGCGTGTCACTTGCCACCCATTGCCTGCCACCAGATGCAGCGTTTCACTTGCCACCGTTGCCTGACGCCAGATGCAGTGTTCCATTTTTCACTTGTAGCCTGCCACCAGATGCAGTGTGCCACTATCCACCTGTAGCCTGCCACCAGATGCAGTGTGCCACTTCCCCCCCATAGCCTGCCACCAGATGCAGTGTGCCACTTTCCACCTATAGCCTGCCACCAGAGGCAGTGTGCCACTTTTCACCCATAGCCTGCCACCAGACGCAGTGTGCCACTTTTCACCTGTATCCTGCCACCAGATGCAGTGTGCCACTTTCCATCCATAGCCTGCCACCAGATGCAATGTGCCACTTTTCACCTATAGCCTGCCACTAGATGCAGTGTGCCACTTGTCACTTATAGCCTGCCACCAGATGCAGTGTGCCACTTTCCACCTATAACCTGCCACCAGATGCAATGTGCCACTTTCCATCCATAGCCTGCCACCAGATGCAATGTGCCACTTTTCACCTATAGCCTGCCACTAGATGCAGTGTGCCACTTGTCACTTATAGCCTGCCACCAGTCCGACACACCTGACCCCCGGGAAAGTGAACGCCCCTCCTGCCGCTGGCTACTGATGTGACTCTTACCATGCGGTGACCGGGGGGTTTCACATCTTCAGCTCTGAGGGGTTCATGCTGGGACCTATAGTCCTTCACTTTTGGAAGGGTCACATCCCCCAAAAGTGAAGGACTACCAGTCCCAGCATGAACCCCTGATATCTAAGGATGTGAATCCCCCCAAATTGAAGGACTACAGGTCCCAGCATGAACCCCTGAGAATTAAGGGTATGACCCCATAGATTTCACATGCTAATACTGGGACCTGTAGTTCTTCACTGATTGGGGTTGTTAACATCTTCAGCTCTCAGGGGTTCATGCTGGGACCTGTAGTCCTTCACTTTTGGGGGGTCACATCCCAGCATGAACCCTGCCCTCTAAGGATGTGTCCTCCTTCCATCCTTCCCAGGGTGTAATCTCATCTGTCAGTGTCCTCTCCTCTTCTGAGGATCCCTTATCTGCCTACCATCCTCTAATCAGTGCTAGCTCCAGGCTGACACACACTCTGAGCTCCTGTGAAGTGCTGACAGTTCAGCACAGAAAGCTGGCTGCTGGGGGAGAGCTGACTGAGGATTTTAACCCTGATCTGTCACGGTGAGAGTATTGGATTTACTTGCCTTTCTACAAAACTCATCCTTCATGCGCTTCTCCATGCTGCTTTCTGGACGATGCAGGGAGGAGGTAATCAGTAGGCACGGAAGAGGAAGTTAAATTCTCCCGCTGTGAATGCTGGGTCTCTGCCTCTCTCCTCCTCGTGACGTCACTGGTTGCTAGACACCAGGCGGGCAGCCGCTAGCAACCATTTGGGCACTGAGCCGGCGGCTCATGTAAAAGGGGTCTCAAACGCCAGGGGTCCACCACAAGCTGTCAGTGAGTGACAGCAGTGATGCAAGGGATATTTTAGGGGCATCAGATCGGTCCAGGGCCAGAGGGCAATTTCAGGACACTGTATTGTCCCGGAATGAGGGTGCCCGGGACAGAGCTGCCAATTGCAGGAATGTCCTGCCGAATCAGGGACGGTTGGGAGGTATGGGTGTAGGGAGATGGGAGCATTGGGCAAAGACAGATGATGGAGGCCCAGGGTTTGGGGATATGTCACCAGAGGTTAGGAGAAGCAGGAGGGTGAGGGAGGTAATGTGGGAATATGATTTATATGAAGCGGCATGCCTCAGAGTACTGGAGGATTTATCAGTATATGGATGTAGAATGAGCAAGAGTTGGTGGGAGCAGTAATAGGGAAAGGACAGAAGGCAGGGTGATATGTATAAACAGTGGGGTGGAGAAGAGGGGTGAAGGTAAGAGAGTTTGAGTAGAGAGGACACAAGTGTCAGAAGGAGTGATAGAGAGCGCATGTTACAGAGTGGAAGGAGAGCTGAATAGTGAGACAGGGTCACCTGCAGTCTGTTAGGTGCTTTTTTCTATGTATGTTTGCTCAGAATAGCAAGAGGCCAGAGGCCAAGATAAGATCAACACATAAAACTTAGGTAAAAGTCCAGAGCAACAAAAACAACATTGTGGTTATGCACACAGGGCAACATATAGAGAAGGTCACATACCAAAGACACATACACGGAAATAGCAAGCAGATAATATATTAATCTGTATTAGAAAATAACAGCTGTAATTTGTTCTCTGTCTCAGGTTGTTATACATCAGCAATGCTAATTACGTTTGTTCTTCATAAAATATTCACTATAGAAGGTCCACCAGTAGATGATAAGGCAGTGGTGCACGCTGCAGCAAAATGTGGTGTTGCTAAATTGTTTAAGAGGCATGGTTTAAAAAGAAAACGTATGAATATTCTCAGTAGAAAAGAAAATGTTTTGCAGACACTGAGAGAATTAAATTTAGTACATCACTTACATGATGTAGGAAAAGTGATACCATTGGTATTTATTGCATCAGGATTGTCCATGCTGACATAAGAAATAACATAAATACTAAGAAATATATCCAGCTTACAGGAAAAGAGAAGTTTTGTCAATGGATCCGCGCTACAGGATGTATTTGCAACTGCAGCCCCCCTATGTAGGCAAGGGACACTACGTGTACCCTAAATGAGATAAATATAACGAGATAGGGAGTGGCGCTGTGCGTAAAGGATGTATTAGTGTGTAATGCTTATCTAATGGTAATAATAATTGTATCAATGTGACATACTATAGGGAACAACAATAAATAGTAATCGCTATGAATGCAATACTATATATCCCACATAAAAATAAAAATAAAATTAATTAAGTGCTAATTCATAAATAGATTAATTGGTGCCAATAAATATAGAAAGTGCAGCTGTTATCCCATATGCAAAAATATTATTAATGTTGGTGACCACTAGTAGTGTAGTATAACGTAAATGAAAAAGTGGTAAGTGCAAAAGTGTCAGATACAATAAAATCAGCAATGTTTCAGCACCTGCTGGATAGTAAAAATAAACTACAGATATTAAATGAAAAAAATATATAAATAAGAATTAAAATATATATTTAAAGGTGTGCAAATATTAAGACCCAAGCTGGTGAATAATTGGTATATATATGGAGGTGTGTCTCTCATAGACTGGTGGTAAAACAATTAATAACAATAATAATCTCATGTGACAAAAAGTTCATGTGATGTCTTCCACCGGATTTCTTCCAGATATTTAAAACCAACTCCCCCTAATGTGATTCCACTCACCGGAACGCTATACCCCTGCAGGGACTATCTTGGCACGCACAACGTCACTTCCTGTTACTGTGGTTTTCGCTAGCTGATCGGTGGAACGCAAGCGGTAGCTGTGTACCACGCTGCGTCCCGGGACGGCTAAGGGAGATAGAGAGTTTGCATGCTTCCTCCTCTCTTTTTTAATTTATTTACTCCTTGGATTCACTATGCTCCTTGGACTGTACAAGCATCTACAAATAAACGTTATTTAATGGAGTTACGCTATGTGGAGCAATTCTTTCATTACATATAATACTTTGGAGCGGATGTCCGGCTGGAAATAGGATTACAACAGGGGTTTATCATCTTCCCCCATATCCTTCCTGTGTACAAGTGGCTGATCCGGATTGAGGAACTGAATTGAAGGGGATATCAATTCAGATTTGATTGTCACCTGGATGTGATCGGCACCCGGCATACAGACATCCTATGCTAATACCCCTGCAGGGGTATAGCGTTCCGGTGAGTGGAATCACATTAGGGGGAGTTGGTTTTAAATATCTGGAAGAAATCCGGTGGAAGACATCACATGAACTTTTTGTCACATGAGATTATTATTGTTATTAATTGTTTTACCACCAGTCTATGAGAGACACACCTCCATATATATACCAATTATTCACCAGCTTGGGTCTTAATATTTGCACACCTTTAAATATATATTTTAATTCTTATTTATATATTTTTTTCATTTAATATCTGTAGTTTATTTTTACTATCCAGCAGGTGCTGAAACATTGCTGATTTTATTGTATCTGACACTTTTGCACTTACCACTTTTTCATTTACGTTATACTACACTACTAGTGGTCACCAACATTAATAATATTTTTGCATATGGGATAACAGCTGCACTTTCTATATTTATTGGCACCAATTAATCTATTTATGAATTAGCACTTAATTAATTTTATTTTTATTTTTATTTTTATGTGGGATATATAGTATTGCATTCATAGCGATTACTATTTATTGTTGTTCCCTATAGTATGTCACATTGATACATTTATTATTACCATTAGATAAGCATTACACACTAATACATCCTTTACGCACAGCGCCACTCCCTATCTCGTTATATTTAGGAAAAGAGAAGTGCTACTGTGCAATGCGCATACACAGTGGTGATCTAGGGTATAGCATATGCCCTGGGCACCAGTTGAATGGAGTTGCCAAGCCACACAGCAGTAGGAATGATGCAGACACTCATAGGACCATTTGCAGCTCTGTGGCTTTGCAAATGTTCATTGATTTATAGAAGACAGGGGAGAGCTGTGATGCTTAGAGCAATGCAGCCTTTTCCATATGATGCGGTCTTAACCACTTGACCTCCGGAAGATTTACCCCTCTTCCTGGCATTTTTTGCCATACAGCACTGCATTACTTTAACTGACAATTGCGTGTCGTGCGACACTACCCAAATAAAATGTATGTCCTTTTTTCACACAAATAGAGCTTTCTTTTGGTGGTACTTGATCACTTCTGCGTTTTTATTTTTTGCGCTATAAACAAAGAAAGACCGACAATTTAAAAAAAAAAAAACAATATTTTTTACTTTCTGCTCTAAAACACATCCAATAAATAATTGTACAAATTGAATTTCTTCAAAAATTTAGGCTATGTATTCTGCTACATATTTTTGGTAAAAAAAATTCCAATAATCGTATATTGACTGGTTTGCATCTACAAACTATGGGATATTTTTATTTATTTATTTTTTTACTAGTAATGGCGGCAATCAGTTGCAACAAAAGTGAGTACACCCCTAAGTGAAAATGTCCAAATTGGGCCCAATTAGCCATTTTCCCTCCCCGGTGTCATGTGATTCATTAGTGTTACAAGGTCTCAGGTGTGAATGGGGAGCAGGTGTGTTAAATTTGGTGTTATCGCTCTCACTCTCTCATACTGGTCACTGGAAGTTCACATGGCATCTCATGGCAAAGAACTCTCTGAGGATCTGAAAAAAATAATTGTTGCTCTACATAAAGATGGCCTAGGCTATAAGAAGATTGGCAAGACTCTGAAACTGAGCTGCAGCATGGTGGCCAAGACCATACAGCTGTTTAACAGGACAGGTTCCACTTAGAACAGGCCTCACCATGGCCGACCAAAGAAGTTGAGTGTGCATGCTCAGCGTCATATCCAGAGGTTGTCTTTGGGAATTAGATGTATGAGTGCTGCCAGCATTGCTGCAGAGGTTGAAGGGGTGGGGGGTCAGCCTGTCAGTGCTCAGACCATACGCTGCACACTGCATCAAATTGGTCTGCATGGCTTTCATCCCAGAAGGTAGCCTCTTCTAAAGATGATGCACAAGAAAGCCCGCAAACAGTTTGGTGAAGACAAGCAGACTAAGGACATGGATCTTGAAACCAAGATAAACTTATTTGGTTCTGATGGTGTTAAGTGTGTGTCGCAGCAACTAGGTGAGGAGTACAAAGACAAGTGTGTCTTGCCTACAGTCAAGCTTGGTGGTGGGAGTGTCATGGTCTGGGGCTGCATGAGTGCTGCTGGCACTGGGGAACTACAGTTCATTGAGGGAACCTTGAATGCCAACATGTACTGTGACATACTGAAGCAGAGCGAAAGATAACCCCCCTGAATGGGACTGTGACAGACCACCAACTCAATGATAAAAATATCTTTTAATGATTTAGAGTAAAAAACATGTATCGTCTATACATGGCTAAAATACATAAAGTACTTCACATAGAAAACAAAATAAAACATATACAGATATAAATCATCCTATATACTCTCCAAGGGATTGTATGCCCTGATTTCCGACGCGTTTCCAGTATTCAATGTTCAGATACCTTCATCAGGGGCTGAGCGTTGTATATATTTACAGAAACATTGATTCTAAAACACAGAGAGACATATCAGAAAAAGCATCCATTTAGAGTGTGAATAGTGTTGAAAGGCCTTAGCCCAAAAAGAAAATATAAATAAATATACAAACCGAAAAAAATTAAGTGAAAATGAGAAAATGTAATAAATCAATGGATACATAATAGGCAAAAAAATGTATACTACTACTTCAGGTAATAAATAATGATTTTATGACACCACATACCCAATGGAATGACTCCGTGTTAAAGAGGCACCAAAGGCAATTAGATCCAAACAAATGTTGCAAGGGCACCAGACTATAATGATGGACGCGTTTTTTTAGATACACTGCGTCTGCGACATCTGTGTAACAGAAAAAAATATATATATATCTTGAGTGGTGGGGAAGCCACCCCAAGACAGAAAATAAAATAAGAAAAAAACGAGCAAAAAAGGTGCGTATATGGTGGTCAATGAAAACAGGCATAATGAGTGAGTGCCCCCCTATTGTATATATGTGCAAAATTCCCAAAGGGGAGACTAGGAAACATGGTACTGTAGCCAGTATGAAATCACCATGGACAGAAAGAGGGGCGGGGGGGAGAGAAAGAGAGAAAGCCCTGAGAGGGTTAAACTCCCCACTTGATTGGGCCAAGATGAGCTGCATAAAGATATATGACCGGGCGGGATCAGATGGAAGATAAACATAAGGATATACCAAAACTGTATATAGTCCAATATAGTTACCAGTAAATAATGAACGAGGTACATGGGACGGGTTGTCGTTGGAGCCTGGAATATGGGCTCGGTGACAGGCAGAAAAATGTATCCAAATTTCCCTGAGTAGGTGTATCCTATGTGTACCAATAACAAAGGTTTAGTGTACAACATAATTAAGGGGGGGCCCGAAGAAGACCTCCACTGTAAATACATATATGTCCCAAGATACTATAAGACCTACTTGGGGGTGTCCCAGTCTGGTATGTGGTGTGCTGTCTTCCCAAATGGTGCCTGCAAATGAATGGGTATCCCCCTGAGTTTTATATGCTGGCGCCGACCGCCGACGCATGCGCCTCAAGATGTATTGCCTAGTGCCTGAACAGAACAAAAGGTGGATACCGACGCATGCGGAGCCACTCCCCCTGGCATGTAGTGTCAGTGGAGTGCAGCGTAGGTATGGTGGTCAGAGCCAGCTAGGATAGGGTGGAAATAGAAGAGCCATAGTGATGGCTCTCCTAACGGCCAGCATAGATCGCTTATCGCCTGGCTACTGGCTCTTAAGTCCACGCTTTAAATGAAGGGGGGGGGGCCTTACCGCCACAGTAAAGAACAGACTAAAAAGAAAAGAAAAACACAAAAATAAGAAAAACAGAAAAAGAAACGAAAAACATGAAATGGAAACTAGAAAAGAATACTAAGAGAAATAATCCAATGGTATGGCGCCATCTACTGGGAATAAACCAGTGCCGCAACTAGTAGGATCTCACATGGAATCATTCCCAATGCAGATGCATTCGCTGAGACAAGCATCTCGCAAAGCTCAAACAATAATTAACCACTTAAGGACTAGCCTCGTTTTGGATTTTAGGTGTTTACATGTTTAAAACAGTTTTTTTTGCTAGAAAATTACTTAGAACCCCCAAACATTATATATTGTTTTTTTCTAACACCCTAGAGAATAAAATGGCGGTCATTGCAATACTTTTTTTTGCACCGTATTTGCGCAGCGGTCTTATAAGCGCACTTTTTTGGGGAAAAAATTCACTTTTTTGAATAAAAAAATAAGACAATAGTAAAGTTAGCCCAATTTTTCTTATATTGTGCAATATAATTTTATGCCAAGTAAATTCATACCCAACATGTCACGCTTCAAAATTGCGCCCGCTCGTGGAATGGCGTCAAACTTTTACCCTTAAAAATCTCCATAGGTGACGTTTAAAAAATTCTACAGGTTGCATGTTTTGCGCTACAGAGGAGGTCTAGGGCTAGAATTATTGCTCTCGCTCTACCGGTGATACCTCACATGTGTGGTTTGACCACCGTTTTCATATGCGGGCGCTACTCACGTATGCGTTCGCTTCTGCGTGCGAGCTCGTCGGGACAGGGCGCTTTAAAAAATATATATATTAATTTTACTTTATTATATTTATTTTTGCACTGTTTTTTTTTTTTTTTAAAAGTTTGGATCACTTTTATTCCTATTACAAGGAATGTAAACATCCCTTGTAATAGAAAAAAGCATGACAGGTCCTCTTAGCTACGAATAAGCATCTTATCATGTGAAACGCGTTAGCGGATCCATTACCCTGTACCTTCCTCCGCATTGACTGTATTTTGGATTTTTACTTCAATAAAAATGTTCCTTTTCCAGAGTGCAGCTATCCAGGATTTTCTTCGCTTCACTGCTATTCACGCAAAGCCCGCACCTAGAACCAGTTTACATTAGGGCAGTACACCCTTAGATCAGGGAGCGTTTGAGAGCTGCATTTCTTTCCTTAGGTCCTCTTAAATATGAGATCTGGGGTCAAAAAGTCCTCAGATCTCATATTTGGACTAAAATGCAAAAAAAAAAAAAAAAAGTCGTTTGAAAAAATTACATAAAAAAAAAAAATGCCTTTAAGAAAAGTGGGCGGAGCTGACGTAATGACATCGCTTCAGCCGTCCAATGGTATGGAGACGGGTGGCGGCCATCTTAGCCTCACTCGTCTCCATACCCAGGCACAGAAAGGTCCCGATCGCCTCCGCCACTACCGACGGCTCCGGTAAGCGGCGGAGGGCGCGGGAGAGCGGCGGGAGGGGGGGTGGCACCTCTCCCGTCGCCGATATCGGTGATCTCGCGGCAAACCCGCTGCAGAGACCACCATTATCGTACACAGAACCGGCTCCTGTAAAGATGGATACCTCGGTTGTGGCAGCAGCTGCTGCCGTTACCAAGATATCCATCTTCAAAGTGCCGACGTATATGTACAGGAGCCGGTCGGTAAGTGGTTAATGGCTGCCCCTCTATCCTGACTAATCAGGACAAAGGTGCAGATCTGGTGATGGGTGTGAACCCTGCAGGTGCATGACACCGGATGCATATGCATTGTGCAGTGTGTCAATATTGAAAACATTTTTTTATTTAAGTAGGGGTAAGGGTTCCCAGTTTAGCCTCCCTGGCGGTTTTCCTGAGCGTGGCTCAGGGTTAAAATTCAGGACCATTAGCGGTAACCCCGAGCCACACTCGGGATTACATCGCAGGATCCTGATGTGGCTTTACTTACCTTGTCCCCAGGATCCTGCGATGTCCCCCGCGCTGTCTGCGGGCTCCGTCCTCCTCCGAAGCCTCTCCGTGCCAGGCTCCGTTCCCTGCGAGCGGCGCGACGCACGGGGGCGGAGCCTGGCGGCAAATTCAAAAAAGTGTAAAATCATAACACATACAGTACTGTAATCTTACAGATTACAGTACTGTATGAAATTATTTCACATCCCTTTTGTCCCCAGTGCTTTGTCCTATGCCCTGCATGCAGTTTTATGTTATATATACTGTTCTTTCTGCCTGGAAACTGGAGATTGTCCATGGCAACCAAAAAGTGTCCCTTTACATCAAAAGTGGTTTTAGACCAGCTAGAAAACAGCGATAGTAAATTAGAACACTTGCAGAATTGAGCGATAGTGAATCGTGGGGAAATGTATTTTATTATTAATTTTTTTTTTTTTAATTATTTATTTTTATTTATTATATTATAATTTATGTTTTTGTGTTTCAAACTTTATCATACCCGGGATATCTACTAGACTCTTGTTTGGACAGATTTAAGTGTGTTATTGTTAAGAATTACAGACCTACAATATAAAACGCCAAATTTCCATGCAACATAATTGTACCGCTTTCAGCACCTAAAATTCGAAATAATCATACCGCCAGGGAGGTTAAAGCCTAATCAGTTGGACACCCACGTGATTGTAAAGTATGTAAAGAGGAATAACAATGATAAATAGATGCAAACATTAGTGCTATGGTTGCCTACCTGCATGGGAAAATAGAGCAATGGGAGAAGTAAGGGGAGAGAAGCGTGTTAAAAGTGTATTCATCATGAATCCATCCCAAGCCCTCCCATGTACCCGATGTAAACCCCTCTAGGAAAGGTCGATAACTGATGCAGTCGTTGAGGCCAGGTGGTGAGGTGGCTTGTAGGGCTTGTAAAATCTTGTCCCAGTCACCCCCCCTGTTATTGGGATGTACCTGGTCTAGTACCAGAAATTTGATTTTTGGGAAATTCCCCTGGTGTACGTCTCAGGTGTGTCTGCCCAGAGGTAGATCAGGTGTCATGAACAGGTGTGACCAGAACCGTGTGATCTGCGACAGAGAACACCGAATTGTAAATAAGTGAAAATATAATAATTTATTAAAGTAAGTGAGTAATATAGAACAACCAACTCCAATATGACACAGTGCAATAACCAACCACAGAGACCCACAAATAACAACAGACAGATAAGTACAATAAATGGGAAATACCAGGATCATAAACAATAGCCAGGCCAGGGTCATACACAGCAGATCAGCAGATGGACAGGGGATGTTCCAGAGACATAAACGTAAGCCAGGCCAAGGTCATACACAGGGAGATCAGCAGATGGGGTTAGAACACAGGACAGGGAGAGGATGGATGGATGGATGGATCAGACTGCAGGCAGAGATGCAAGGTAACAGGTGGGGCAGGATAGGGATCTGGACAGGGAGACAGGATCAGGTTCAGGGCACAGGATCAGATCGCTAGCAGGTCAGGAGGCAATGAAGAAATCAAGGCAAACATGTGAGTGCTTGCCGGGTATTTATAGGCAAGTGACACCTGATTGTAGAAGGTACTGTCTGCTCCACACTGCCAGGATCCATCCGCTGGTGGACGCCAGTACTGCGGCCCAAAGATGACATAACATTAACAGGGAAAAGCTCTCCTGACAGTTCCAAACTGCCAGGAGACACCTGCTGGTGGACCTCAGTACTGCATGCCAAATAACAGATATTACCAGCGGATGGATCATTTCCTAACATCAGGGTTACAGGTGCGCATGCTGTTTATGTGCTGCCCATCCGCATGTGTAGTTCCAGCTTTGTTTTTCCTACATAGAAACAGCCACATGGGCATGTCAAGAGGTAGACTACCCCATATGTGCAGCAGTTTGCAACATGAGAAGGTCTATATCTCTGTCCATTGGGTAAAATTACATTTTTGTCAATATTCATAAATTGACACTTAGGACATCCCGCACGTAAAAGTGCCCAAACCTTTACAAGGGTCCCCTCTGAATTCACCAGTGTATTCGCTGGTCACTAGTTTGTCCCTTAAGGATCTAGTGCGCTTAAATGTGATAAGAGGGTCCTTGGGTATAAACTGGTTCAGTGTCGGGTCGATAAGAAG
The DNA here is from genome assembly GCF_042186555.1 of Aquarana catesbeiana. Taxonomy (NCBI): domain Eukaryota; kingdom Metazoa; phylum Chordata; class Amphibia; order Anura; family Ranidae; genus Aquarana; species Aquarana catesbeiana. The sequence continues at coordinate 114,320,718 of NC_133328.1, forward strand.
GATGTGCCAACGTTTTTGCAAATTTTTTCTAAGGTCCTTGTGTTGTTTGTTAAATGTTGTAATAATCCTAGTTTGTGACTGTTGTTAAAGGGTGTCAGGCCCTTTCTTTGAGTTGTCGAAAAGTAAGTTGTATCTGGATTTTTCTTTTGCCCTTCTGAAGGCTTTTTTAAAACCCATGGGGGAATATCCCCATTGAAGTAACCTAGTTTGTAGCTTCGATGAGGAACATGTGTTCATCAGAGCAATTTCTACGGATATGAAGGTACTGTGTGTAGGAGATGGATTTGATGAGTGGTGCTGGGTGGAAGCTGGTTGCATGCAAGATGGTATTTCCGGCTGTTTCTTTACGGTATAACGTGCTGGACAGTTGGCCGTCTGAGTTTAGTGATGTCCAGAAATGTAATTTTCTGGGCGTCACATGTCATAGTGAATTTGAGATTAAAGTCGTTTTTGCCCATAGTTGTCACACACTTATTTAGGTAATTTAATGACCCGTTCCATATGAAAAAAATGTCATCAATAAACCTATACCAGATTAGTATCTGGTCTATAAAGGGGACCTCCAAGGACAAAAAGGTGTTCTCTCACTCCCCCAGATACAGGTTGGCGTAAGATGGGGCACAACAAGTCCCCATCACTACCCCCTGTATCTGGAGGAAGTGGGAGCCATTAAATGCAAATGCATTGTGCAGCAAGATGAAATCTAATGCAGGCAAAATGAATTGGTGCAGGGGTTTCTCATCCTTGTCTGACTGGGAGATAAAATGTCCCACACCTTCAATTCCCTTTCTGTGTGGAATAGAGCAATAAAGTGCCTCCACATCCACTGTAACCAGGATTGATTCTGGTGGGATTCAGAGGTTTTCCAGATTTTGTAGCAAATGGGATGTGTCCCTAATGTATGAGGGTAAGTTTGCAACTCATGGGCGTAATTGTTCATCGATCTATTTACTGAGGTTTTCAGTAATGCTCCCCCTGCCAGAGACAATGGGTCTACTCGGGGGATTATTTTATTTCATGAGGCTGTAGAAAGTAGGAATTTTAGAATGGCTTGTACGTATGAATTCCCACGTTTGCTGGATGATAGTGTTATCTAGATACGCCTGATCTACCAGTGTGAAGAATTCGTTATCAAATTTTTCTATTGTTGTTTTAGATATTGGTTGGTACCATTCTTTATTAAATAGTATTTGGTTGCACATTGATAAATATTGAGAGTTATTCATGATCACAATGTTCCCCCCTTTATCAGAGGGTTTTATTGTTAATTGATGTTGATTACTCAATATTTCAAGTGCATTTCTCTCAGTGTTGGATAAGTTGTCCAGAAGAAGAAGAAGAAGAAGAAAAAATGTAAACAAAGAATGAATAATCAAATACAATAATAATACATCATAGCCAAACAATCATTATATGTGTATAAACCCAATGCTATTATAATATGGGGGTAATCAAACTAGCCTAGTTCAAGAGCTGTCGATTGTTGCCATAGAGAAGTATGTCAAAGGACATGCCAAGTATTGAAATGGTAGGAGTCCCAAAAATATGGGGGGGTCGGGTATTTGCTACCCAAAATAAATGAAAAAAAGAGAGACTTCCACCATGTCAAATGTGGAGTATGGTGGTCCCCTCCCTACTGCTAGAACAACGAAAGATAACCCCCTGAATGGGACTTTGACAGACCACCAACTCAATGATAAAAAATATCTTTTAATGATTTAGAGTAAAAAACATGTATCGTCTATACATGGCCAAAATACATAAAGTAGTTCACATAGAAAACAAAATAAAACATATACAGATATAAATCATCCTATATACTCTCCAAGGGATTGTATGCCCTGATGTCTGACACATTTCCAGTATTCAATGTTCAGATACCTTCATCAGGGGCTGAGAGTTGGATATATTTACAGAAATATTGATTCTAAAATACAGAGAGACATATCAGAAAAAGCATCCATTTAGAGCGTGAATAGTGTTGAAAGGCCTTAGCCCAAAAAGAAAATATAAATAAATATAAAAACAGAAAAAATTAAGTGAAAATGAGAAATTGAATCAATCAATGGATACATAATAGGCAAAAAAATGTATACTACTACTTCAGGTAATAAATAATGATTTTATGACACCACATACTCAATGGAATGACTCCATGTTAAAGAGGCACCGAAGGCAATTAGATCCAAACAAATGTTGCAAGGGCACCAGACTATAATGATGGACGCGTTTTTTTAAATACACTGCGTCTGCGACATCTGTGTAATGGAAAAATAGAATAAGAAAAACAAGCAAAAAAAGGTGCGTATATAGTGGTCAATGAAAACAGGCAGAATGAGTGCCCCCCTTTTGTATATATGTGCAAAATTCCCAAAGGGGAGACTAGGATACGTGGTACTGTAGCCAGTATGCCAGAAGGCAGTATTCCAACATGATAACGACCCCAAACATACCTCCAAGACGATCACTGCCTTGCTAAAGTAGCTGAGGGTAAAGGTGATGGACTGGCCAAGCATGTCTCCAGACCTAAACCCTATTTTAGCATCTGTGGGGCATCCTCAAAACAGAAGGTGGAGGAGCGCAAGGTCTCTAACATCCACCAGCTCCATGATGTCGTCATGGAGGAGTGGAAGAGGACTCCAGTGGCAACCTGTGAAGCTCTGGTGAACTCCATGCCCAAGAGGGTTAAGGCAGTGCTGGAAAATAATGGTGGCCACACAAAATATTGACACATTGGGCCCAATTTGGACATTTTCACTTAGGGGTGTACTCACTTTTGTTGCCAGCAGTTTAGACATTAATGGCTGTGTGTTGAGTTATTTTGAGGGGACAGCAAATTTACACCGTTATACAAGCTGTACACTCACTACTTTACATTGTAGCAAAGTGTAATTTCTTCAGTGTTGTCAGATGAAAAGATATAATAAAATGTTTACAAAAATGTGAGGGGTGTACTCACTTTTGTGAGATACTGTAACTGTAAAAGAGGTCTGTGTACTTCTTTTAAATACGCTCCAGTCTGGTCATGTGATCCTGAAGCTCTTGCTCCCCAGTGTTAGTGAAAGGCTGCTGCAAGGGAAAGCAGGAAGTGCCAACAGCAGCTAAGCCATGGCAGCCTATGGGTGATGTCACAGCTCCTAGAATCTACATCTATTGTCGAGTGCTCCCAGGGGAGCTGGAGCTGCAGAATCACTTGACCAGACTGGATTAACCACTTGCCGACTGCCTGACGTAGGAGTACGCCGGCAATTTTGCTCTCCTGCACTGGATCACGTACTAGATAAGTGATCAAGCTATTTTCCAGGTAGAGGCCGTGCTGTGATTAGTCACAGCACAAGCTGATCAGCGGATCCTGGCCAATGCTTGTCCACTGGCACCCATTGATCGGCGAAGAGGATGACAGGATGGAGCTCTGTAAGACCCCTTTCATACTGAAGGCGGGTTTCAGACATTTTAGCGCTCGAAATAGCGCCTGTTTGAAAGCCCACAAAGCTTTCACAATGAGGTGGTGCGCTTGCGGGACGTTACAAAAAGTCCTGCAAGCAGCATCTTTGGGGCGGTTTGGGAGCGCTGTATGCTCCTAAACCGCACTTGCCCATTGGAATGCATGGGCAGCACTTCCAAATCACCTGAAAAGCGATTCAGAAGCGCCACAACACAGGAAGTTTTAACCCTTTCTTTGGCTGCTAGCGGGGATTAAAAGCGCCGAAGGTCATGAAGAGGGGTAAATCTTCCAGAGGTCAAGTTGTTAAAAAAAGTTAAGTATGCAGATCTTTTTTACACAGGGTATGCAGGAAAGGTAGGGCGGAGGGAACGTTTTTAAGAATAGTCAGAGTGAGAGAGAATAATGCTTCTGCATACAAACATTGTCACTAAAAAAAAAAAAATGCACAAAAACATTTATAGCTTGCCATTGGCCAAAATCAAAAAAGCATAAAAGCACATTGCAGTGCTTCACAATGTGTAAACGTATGTGTGAAAACATGCACTAAAAATCCCATTAAGCAGAAGCACAGGTGTGAACAGATACTGAGAATTACTGGTACACAGGACAAGATAAGTATCTATACATACAAATTAGGTCTAGGAGACTAGAGAAATAGCACAGAAGATATTTACATCATGCAGTGTGACAGGGTGAGAGGGATAAAAATGTGACTTTATGGATTTTAGAGTGATGCCATACTGTAGCTGTCACTGTATATTTGTCATTTCTAACATCAGCATGTAGATTTTTTTTACACAAAGGAATATTATTTTACAGGTGTAGCACCTACTAGTGTGCTACTAGTGTTACTGCAGGCAAATTTATGTTATGACTCATGGTTTGTGAGTCAGAAATTGGGTCAGGGTTTACTGCAGGTCAGGCTGGATAGCTCCACAGAGGCAGGTCTCTGGTACATCCCCCTGGATCTGGAAGTTTGGAGACATTTCTAGAAGTTAGTGGGCTGATCTGCATACTTGAGGGACCTTGGCCAATCCCCAGGCAGACTGTCCTGTTAGGCTAGGTCAGCCCTTAAATATGGGAGAGTATTGCCAGCATGGGAGTCAGGTGGAAGATGGAGTGCAGAGGGGTCTATCGGTGACCTAGGAGGGACCCCTGAGTCTTGGGGGGGGAGGGGCTCTGCCTCCAAGCTAGGCCGGGTTGGCTTGGGTAGATCCTGACAGCATTCGAGTTTGGAAAGGAATGTTGCCTAAGGAGCAGCAGGGAGTAAAGAGGACAGAGTACATCAGCACACCCAGTGATTCACAAGGGGAGAGACTGCCATATGTAGCAAGCTTTCAGGAGGACAGCGCTGTGTCTAACCCTTCCTATCCCTTGCCCTGGGAGATCTTCGGAGCAGCCAGGGGGGGCTGGTGGAGAAGCAACCAGGAGAGCTGGTAGTTCCTGCGGGCAGTAGAGCCGGGAGCAGTTCTACATAGGAGAGGAGATACTCCTGTATGCAGCTTACAACATATTGTGCTATATTCTAAAAGGGGCTGAGAGTTCCTAGTCCTCAAGGGACTTTTGATCACTAAAGACTGTTGGAGGCAAGGGGGAAGAACAGTCCGGGATTTTTGTACATAGGGAGGAAGTTGTCCCCATCCATTTTTTTCAGTTGGGCATCCCATAATCCATCTACTACATCCAAATTATTACCACTAATAAAACAACCAAAGAAGACAGTACAATTACAAGGCTTACAATCTACAATTGAAAAAAATATGTACTATAGAAGCAGCAATAGCAAATCTATTACTACTGCAGAGACAGGGCCGGGGATGTGGCATGTAGAATGCAGAATGTTCTAGGTAACACTTCTAGTTTAATCACAAACAAAACTGTTATGTAGCTGATTAGCACAGTCTAAAATATATTTCCACTCGGGTTATATCTTATATCCTCAGTTTGTAATCCTGAGTGTGTTCAGACTGAAGATCTCTTCCATCAAAGCTGGCAAAAATCCATTATTCAAACATCCAGATTTGCCAGAAAATGCTCAGCTTTATATTTAACATATGGATATATACATTCTTCCTGTCAGCCAATGGATATCTGGCACATATGTTCTTTTTCCAGTTGGTACAATAAAAATAAAATGCTCCCATAATTACCTTGGCCTTTTCCCAGGGCAGATATAAATTATCAGGATATTATCCATTACTCTTCAATTGTTTCTGAAAGATTTTTTCCAATATTATTTAGGAGGTATTTTTTCCATTATGGAGGTATGTGCAAAACATAACCCTTCATGTGCACAGATCAGCAAAAATAGTGCAAGCATGTAAGCTGCCGCAGAGGGGCATGTGTGTGTGCACTCCTGCTAATCCATGTGTATGTGTATAGAAATCATTAGGCAGAAATCTGGTATGATCTTTAATGCATACTTACATCGGTCCAGCCTTGGCCAATGTAAGTATGCATATCTCATCCCTGAGGGACCTTTGGGGAAGCTGACAATCACTGCATCAGTGCCAAGACATGATCATCCAGTGCTCCGGGCAAAGATGTCAAATTGCGCCCCCCTTTCATTATGTGCACGTTTAAACAGAGAAGGGGGAAAGAGAGCACAGCCTACACCTCCTCCCAGATCTCTCCTCCTCTTCTTGCTGCTTCCAGCGCTGGGCTGACAGCAGAAGTAATGCCACTGTCAGCCTCCTCTCAGCCTTAAAGTAGAAGGAACTTGGAGGGCCCCATCCCTACAATACACGCTGCGCCCAGGGCAGCCGTCCCTCTTGCCCACTCCCTGGTCGGCATTATTACAGTGACAGTTGCAATCTTCTGGGTCCTGTGCAAGCGGCTTCCCCTCTGCACACAGACATAATGGGGTTGCTCACTTGCCATTCATAGAATACCTTGTATTTTTTTTTTTCAGTGAATACAAAGCATTCTCTGACTGGACGAGGTTACCACCCTTCCTCCCCAACTCCTCCAATCAGAGAAAGAAATTACAAAGAAATTACATTAATTGAACACGTCTACATAATTTGTGTTTTTTTTATCATCCTGGAGTTGAGCTTTAACCACATGACAACTGGGCCCTCGTGACCAGACCAATTTTCATCTTTCAGTGCTCTCACACTTTGAATGACAATTACTCAGTCATGTAATACTGTACCCAAATGAATTTTGTGTCCTTTTTTTCATACAAATAGAGCTTTCATTTGGTGATATTTGATCACCTCTGGGTTTTTATTTTTTGCGCTATAAATGAAAAAAGACCGAAAATTTTGAAAAAAAACCCCGCATTTTTCTTCGTTTCTGTGATAAAATTTTGCAAATTTTTAATTTTTTTCATAAATTTTGGCCACAATTTATACTGCTACATATCTTTGGTAAAAATAACCAAAATTAGTGGATATTATTTGGTTTGTGTGAAAGTTATAGAGTCTACAAGTTGTGGTGCAAATCATAAAAAATTGATCACACCTGATGTACTGGTGGCCTATCTCATTTCTTGTGACCCGAACAAGTCAGGACAGTACAAATACCCCCCAAATGACCCCTTTTTTGAAAGAAGACTTTCCAAGGTATTCAGTAAGATGCATGGTGAGGTTTTTGATGTTGTCATTTTTTCCCACAATTCTTTGCAAAATGAAGATTTTTTTTTTTTTCCTCCCACAAAATTGTCATTGTAATAGGTTATTTCTCTCACATGGCATGTGTATACCACAAATGACGCCCCAAAATACATTCTTCTACTCCTCCTAAGTATGGTGATACCACATGTGTGGGACTTTTTCACATAGAGAGGCCCAACACACAGGAAGCACCATCAAGTGTTCTAGGAGCATAAATGACACATCTAACTTGTTAACTACCGTATTTATCGGCGTATAACACGCGCCGGCGTATAACATGCACCCCAAGTTTAGGAGAGAATTTTAAGGAAAAAAAATTTTTAGGAGGGAAGTTTAAGGAAAAAAAAAACTTACATTAAAATGCCCATCAATGCAGCCTTATCTGTCCATCTGCAGCCTTTTCAGTGTCAGTGCAGCTTTGTCAGTGCAGCCTTGTCAGTGCAGCTTTGCCCCAGTGCAGCCTTGTCAGTGAAGCTTAGCCCCAGTGCAGCCTTGTCAGTGAAGCTTTGCCCCAGTGCAGCCTTGTCAGTGAAGCTTTGCCCCAGTGCAGCCTTGCCTCAGTGCAGCCTTGCCCCAGTGCAGCTTCGTTAGTGCAGGTCTGCCCCAGTCCAGCCATGTCAGTGCAGCTTTGTGCACTCGGTGTAGATTCAAAAAATGGCGCCGAGACTGCAGGGAGCCGAGATACACATACTCGAGTGTTCTCGGCTTTTTCCGGCGCCGCCGTCACGCCCAGTCCCGCCCCTGGACCTGTGTTATGTCCATCATAGGGCGGGACTGGGCGTGACTGTGAGCGGCGCCGAAAAAAGCCGAGAACACTCGGGTATGTGTATCTCGGATCCGACAAGAGCCGAGATACACATACCCGAGTGTTCTCGGCTTTTTTCGGCACCGCTCACAGTCACGCCAAGTCCCGCCCTATGATGGACATAACACAGGTCCAGGGGCGGGACTGGGCGTGACGGCGGCGCCGGAAAAAGCCGAGAACACTCGAGTATGTGTATCTCAGCTCCCTGCAGTCTCGGCGCCATTTTTTAATCTACCCACGGCTGTGTATGTCGGCGGCGACCGCGGCAATTGCCGCGATCGCTCCGATGACACAGAAATCGGCGGGGATCGGCCTATAACACGCACCCACGATTTTCCCCTGATTTTCAGGGGAAAAAAGTGCGTGTTATAGGCCGATAAATACGGTACTTATTACACTTTTGAAGACCCTGGAGCACCAGGACAATGGAAACACCCACAAAATGACCCCACTTTGGAAAGCTAAAACCCCAACGTATAATTTATGAGGCATAATGAGTCTTTTGAAGGGTTCATTTTTTTTCCAGAAGTTTTTGGAAAATGTGGGAAAAAAATAAAAACGCATTTATTTTACACAAAGTTGTCCATTTATAAGATATTTCCAACACGTAGCATGTACATAGCAAAAATGACACCCCAAAATACATTCTGCTACTCCTCCTGAGTATGGCGATACCACATGTGCGAGACTTTTACACAGCCTGGCCACATACAAGGAACACCGTCAGGTGTTCTAGGGACACATAGAATGCACATACCAAGAATTACACCCCAAAATACATTCTGCTGAGCAAAGGGTAAAAAAAAAGATTACCTGTGGTTTTAGTAGCACAGTTGTCCACAGGAGCATAGCACTGGTCCAGGCAGCAGGCAGGGACTTGGTCAGCAAAAGCGAATGCAATTGTCCAGGCAACAGGCAGGAACACTGTCCATAGTCAATACAGGCAGCAGGCAGGGATACTGTCCATATACAGTCCAGGGTCAGTGCAGGCAGAGATTGTCAGCAGTGCCAAAATATTGATCCTGGTATTAGGCAGGAACATGGTCCATCCATGTGGTGTGGTCAGTTAATGCGACAGGCAGAGGCATGATGGCATAGGTCCTACAGGCAGCAGGCAGAAGTAGGGCCTCGTTCAGGACAGAATGGGGACAGGGTAGAGGCTTCTCCCACCCAAATCTCTTTGAAGCCTCCGAGTCTCCAGACCCTAATCTAGGAATGAGAAAACAACAAAAAAAGTTTTCTTCATCCAGAAAAACAATTCTGGAGCCCCTCACATATGTGAGACCCCGGTGTTATGAATCCCACTATTCCAGTGGCAGGGTACAAGATCAGTCCAAGAGGCAGGCAAAAAGGATGGTCAAACAGTCCAGGGTCAGTTCCAGATCAGGCAGTGGTATGTACAGAATTGGTAGGCAGAAGCATGGTCAAATAACAAGCCAGGGTCAGTTCCAGATCAGGCAGAGATATGAACAGAATCGGTAGGCAGAAGCGTGGTCGAATAACAAGCCAGGGTCAGTTACAGAGCAAGTAGAGGCATAAGGGGTGTGAACGTAAATGGCAGGAAGTGAGGGTTATGTTTACCATACTTCACTAATAATTTAGTGAAGTATGGTAACGGCGGAAACAGTCAACTATGCAGAGCCCTGGTTGGGAAGGACATTGGGGACAATAAAAAGTGATGTCTCTTCTCACTCCTCTGGGAGGGATTTTTTCGGGAAAGTGGCGTTCGGAGAGTGTACTAATCACATCGTATCGAATGGTTTCTGGTGGGCCGTTTGGGAATACAAGGGCAGTGATGATTTCCTCCTGGTAGCCAAGGAAGGATTTGGGGCTTGCAGTGGATTTGTGATAAATAATGTAGCTGTTGTATATGGCCAAATAAACTGAGACTTTTTTTATACCACTGGTAGGTTCGTCTCGTGGCAAGATAGAGTTCAAGCATCTGGTCGTTGAAGTCGACACCCCCCATAAACATGTTGTATTCATGGATACATGTTGGCTTTTGGATTCGGCCATTCCTCCTTGTTATCTCCACGATGGTATTATTGTGGATTGATGAAAGCACAAAGACGTCCCTTCCGTCCCTCCACTTCACAGCCAGAATTTCCTCATTCCATAAACTCGCCATCTCCCCTCTTCTTAGCTTCTTGTTGACGAGGCTTTGAGGAAAGCCCTTGCGGTTCTTCCTTACGGTGCCACATGCTGGAGTCTTCTTGCTGTGAAGGTTGCGGAACAGGGGCAAACTAGTGTAAAAATTGTCTACATACAAATGGTAGCCTTTCTCTAGGAGTGGGTTTATGAGTTCCCAAATGACTTTCCCTCCCACTCGATCCAATGTATTCTGGGCAATTAGGGGGATGTAGCTGGCTGTCCTTCCCTTCGTATACCATGAAGGTATAGGTATACCCTGTAGCTCAGTCGCACAATTTATACATTTTCACCCCATAGCGGGCCCTTTTGGTGGGAATAAATTGTTTTATGCCCAACCTGCCAGTAAATTTGACAAGGGACTTATCCACGCATATGTGTTGGTCTGGGGTAAACAACCGGAAAAATATTTTAGTAGTGGCCGAATTTTATAAAGCTTGTCAAAATTTGGGTCATTTCGGGGAGGGCACTGGGTATTATCATTGTAGTGTAGGAATCTCATAATCATGAGATATCTGGTCCTGGGCATTACTGAGGAAAAGATGGGCATGTGGTGGATGGGGAGGGTAGACCAATTGGAACGTAATAATGTGAGGCCCAAAAAAATTTTAAACTCCTCCACTGTTACGGCTCTCCACTCGTAGGGATGGCCATAATAGGACGTTGGGTTACTTGCTATAAATTGTTGGGCATATAGGTTGCACTGGGCCACAATCGATGCAAGCATGTCCTCAGTAAAAATAAGGTTGAAAAAATCTACTGGTGAAAAATTTTCTGTGTCCACCTGGACTCCTGGCTGGGCAGTGAAAGCGGGAATGATAGCTTCTCCTGAATTAGGAGGAAGCCATAAGAGGTTCTGAAGGGAATAGGGAAGGCTGGCATGGGACTTAACCCTTTGGGACTGGGGTGACACCCCACTGGTACGTGGCCTTTGCCGAGGTACTGCGGTGCTGGTAGATGGCACTGCGGTGCTGGTGGATGGCATTGCGGTGCTGGTGGATGGCACTGCCTCCTCACCAGTACGCCTTCGTCTGGCGGGCGGACTCTCATCCTCCCCCTCTGAGGCTGTCAGTGTACCACTGCTTAGGACAGGCACGTAGTCCACGTCAGACTCAGAATCTGAATAGGAATCCGAAGCGGAGAGCTCCCCGTTGCTCTCGTTGGCCGCAAGAATATTGTATGCCTCCTCGGCTGAAAATAATCTTTGTCACATTCTTAGTGATGACAAATGGCACTGATATGTGGCACTGATGACACGTGACACTGGCAGATTGCACTGGTGATAGATGGCACTGATACGTGGCACTGATGACACGTGGCACTGATGTGGCACTGATGAAACGTGGCACTGATGTGGCAGGTGACACTGACAGGTGGCACTGATGTGGCAGGTGACACTGACAGGTGGCACTGATGTGGCAGGTGACACTGACAGGTGGCACTGATAACAGATGGCACTGACAGATGGCACTGATGACAGATGGCACTGACAGATGGCACTGATAACAGATGGCACTGTGACACCAACAGTCATGAGCACTGTGGCACTGATGTGGCACTGTATGGGCACTGTTGGGCTCTGATGTGTGTTTCTACTAAAGGTTGACAGATCCTCTCTCTCCTCACACGCTGTCTCTGTGTGAGGAGAGAGAGCCGGCAATGAGAGATGATCTCATATGTTTACACTTGAGATCATCTCCCATTGGAAGCTCCGATCGTGCTGTAAACTGCTGCTGTGTTTGGCCTTTTATGGCGATCTGTGACTGGCTGTGTCCAAGGGACACGGCCAGCGCAGAACTTCCCCGATGCGCGCTCGCAGGAGCACGCATCGCTGAAGTAAATAGGAGGACGTCCACGGACGGCCTCCCGGCAACTGGAGTCCGCGCTGTAGCCGTCTTTCGGCTATAGCGCGGACGCCTAGTGGTTAACCACTTGCCGACCAGCCGGCGGCAGGTTACTGCGGCAGGTTGGATCAGTTGCACAAATCGCTGTAGCTGTATGTTGGTCCCTTTAACAGCTATAGGAGGTGCGCACCCACCCGTGTCGCATCACCCGTGCCGATGGGCGTGGCCGGCAGGCACAATTTCCACCAGCCACCTGCGATCGCTCCACAGAGAGCCAGAACGAGGATCTGTCAATGTAAACAAACAGATCCCCGTTCTGACAGGGGAGTTAGAGAGAGATTGTCTGTTCCTAGTGATCAGGAACAGCAATCTCTCTGTACTCCCAGTCAGTACACTTCCCCCACTGTTAAGCCCCATACACACTATTAGGGATAAGCCGAACACCCCCCGTTCAGTTCGCATCCAGAACATACGAACAGGCAAAAGATTTGTTCGAACACGCGAACACCGTTAAAGTCTATGGGACACGAACATGAAAAGTCAAAAGTGCTAATTTTAATGGCTTATATGCATGGTATTGTCATAAAAAATGTTTGGGGACCTGGGTCCTGCCCCAGGGGATATGTATCAATGCAAAAAAAAGTTTCAAAAACAGCCGTTTTTTTGGGAGCAGTGATTTTAATAATGCTTAAAGTGAAACAATAAAAGTGTAATATTCCTTTAAATTTCGGACCTGGGGGGTATCTATAGTATGCTTGTAAAGTGGCGCATATTTCCCCTGTTTAGAACAGTCTGACAGCAAAATGACATTTCTAAAGGAAAAAAAGTAATTTAAAAGTACTATCGCTAGCGCCGGCTATAATGAATTGTTGGTCCAGCAATACACATAAAAGTTCATTGATAAAAATGGCATGGAATTTCCCCACAGTGGAATCCCAAACCAAGATTTAAAAAAAAATGTGTGGGGGTCCCCCTAAATTCCATACCAGGCCCTTCAGGTCTGGTATGGGTATTAAGGGGAACCCCGCGCCATAATTAATTTCATGGGGAAATTCCATGCCGTTTTTATCAATGAACTTTTATGTGTATTGCCGGACCGACAATTCATTATAGTCGGCGCTAGGGCTAGTACTTTTAAATTACTTTTTTTGCTTTAGAAATGTCATTTTGCACTCGGACTGTTCTAAACACAGGAAACATGGGCCCCTTTACAGGCATACTATAGACACCCCCCCCCCAGGTACGAAATTTAAAGGAATATTACACTTTTATTGTTTCACTTTAAGCATTAATAAAATCACTACTTCCGAAAAAATGGCCGTTTTTAAAACTTTATTTTGCATCGATACATGTCCCCTGGGGCAGGACCCAGGTCCCCAAACACTTTTTATGACAATAACTTGCTCCCGAAAAATGGCCGTTTTTAAAACTTTATTTTGCATTGATACATGTCTCCTGGGGCAGGACACAGGTCCCCAAACACTTTTTATGACAATAACTTGCATATAAGCCTTTAAAATGAGCACTTTTGATATCTCTGATAGACTTTTAAAGGGTGTTTCACGGCTTTCGAATTTGCCGCGAACACCCCAAATTGTTCGCTAATCGGCAAACAGGCGAACAGCCAATGTTCAAGTCAAACTCATGTTCGACCCAAACATAAAGCCCATCCCTACACACCATTAGATTTTCTGCAGATTTTTGCCTTTAGATTTACCAAAACCATATAGTGCCAGGGCCTGCCTGATTGCATACAAATTGAAACTCTTAAGGTTTGACCTCATATTATATGGTTTTGGTAAATCTGAAGACAAAAATCTGCAGAAAATCTAATAGTGTGTATGGGGTCTTAGAAACACCTCCCAGGAAACACATTTAACTCCTTGATCGCCCCCTAATGTTAACCCCTTCCCTGCCAGTGCCATTTATACAGTGATCAGTGGCTATTTTTAGCTCTGATCACTGTAATAATATCACTGGTCCCAAAAAGTGTCAAAAGTGTCCGATCTGTCCGCCATAATGTCGCGATCCCGCAAAAAATCGCTGATCATTGCAATTACTAGTAAAAAAAAAATTTATAATAAAAATGCCATAAATACATCCCCTATTTTGAAGACGCTATAACTTTTGCGCAAACCAATCAATATACGCTTTTTGTGATTTTTTTTCTAGCAAAAATATGTAGTAGAATACATATTGGCCTAAACAGATGAAGACATTTTTTTGTTTTTTCATTTTTTGGGGGATATTTATTATAGCAAAAAAGTAAAAAATATTGTTTTTTGTTTTTTTTTCTAAATTTTCAGTCCTTTTTTGTTTATAGCGCAAAAAAAAAAATAAAAAAACACAGATACCATCAAAAGAAAGCTCTATTCGTGGGAAAAAAGGACATAAATTTTGTTTGTGTACAGCATCGCAAGACCGTGCAATTGTCAGTTAAAGCGATACAGTGCTGTATCACAAAAAATGGCCTGGTCATTAGGGGGGTAAATCATTCCGGGGCTGAAGTGGTTAAGTATTAAAAGCCAGGGGCGCGGCCAACGACCGGGATGTGAGGACGTGAGATGCCTGAGCTCCGTCCGTGCCGCTTAGATCCTGCAACAATCCTCCTAGCCCTGACACCATCCGAAGCCATCTCCAGCCTCAGCAGACCCCCGAGACTCCTGTGCACACCAGGCGATGGTCAAATACGGCCCAGCCATGGAGGAAGCCCTGGGATTCACCCCGCCAGTGCCGCCATACCAGCCGCAGCAAAATGGCGCCGGCCGGCTACATGCTCTGAAGCACAGCCATCCATCCACCTCCCTGCCAGCCCAGCAACACCGTGGGAAGGGTGAGTCACAACATGCCCCTGCTTGCAGCCCTGAGGACCCCTTCCTTTTCTCCCCCCCAGAGGACACTGACCCAGCATCCCCTCCTGCTGCTAATGTAACTGCAGGCCCTGCAGAGCCCTCTCTCTCACAAATCATGGAGGCTATACAGCACAGCCATGCACCCCTTACCACTCAGATGGACTCAATTAAAACTGACTTATCTTTTCTAAAGCATGATGTACAGAATCTGAGGCATAGAGTATAAAATGCAGAGCAACGTATAGGGGATTTGGAGTATGAAACACATCCTTTGCAGGGCTCGGTCAGTGAGCTGCGCCAGGCCCAAGAGTACACGTCTGACAAGCTCACGGACATGGAAGACCTCCTGAGACGCAATAACCTCCGCTTCCTAGGCTTTCCGGAAGGCTCAGAGGGCAGGGCTCCAGAAATGTTCATGGAGCAATGGCTGACATCCACATTTGGCGCCAATACATTTTCAACCATGTTTACCATTGAGAGTGCGCACAGGGTCCCACTACGCCCCCTACCCCCTGGGGCACCCCCACGTGCCATATTTATCAAGCTGCTGCACTTCAGAGACAGGGAGGCCATCATCAGGGCAGCCAGAGAAAAGGGACGCCTGCTCTTTAATGGCAATGGCATTACCATCTTCCCTGACTTTTCAGTAGCCATGCAAAAGCAACGTGCCACCTTCTTGGCGGTTAAACAGCGCCTATGTGATCTGCAATTGCCATACAGCATGCTATACCCGGCGTGCCTACGGGTCATCCACCAGGGTAAGGCCCACTTCTTCACTGATCCAAAAGAAGCAGCTCACTGGCAGACACATTTGGAGCAGAGGAACCAGCAATAGAGATCCCCTCCTCGCTGACCAACACATTACCCCCTTGAACATATGCCAACAGAACTTTCCGTTTACTGATATCCTGACTCTACTGCCTATTGGTATCGACAGGAGAGGCTAGGGGTCAGCGCAAGGAATCCGGCATACCCACACTTTCACTTATCCAACTACAGGAAGGTTGAGAGACCCGATAATGCTTCCAAGGAGACAGCATTGTCACTATCCTTTATGGCTGACTTTCCTCATCACCGCCATTCTGGCCTAAATTATAAATATCCTGTAGTCACTTGGGAGAACAATTTATCAAGGCCGGGCTACTACCTATCCAGCCCAGTAAGCGCTCACGGGTGGTAGCTTACGTCCACAGTCCCCCCTTTTATTGTTATCTAGGGTTTGTTGACCACGGGACTGCTTTAGACACCCCTTGCTTTGCAGTTCTAGTTCAGGGAACAAAGCTCTCATGTGTTCGGGTATGGGAGCCGGGAGGGTTAGGGTGGCTTGGGAGGGTCGGGAAATTTTCCCTATTTTGTTGTTGTTGTTGTTACATGACTGTTATTTTATAATAATTGTTTACATGTTCACAGGCCAGACAGGCCATCAGGGTACTCAGGTATTAATGACTAAAAGCACAATGTTTTCTCATATGTATTTATCGGGATGCGCCCCCACCTCTTGAGAAGCACAGGGTCCCGAACCCTGGTTGGCTCTGGGATATCTCGAGAGATGGTCGCGCAAGCTTTTGTCTAACACCCACACATGGCTACTTTACGTCTGATATCATGGAATGTTAGGGGGCTTAACTCTAAGGTAAAACGTTCTATAATGTTTGATTACTTAGCATGACACAAACCGCATGTAATCCTTCTCCAGGAAACCCATCTCCAGGGATCCAGGGTTATGGCCCTTAAAAGAGCTAAAATAGCATACGCTCTTCACTCCACCTATTCCACATATGCCCAAGGGACGTCTATCCTTATTGCTAAATCGGGACCAATCTCAATTAAACACATCAAACTTGATACTAATGGCTGTTTTGTGGTCCTGGTGCTGGAACTTCTGGGCAAACCTTATACAGTGACAAATATTTATGTCCCACCACCTTTCACCAAAAAATTCTTTGAGGTGATGGGCATGATACTGGAAATTGCTGAAGGCCCCTTAATAATAGCTGGGGACTACAACACAGTTTTAGACAACTCTATGGATAGATTTAGATGCTCTACACTACCCCCAATGCCCTTGGGATCCTTCCTAACCCAATTTGACTTGGTGGAGGCCTGGAGATGGAAGTATGTGAATGTGCGGAAGTACTCATGCCAGTCTGATTCTCATGGTACTTTATCACGAATTGACCTCTGTCTGGTTTCATCCGATATACTTCACCTAGTGGCAGGAATCAAATGCCTCCCCAGATTGATGTCCGACCTCTCACCTTTGATGGTGGACCTCGCTCTGAACACACCCTCCTCGTATTGGGTATGGAGGTTGAGCTCATTATGGTTAGCAGACCAGGCTGTGATAGATCAGAGTTCAGCAGATATGAAATCATATTGGGTAATTAACAAAGTTCGGCCATCCCTGTGGTCTGGGATGCCTTTAAGGCCACCGCCCGTGGCTCCTTTGCAGCTGCAATTGGGCAAGCCCACAAGGCGTCGCAGTCCAGACTGTTGGACACAGAAGGAGGACTTAGGGATGCGGAAACTGCCTATTCTGCAAACCCTACCTCCGAAGCACATGCTACCTGGCAACACAGGGCCAGAGAATTAGAACCGGTACTTCTGGAATGCACACAAAAAAACTACTATATCAGAATCAACGAATATTTGAATTCGGGCATAAAAATAGCCACTTACTGGCATACTTAGCCAGGCCTGATTATCAACCCTGTAATATCCCTAGAATAACAAATTCAGCGGGCATTGTGGTCGAACAAAATGATGACATTATGAAAGCGTTTGCGCTTTCAACTCCATGCTTTATGCTACTAGAGCTCACTATACAATAGTGGAACTAGATGATTATCTTTCAGAAATTTCACTTCTGAAACTAACGGAGCACCAGGCCGCCGGACTTGACGCTCCACTGACGACGGAAGAAATAGGGGAGGCTATACAATCATTTGCCAGACATAAAACTCCAGGCCTTGATGGGTTCCCCATTGAGTGGTACATGCAATTTCGGGACCTACTGATCCCACACTTGTTGCGGATGTACAATTTTGCCCTTAAAACAGGACAACTGCCGCCCTCCATGTCGGAAGCCCTAATAGTTTTAATTCCCAAACCCCATAAGGATCACCTACTATGCGAATCATATAGACCGATTTTGCTTATCAACTCAGACGTTAAAATTCTGGCCAAGGTACTCGCCAAACGATTGAATACAGTAATTATAACCATTATAGTGGCGGACCAAACCGGATTTATGCCTGGACGATCAACCTCTATCAATTTGTGTAGACTTTTTACTAATTTACAAGCAGCCCATGACAAGACTGGCTCACAAGCTGTATTGGCCTTAGATGCTCACAAGGCCTTCGACCCAGTCGAATGGCCATATCTTTTTGCAGTCCTGGCTAAATTTGGATTTGGCACTACCTTTATAAAGTGGGTACAACTCCTATACTCCAAACCCATCGCTAGACTAAGGGTAAATGCGTCCATATCAGATGCATTCCAGATAAAGAGAGGCACCAGACAGGGGTGTCCGTTGTCACCGCTCCTGTTTGCGCTGGCAATAGAGCCCCTTGCAGCACTGATAAGGTCCAGTGGGGAGATTAAGGGACTGACGACTGGGGGTCTAGAGGAAAAAGTGTCCTTATATGCGGATGATATGTTGATATATTTGGAGGACCCCCAGTCCTCACTCCCAGCCCTGCTGGAGATTATCCGACGGTTTGGCCACATTTCAGGGTTTTGGGTCAACTGGGATAAAGCCCTCTTGTTCCAGATTGACCAAGAAACACAAATAACACTACCCCCAGAGTGCCCATTACAAATAGTTCACACTTTTCGATATCTCGGGGTCCTGATAAAACACCCTGTCTCCTCTTATGCCAAGATTAACCTAGACCCTCTTATTAGTAGATTAAAAAAACACCCTGAAAACATGGAACAATCCCCTTCTTATGCTGTTAGGAAGAATAAATATTGTTAAAATGATCTACCTCCCACGATTCCTATATGTTCTGAGCAACTCACCAATATACATAACCAAAGCCAAATTTAAAGAGATAGACTCCATAATCATCAATTTTATATGGAGAGGCGGTGTGGTGAAGATTGCTAAACATACTTTACAGCTACCTACCCTGGAAGGGGGACTGGCACTCCCATGTCTCCAAACGTACTATATTGCCTTGCAACTGGCACATGCCCATTGGTGGATTTTCCTGAGGCCAACAATGCAGCAGCTGCTCTGGAGGCAGCCATCCTCACCTCATATGAATCTCTCCAAAATCGAATACAACGCATGTCGCTCAGGGGGAGGGAAGGAGTAAATGTGCTGGCCATGACCCTGCGGATCTTTAGAATTTCTAAACTACTACCACCCAGTACCCAAGCTATTTATTCTCCCAACGCCTCACTATGGGGAAACCCATGTCTACCAGAATTCTATCAGAGAACTGACGGGGGATACTGGTTCAAGAAAGGGGTTAAAACAATATCACACCTGTTTACAAATAATATGTTCCAATCCTTTGAAGAATTCCCGACAGACTTTGGACTCCCAAACACAGCCTACTTTCAATACCTACAGATAAGACATAGTGCTGTTGCACAATTTGGGCTTCGAAATATAGAGATACGATCTTCCCAACTTGAACATCTACTAACTGACCCCTCCCATACCAAACTAATTTCATCTTACAATAAAAATCTACTCCATTCCACGACTACTAGGCTCACCACTATTGAACACAGATGGCGCTCAGATATACCGGAGCTGACGGAGGAGATATGGGGGGAGATTCTTCCCTTGCAGGTCCCCTCTGTCATCTCTTCAAGGGACAAGGTGATCCAGACCAAGCTATTATATAGAGCATACTTCACACCAAACTTATTATTTAGACTGAAAAGATTATCCACTCCTCTATGCCCTAGATGCGGTGTGGCCAATGGCACATTCTTCCATCTAATGTGGGAATGTGCTCCGATAAGGAAGTTTTGGTCGGAGGTTACAGCCTTCATCAGCTCTGTAGCTAAAACACCAAACATTTGTAATGCACTCAGATGCCTGCTGGGTTACATTGATGATGAAGAGTTATCCAAAAATGCACAGTCCCTTGTACGCATAGTGATGTTTTATGCTAAAAAAAAGAATAACCATGCAATGGAAATCCCAATCCACTCCGACTATAAAGTTCTGGCTCACCATTATCAACCAAGCAATACCACTATATAAGCTGACATACAAAGCTAGAGAATGCCCCAAAAAGTTCTCTAAAATATGGAACTCATGGGTGAGCTCAGAAAGCACCATACCACCTCCCCCGTAATTTATAGCAAATGATAGAGATATTATGGTCTAGAAACGCAGAAATTAAACCCTGACTACAGTAAAATGTGCTGAAAGATGTTTTATACGTATTAATGCATAATGTTCACCTGTATACCTGATCAATGTATTGCACTATGACTGAAGCGATGTTCACTATGATTATACACCTGTGTAACTATTATTGTTATGTTTATAAAAACAATAAAAAAGTTAACCTTTAAAAAAAAAAAAAAAAAGTTAAAAGCCTAAAGTAATACAATAATTGTATATGCTTGATCAGTGCATCTCTATCCACTTCAGAATATGTGATTTGAGTAAAAAAAAGAAGATTCACTCAAACTCAATGACCGATCAGTATAACAGTTAAGAACTGAAAGTGTTTAACCTCTTCAGATCCGCACTATTGCCAAATGACGGCAACTGCGCGGATCTACATTACCAGGACTACGTCTATTGACGTCGTCCCCTTTCCTTGTTCCCAGCTCGCTCTCATGAGCGCGCCTCGGGGAAAATCTGTGTTGGCCGTGTCCCTTGGACACAGCCAATCACAGCGGCCGTTTACAGCATGATCGCCGTGGCCAATGAGAGATGATCTCAAATGTAAACAATTGAGATCATCTCTCATTGCCGGCTCTCTCTCTCCTCACACAGAGACAGCGTGTGAGGAGAGAGAGATTCTGTGAACAGTGTGTGAGTAAATTTTTTCAGTATAAAAGAGAAAGTGTGCCCAAAAAGTGCCCAACAGTGCCCACAGTGACATCTATCTAGTGCCATCTGTGCCCACCTGTGCGCATCAGTGCCCACTTGTTCCATCAGTGCATCATCTGTGCCATCTGTGCCCATCAGTGCCCGTCTGTGCCCATCTGCAATCAGTGCGCATCTGTGTAATCAGTGCGCATCTGTGCAATCAGTGCGCATCTGTGCTACCTCATCAGTGCCCATCTGTGCCTCCTCATCAGTGCCCATCTGTGCCATCTCATCAGTGCCCATCTGTGCCACCTCATCAGTGCCCATCTGTGCCAATCAGTGCCCATCTGTGCCGCCTCAGTGCACATCTGTGCAATCAGTGCACATCTGTGCTGCCTCATCAGTGCCCATCTGTGCCGCCTTATCAGTGCCCATTTGTGCCACCTCAACAGTGCCCATTTGTGCCACCTCAACAGTGCCCATCTGTGCCACCTCAACAGTGCACATCTGTACCAATCAGTGCCCATCTGTGCTGCCTCATCAGTGCACATCTGTGCAATCAATCAGTGCACATCTGTGCCGCCTCATCAGTGCCCATCTGTGCCGCCTCATCAGTGCCCATCTGTGCTGCCTCACCAGTGCCACATCAGTGCATATCTGTGCCCACCTGTGCCGCCTCATTAGTGCACATCTGTGCAATCAATCAGTGCACATCTGTGCTGCTTCCTCAGTGCCCATCTGTGCTGTCTCAGTGCCTATCTGTGCCACCTCATCAGTGCCCATCTGTGCCGCCTCATCAGTGCCCATCTGTGCCACCTCACCAGTGCCACATCAGTGCATATCTGTGCCCACCTGTGCCACCTCATTAATGCACATCTGTGCAATCAATCAGTGCACATCTGTGCTGCCTCCTCAGTGCCCATCTGTGCTGCCTCAGTGCCCATCTGTGCCGCCTCATCAGTGCCCATCTGTGCCGCCTCATCGGTGCCCATCTGTGCCACCTCACCAGTGCCACATCAGTGCATATCTGCCCACCTGTGCCGCCTCATTAGTGCACATCTGTGCAATCAATCAGTGCACATCTGTGCTGCTTCCTCAGTGCCCATCTGTGCTGCCTCAGTGCCCATCTGTGCCACCTCATCAGTGCCCATCTGTGCCGCCTCATCAGTACCCATCTGTGCGATCAGTGCCCATCTGTGCCGCCTCATCAGTGCACATCTGTGCCATCAATCAGTGCACATCAGTGCACATCTGTGCTCATCAGTGCCACCTCATCAGTGCAGGCTTAGAACACACCTGTACAATCTCATAACCACCAGCAGCCATGTCCAAAAAAAGCTTTTCCGCCGAGGAGGCATACCAAATTTTTTCCACGGCCGACGAGAGCAACGGGGAGCTCTCTTTTTCGGATTCCCTTTCAGATTCGGATTCTGAGTCTGATGTAAATTACGAGCCAGTCCTCAGTAGTGGAACACTAACAGACTCAGAGGAGGAAGAAACTCGGCCCGCCAAACAAAGGCGTTCTGGTGAGGAGGCAGTGGCATCCACCAGCACCGCAGTGGCATCAACTAGCACTGCAGTGCCATCCACCAGCACAGCAGTGCCATCCACCAGCACTGCAGTACTCAGAGGAGGAAGAAACTCGGCCCGCCAAACGAAGGCGTTCTGGTGAGGAGGCAGTGGCATCCACCAGCACCGCAGTGGCATCCACTAGCACCGCAGTGCCATCCACCAGCACCGCAGTGCCATCCACCAGCACTGCAGTACCTCGGCAAGAAAGGCCAAGTACCAGTGGGGTGTCACCTCAGCCCCAAAGGGTTAGGTCCCATGCCAGCCTTCCCTATGCCCTTCAGAACCCCTTGTGGCTTCCTCCTAATTCAGGAGAATCTAGCGTTCCCCCTTTCACTGCCCAGCCAGGAGTCCAGGTGGACACAGAGAATTTTACCCCAATTAATTTTTTTAATTTAATTTTTACAGAGGACATGTTGGCCTCAATTGTGGCCCAGTGCAACCTGTATGCACAGCAATTTATTTTGCAAAATCCCACATCATATTATGCCTGTCCCTACGAGTGGAGAGACCTGACAGTGGAGGAGTTCAAGGTTTTTTTGGGCCTCACATTTAATATGGGACTCACCAAAAAAAATGAATTCCGTTCCTATTGGTCAAGCCACCCCATCCACCACATGCCGCTCTTCTGCGCGGTAATGCCCAGAACCAGGTATCTGATGATAATGAGGTTCCTACATTTCAGTGACAATACCCAGTGCCCTCCCCGAAATGATCCAAATTATGACAGGCTTTACAAAATTCGGCCAATATTAAATTATTTTTCTGAAGTATTCCCCCAGCTGTTCACCCCAGACCAACACATATGTGTGGATGAGTCCCTTGTTAAATTTAGCGGCAGGCTTAAAATTAAGCAATTTATCCCCAGCAAAAGGGCCCGCTATGGGGTAAAGGTGTACAAATTATGTGACCGAGCCACAGGGTACACATATGCCTTCATAGTGTACGAAGGGAAGGACACCCAGCTGCATCCCCCTAATTGCCTGGACTACTTGGGATCCAGCGGGAAAGTTGTTTGGGACCTCATATACCCCCTACTGGAAAAAGGCTACCACCAGTATGTAGACAACTTCTACACATCTCTGCCCCTGTTCCACAACCTTCTCCGACAGAAGACGCCAGCATGTGGCACTGTAAAAAGAATCGGAAGGGCTTTCCTCAAAGTCTTGTTAATAAGAAGTTGAGAAAAGGAGAAACGGCAAGTCTGCGTAACAAAGAGATTCTGGCAGTGAAGTGGAGGGACAGAAGGGATGTGTACATGTTGTCTTCCATCCACAATAACACCTATGTGAAAATCCCCAGAAGGAATGGCCCCATCCAAAAACCAACATGCATCCATGAATACAATTTGTTTATGGGGGGGAGTCGACTTCAACTATCAAATGTTGGAACCATACCTTGCCACAAGACGGACATACCATTGGTACAAAAAATTAGCAATTTATTTTTTTCAATTGGCCATATTCAATTCCTATATCATTTACCGCAACTCCACCCAAAACCCCCAACCCTTCCTTCTCTACCAGGAGGAAATTTACACTGCCCTTATATTCCCAAACGGCCCACCAGAAAACATTCGATCAGATGTTGTTAGTTGACTCTCTGAACGCCACTTTCCAGATAAACTCCCTCCCAAACCAACAGGCCAAAGACGTCAAAAAAGATGTAAAAGGTGTGTACCAGAGCAGGAGTCAGAAGAGACACATCTTATTATTGTGCACAATGTCCTTCCCAACCAGGCCTCTGCATAGGTGAATGTTTCCACCGTTACCATACTTCACTAAATTATTAGTGAAGTATGGTAAACGTAATCCTCAGCTCCTGCCTTCACACCCCTTACTGTTATTCGACCATGCTTCTGCCTAACGATTCTGTACATACCTCTGCCTGATCTGGAACTGACCTTGGACTGTTTGACCATGCCTCTTGCCTGCCTCTTGGACTGATCTTGCAACTGGACTAGTGGGATTCAACACAGGGGTCTCACATATGTGAGGGGCTCCAGAATAGTTTTTCTGGATGAAGAAAACAATTTTCTTTGTTTTCTCATTCCTAGATTAGGGTCTGGAGACTCGGAGGCTTTAAAGAGATTTGGGGAGAAGCCTCTACCCCTGTCCCCATTCTGTCCTGAACGAGGCCCTACTTCTGCCTGCTGCCTGTAGGACTCACTGCCATCATGCCTCTGTTTGTCGCACTGACCACAGCACATGGACCATGTTCCTGCCTACTACCAAGACCAATATTTTGGCACTGCTGACAATCTCTGCCTGCACTGACCCTGGACTGTATATGGACAGTATCCCTGCCTGCTGCCTGTACTGACTATGGACAGTATTCCTGCCTGCTGCCTGAAAAATTGTGTTCGCTGTTGCTGACCAAGTCCCTGCCTGCTGCCTGGACAAGTGCTATCCTCCTGTGGACAACTGTGCTACTAAAACCACAGGTAAACTTTTGTTTACCCTTTGCTCAGCATAATGTATTTTGGGGTGTAATTCTTGGTATGTGCATGCTATGTGTCCCTGGAACACCTGACGGTGTTCCTTGCATGTTGGATCTCTGTATGTGGCCAGGCTGTGTAAAGGTCTCACACATGTGGTATTGCCATACTCAGAGAGAGTGGCAGAATGTATTTTGGGGTGTCATTTTTGCTATGTAAATGCTATGTGTTGGAAATATCTTATAAACGGACAACTTTGTGTAAAAAAAAATGCGTTTTCATTTTTTTCCACATTTTCCAAAAACTTCTGGAAAAAAATGAACCGTTCAAAAGACTCATTAGGCCTCATAGATTATACGTTGGGGTGTTAGCTTTCCAAAATGGGGTCATTTTGTGGGCGTTTCCATTGTCCTGGTGCTCCAGGGCCTTCAAAAGTGTAATAGGTGGATGAGAAATGAGATGTGTAATTTATGCTCGTAGAACGCCTGAAGGTGCTACTTCAATATTCGGCCTCTGTATGTGGTCAGGCTGTGTAAAAGTCTCACACGTGTGGTATCGTTACACTCAGGAGGAGTAGCAGAATGTATTTTGGGGTGTTATTTTTGCTATGTAAATGCTATGTGTTGGAAATATCTTATAAACGGACAACTTTGTGTATAAAACAATGCGTTTTCATTTTTTTCCACATTTTCCAAAAACTTCTGGAAAAAAATGAACCGTTTAAAAGACTCATTATGCCTCATAGATTATACGTTGGGGTGTTAACTTTCCAAAATGGGGTCATTTTGTGGGCGTTTTCATTGTCCTGGTGCTCTAGGGCCTTCAAAAGTGTAATAGGTAGTCAACAAGATAGATGGGTAACACCTGATGATGCTCCCTGCATGTTGGGCCTCTGTATGTGGCCAGTTAGTGAAAAAGTCCCACACATGTGGTATTGTAATACTCAGGAGGAGTAGCCGAATGTATTTTGGGGTGTCATTTGTGGTATGCACATTCCATGTGAGAGAAATAAGCTATTACAATGACAATTTTCTGAAAAAAATATAAAAAATAAAATAAAATCTTAATTTTCAAAGAGGTGTGGGAAAAAATGACAACTTCAAATAACTCACCATGCCTCTTACTAAATACCCTGGAATGTCTATTTCCAAAAAGGGGTCATTTGGGGGGCATTTGTACTTTCCTGGCTTGTTAGGGTCTCAAGAAATGAGATGGGCCTCAGTACATCATATAATTTTTTTATGATTTGCACCATAGCTTATAGACTCTATAAATTTCACGCAGACCACATAATATCCACTAATTTGGGTTATTTTTACTGAAGATATGTAGCAGTATAAATTGTGGCCAATATTTATGAAGAAAAATTGCTAATTTGCAAAATTTTATCACAGAAACGAAGAAAAAAAGCATTTTTTTTTTCAAAATTTTCTGTCTTTTTTCATTTATAGCGCAACAAATAAAAAACCCAGAGGCGATCAAATACCACCAAATGAAAGCTCTATTTGTATGAAAAAAAGGACAAAAAAATAATTTGGGTACAGTGTTGCATGACTGAGTAATTGTCATTCAAAGTGTGAGAGCACTGAAAGCTGAAAATTGGTCTGGGCAGGAGGGGGTTTAAGTGCCCAGTAAGCAAGTGGTTAAAGTGAATGTTTAACACAGTGGGGTTGATTTACTAAAGTCAAATTTACTGTGCACTTTTGAAAGTGCAGTTGCTCCAGAGCTTAGTAAATGAGGGAGAGCTCTGCTGGCTTCCATCACCCAATCATGCGCAAGCAAAAAATGCTGTTTTTTATTTTCCTTGCATGTGAATGGTTGTTCTTTGTAAAGTGAACCTCATTTACTAAGCTCTGGAGCAACTGCACTTTCAAAAGTGCACAGTCTCTTTGCCCTTGGTAAATCAACCCCATTGCGTTAAACATCCCAATAATACAACCGTATTCCTCCTGGATAATGCCCCCCCAACCAAAAAAAGGATAAAAATGTATTATGTTTTAAACTTTTTGTGACCTCTTCAGTTCTGGCATTGTGCTCCTCCGCTATCTCTTGGAATGTCCACGTCACAGATACCAGAAGACAGTTTTTCTGACAGAATTCTACACATGTGCGGATGTGCCGCAGGTATCAAGGTTCCAGATACCAGCATTGTGTGCGCATGTGCGGAAACCCTGCATGTGTGAAGATATGCCACAGTTCTCTGAGACCTGACAGAGACCTCTGGTACATCTTCACATGTGCAAGATATTTAAAGATGGCTGATTTGGGGAGGAGGGGCAGAGCACAAATTTTAGTGGACTAAAGTTCCTCTTTCATATATTATGAACATTTCACATTTACTAATTTCCAGTCAGAGGTGGAGCTCTAGGCTACTTTTGACGTGTTTAGCAGTATAATACTTACAACTCTAGAAATTAATATTATTATTACAAAGAAAATCATCTGGTCTTTTTTTTATTCATATATCATTTTTGCAATTACTACTTAATATAGTACCGCATTCCATAGTTTTACAACTCTTATGCCACGTACACACGATCGGAAATTTGGCCAGCAAAAGATCGATGAGAGCTTTTGTTCGGAAAATGCGACCGTGTGTATGCTCCATCGGACTTTTGCTGGTGGAATTCCCGCCAGAAAAAGATTGAGAGCAGGTTCTCAATTTTTAGGTTGGAAAAAGTTCCGATCTGAAAATGCGATCGTCTGTACAAATTCCGACGCGCAAAATTCCTACGCATGCTCGGAAACAATTTGACGCATGCTCGGAAGCATTGAACTTCATTTTCTCGGCTTGTCGTAGTGTTGTACGTCACCGCGTTCTTGACGGTCAAAAGTTCGGAGAACTTTTGTGTGACCATGTGTATACAAGGCAAGCTTGAGCGGAATTCTCTTGGAAAAATCATCCAAGTTTTTTCAGACGGAAAATCCGCTCGTGTGTACGCGGCATTGCAGCAAAAAATGCCTTCCTAAACTAATGGAGAAATCCTCCATGCCCATGTGATGGAACTGTTAACTTTTCAGAGTTCTTGAGATAGAAATTACATTTACCCAATCTTTACACTGGCAATGGATATATTTGAATACTAGATGCGGTGGCTGCTTTAGTTTATATACTTAAAGTGGTCTTCCGGCCGAAATTATACTTTTTAAACAAAAATACCCCTATAATACACACGCTTAATGTATTCTAGTAAAGTTAGTCTGTAAACTAGGGTCTGTTTTGTTAGTTTATAGCAGTAGTTTGTTATTTTATAAACTTACAGCAGGCCGTGGCCATCTTAAGTGTGGGCATCTGAAGCCAGACTGTATTTCTTCCTGGATCTCGTCCTTGCAGATCTCGCACATGCTCAGTGCAGCACAAGCAGTGTAATAGGTTTCAGATCAGGTTTCCATAGCAACGGCAGTGTCAGAGGAAGTTGCTGCCCCTTCGCAGAAGGCATTGCAAACAGGAAATGATGTGATGGGCCACGGCCAGGGAGAAGGAAGTGAAAAATTAATACAACAGATATACAGTAGGTGCTGGGAAAAAAAATGTAAAAATATCCAATTCGTTTACAATGCACAGTTTAGTGAGGGATGCTGAAGAGTTGTAAAAGTGGGTGGAACTCCACTTTAAGGCCTTTTTTGCTTTATTTTCATTTCGTGGTCTGGTCAGTAAAACACAGTGGTGGCTGGTGCTCAAAATTTTTGGGGGGGCGCAAACAAACTAAAAAATTAAAAAAAAAAAAAAACATTAATTGCAGCCTCACTGTACCATCAATCGCAGCCACTGTGCCATCAAACACGACCACTGTGCCCATCAATTGCCGCCACTGTACCATCAAATGCAGCCACTGTGCCATCAAACACAGCCACTGTGCCATCAAACGCAGCCACTGTGCCCATCAAACACAGCCACTGTGCCCATCAAACACAGCCACTGTGCCCATCAAACACAGCCACTGTGCCATATCAAATGCTGCCACTGTGCCCCATGAAATACAGCTGCTGTGCCCATCTTATGCAGCCACTGTGCCCATCTTATGCAGCCACTGTGCCCCATCGAATGCAGCCACTGTGCCCCATCGAATGCAGCCACTGTGCCCATCATATGCAGCCACTGTGACATCATATGCAGCCACTGTGCCCATAAAATGCAGCCTCACTGTGCCCCATCAAAAGCAGCCTCACTGTGCCCCATCAAATGCAACCTCACTGTGCCCATCAAATGCAGCCTCACTGTGCCCCATCAAATGCAGCCTCACTGTGCCCCATCAAATGCTCCCACTGTGCCCCATCAAACGCAGCCACTGTGCCATATCAAATGCTGCCAGTGTGCCCACTGTCTGTGCTTACCCTGTCTCGGTGGAGGTGGGACAGCTCCTCAATGTCTTCTCTCGTTCTCTCTTCCCATCCTTTGCTATGATTGGCCCTGATAGGCGTCCAATCACAGTGTCTGTCGTTTCAGCCAATCAGGTGACGGGTAACAGATCCAAGCACCTGATTGGCGGAGAGGCCGTTTAGTGTTAGGAAAGCAAATATTCATTCACTTTTCTAACACAGCTGAGTGACCTGCGAGTGCCATTTGTTGACGTCTATTAGACCTTCTGGCTCTAATCAGGTGCTTAAAAAAAAACCCTACCCTGCAATGCATGACTCTATCTATTGGTGCTAGATGGGTGGCTGGAGAGAGGGGGCGGCGCCCATGCGCCCTTATGGACGCACCGCCACTGGTAAAACACTTTCTGACACATCCAATTACATAAACATACACAGAAATATTTTTATATCATATAGATAATGTGGAACCAATTAAGTGAATAATTAATCAAGACTTTTTGAAATACTATACTATATATTGTTGAAATGAAACCTAGAACCTGGTGGTTTTTCGTTTCACCAAAAGTATACTATTTTAAAAAGTCTTGATTAATTATTCACTTAATTGGTTCCACATTATCTAATTGATATAAATATTTATGCGTATGTTCATGTAATTGGATGTGTTTGGTTTTGAAGAAGGGCGTTATCAATATAGCCACAAACTGTTAACTTTGAAATTGAAATTTTTGGATTGTTTTAATTTTTTCATTAAATTTTACTTCCAGCAATCCCTCTACGTTTTTTTAAATATATGGTCCTTGAGAAGGCCTGATTGCCTTACACTGAGACCAATTACCGACGTGCACTTCACCCTATTGGTTATGCCCTATCTCTCCCTATACTGTATCTCACAAAAGTGAGTACACCCCTCACATTTTTGTAAATATTTTATTATATCTTTTCATGTGAGAACATTGAAGAAATTACACTTTCCTACAATGTAAAGTAGTGAGTGTACAGCTTGTATAACAATGTAAATTTGCTGTTCCCTCAAAATAACTCAACACACAGCCATTAATGTCTAAACCGCTGGCAACAAAAGTGAGTACACCCCTAGGTGAAAATGTCCAAATTGGGCCCAAAGTGTCAATATTTTGTGTGGCCATTATTAATTTCCAGCACTGCCTTAACCCTCTTGGGTATGGAGTTCAACAGAGCTTCACAGGTTGCCATTTTAGTCCTCTTCCACTCCTCCATGAAGACATCACAAGGCTGGTGGATGTTAGACCTTGCGCTCCTCCACCTTCTGTTTGAGGATGCCCCACAGATGCTCAATAGGGTTTAGGTCTGGAGACATGCTTGGCCAGTCCATCACCTTTACCCTCAGCTTCTTTAGCAAGGCAGTGGTCATCTTGGAGGTGTGTTTGGGGTCGTTATCATGTTGGAATACTGCCCTGCGGCCCAGTCTCCGAAGGGAGGGGATCATGCTCTGCTTCAGTATGTCACAGTACATGTTGGCATTAATTGTTCCTTCAATGAACTTTAGCTCCCCAGTGTCGGCAGCACTCGTGCTGCTCCAGACCATGACACTCCCACCACCATCCTTGACTGTAGGCAAGACACACTTGTCTTTGTACTCCTCACCTGGTTGAAGCTACACACGCTTGACACCTTCTGAACTAAATAAGTTTATCTTGATCTCAGACCACAGGACATGGTTCCAGTAATCCATGTCCTTAGTCTGTTTGTCTTCAGCAAACTGTTTGCAGGCTTTCTTGTGCATCATCTTTAGAAGAGGCTTCCTTCTGGGACGACAGCTATGCAGACCAATTTGATGCAGTGTGCGGCGTATGGTCTGAGCACTGACAGGCTGAACCCCACCCCTTCAACCTCTGCAGCAATGCTGGCAGCACTCATAAGACTATTTCCCAAAGACAACCTCTGGATATGACACTGAGCACGTGCACTTAACTTCTTTGGTTAACCATAGCGAGGCCTGTTCTTAGTGGAACCTGTCCTGCTAAACTGCTGTATGGTCTTGGCCACCGTGCTGCAGCTCAGTTTCAGGGTCTTGGCAATCTTCTTATAGCCTAGGCCATCTTTATGTAGAGCAACATTTTTTTTTGCAGATCCTTAGAGTTCTTTGCCATGAGGTGCCATGTTGAACTTCCATTGACCAGTATGAGATAGTGAGAGTGATAACACCAAATTTACACACCTGTTCCCCATTCACACCTTGTAATTAGTCACATGACACTGGGGAGGTAAAATGTCTAATTGGGCCCAATTTGGATATTTTCACTTAGGGGTGCACTCACTTTTGTTGCCAGCTGTTTAGACATTAAAGGCTGTGTGTTGAGTTATTTTGAGGGGACAGCAAATTTACACTGTTATACAAGCTGTACACTCACTGCTTTACATTGTAGCTCGTTTGGCTGTACTTGTCCTGTGGATGACAGGAGTGCAGTTTGTTCTGCACTATGATGACCCGACCTCAGCCTGTTGTCGACTGACGTCACAGAGCCGGTCCAGGCTGGGGAAAGATCGCTTCAATATGGTTGTTATCCGCCCACAGCCCTGGACCAGCACCTGGCTCAGCCTTTTGCTGAGAACCTGAGCAAGCCACTCTCGCCCCCCTCCACAGCCCAGCACTCCAGTGAACGTGGGGGGAGGAACAGACAGCGATGACTGACAGTCACCAGCTCTCTGTTCACGGAGCTCTGAGAACCAAGCGATCTGTGGTGTTTGATTGCTCGGTTCTCAGTCTTAGAGCTGGCGGGGGACAGATGCAGCATCCACCTAGGTAAGTATGATTCTTGGAAAAAAAAAATGTTTCCCATACTTCTCTTTTTACCGCTTGGTGCCCTCGCTATAACCAAAAGACAGCTACATCGCAGGATTAAATTGTACATGGATGTCCTCTCGTGCTCGCGCTGCGGTGCGGTGCACTCTGTAATCACCGAGTCCTTGGGACTCGGCTGATCACAGATTGGAATAAAGGGCCGATCCCAGCCCTTTACCATGTGATCAACTGTCAGCCAATGATAGCTGATCATATGATGTAAACAGAAGCCGGTAATTGTTTTGTTTTTTTCTCACACTCACAGCTGATTACCGGCTTCTGTAAAAGGGACATTGGTCCCACACAGTGACCGCCAGTGCTCCTAGCCAGTGCCCACCCGTGCCACCTACCAGTTCCCATTAGTACTGCTAACCAGTGTCACCTATCTGTGCCCATCAGTGCTCCCAATCAGTGCCCATCAGCGCCTCATCATCAGTATCACCTCCCAGTGCTTATCAGTGCCCATCAGTGCCACCTATCAGTGCTGCCTATCAGTGCCACCTCTCAGTGCCCTTCAGTGCCACTTACCAGTGCCCATCAGTGCCACCTTATCAGTGCCCATAAGTGCAGCCTCATCAGCGCACATCAATGAAGGAAAAAAATGACGTGTTTGCAAAATTTAATAACTATGAAAACTGATTTTTTTTTTTCAAAATTTTCGGTCTGTTTTTGTTTGTTTAGCAAAAAATTTTAAAAAAGTGTAGCATGACCGTGCAATTGTCATTCACAGTGCGACAGCACTGAAAGCTGAAAATTGGCCTGAACAGGAAGGGGGTATATGTGCCCAGATAAACAAGTGGTTAATAAACAAATTGAAAAGAACTAAACCCAGCACTGATCCCTTCAGAACAATGTTGCTGGCTTTAGCCTACTTAGAATATGTTCTGTAAATCCACTTTGCCTTCCATCTCATACCCAATTTTTTACCATGTACAAACCTTTTCCCCTGATCCTTACATCTTAAAGTGTCACTAAACCCAGAACCTGCATTCACTATATCTGGTCTCTCACAGTACACAGAACATGGAAATGCAATTATTTTAGTAAATATAAACTGCTAAATAACTTTTCTCATCAGCAGTATATAGCAGCCTTGTGACTTCTATCAGTTCTTAGTAAACCTTGTAGGAGGAGTTTTCATTCTCCCCTGATCCTCTGTCTGGACCTGTCTGGACAGTGCTGATTGGTCCTGTGCTGATTGGCCCTATGCTGATCACATGCACCCTCCCAAGAAAGAAAAAAAAAACTTTCTAGCAATACACACCAAACTGAGTTTGTGCAGCCTGTCCACTGGCTCTGTAAATACCATGTTATTTTTTTGAGGCAGTGGAAGAAGGGGAGGATCTGTGCATAAATCAAGCCTTTATACACAATGAAAAGGATTAACCCCTTAGGTTCCACAGTGAGTATAACAAGCATGCACTGCATATACAGACTGATTTTACTGTTGTGGGTTTAGCAGTGGCGGCCCATCCATTAGGGGCACAGGGGCGCCCCCCCCCACTCCACTCGCCTGGCCCCTAATCTACATGCAGGGCGCTGGACGCATGTATTCCAATGTTTTTTTTCTTTTTTGAAGCATGTGATTAGAGCCTGAGGCTCTAATTTGGTTTAAAAAGGGTGGGCTTGCGGCGCAGAGCACAGCTCCCTGAGCCCACCCGGTTGTGTGACAATAACAAATTAATATTCGCTATTGTCTTCCTGCTTCTCCTCTGGGGCCAATCAGGAAGCGGGTCCTGAGACAGGATTGGCCGAGAGGAGAAGCGACCGTATTGGCCGGGCAGGGGGGGGGATGTACGTAGAGACCCGGGAGATGGCCCCTGTCATTGGAGCGATCTTTCAGTGTTTGTTTGCTGCCCTCCACTTTGTTCAATGCTATTATGTGAATCAGAAATGAATGCTTTAACAAAATCCAAATATATCCCATTGATATTTTTTCCAATATCCAGTTTGAAACTTACCTCCTCATTTAACACGGTCATGTTAGATATGACCTGGCTTTAATAACCCTGTGCTAGTTCTCTGTTATTAAATTGATTTCCTATACCGATACAGTAAACAGTGTAAATATAAATCTAACCAGATGAGGACACTGTTGCATTTTTATATCTGAAAGTGTAATAAATGTTACAATTACGCTTTCATTTTCATGTTTGCTCTTACTTGCTCTATATGGGAGGGATTCTGCCTCGTTGTTGCCTGACGAAAAGCTAAAATAAGCTTTCATGCTTTACTAGATGTCTACATAGTTAAAGATTATACAGAAAAAAATAAATGATACAAAATTTTAGCCGTTACATCATAATCTACAGAACAGATACCATTATAGATTATTATATTACTGATAGATATTCATTTTGTGGTTTTGAACAGACTTCATACCATGGCATTTTTAAACACATGCACTTTGCAATATTTAATAATTTTTACATGGTGCCCAGCTGAAATTTTTAAACTTAAAATAACACCTAACATCTTCGACATAAGTAAACAACTCTAACATAGTAACCATTAGTAGACCGTAGCATAACAGTCATGACTACTTTTACCAGCTTTTATGACCCGTACACACGGTCAGACATTGATCGGACATTCCGACAACAAAATCCATGGATTTTTTCTGACGGATTTGGCTCAAACTTGTTTTGCATACACACGGTCGCACAAAGTTGTGGGAATTTCTGATCGCCAAAAACGCGGTCACATACACCACGTACGATGAGACTATAAAATGGCATTTCAGAACCAAGCGCGGCACCCTTTGGGCTCCTTTTGCTAATCTCGTGTTAGTAAAAGTTTGGTGAGAGACGATTCGTGCTTTTTCAGATCGTTTTCTGCTGTTCGGTTTGTGCTTGTGGGTTTGTATCTGGTCTTCAGTGCGTGCAGCGAGTTACATGTGACTCTGTCATTGTGTTCTTGTTCTTTCATTACTGTTTTTCAGGTCGCTCTTCACAGGCCTTGCTGTTCTTCAGTGCGTTCTGTTACTTCGTTCTGAGCAGCCGACCGTTTTCTAGTCATGTTGCGTATACGTACTCCTCGTAGAGTTCGTGCTGTGCGGGGGCTTGGTGTTGGGGTCCTTACCTTGACACAAGTCCAGTCCATGAACAGGGTGGGGAGGAGTTCATGGACCAAGAATTGGTTGCTCCATGAGATCCGTGAGAATAATCCTGTTGATTTCAGGAACTTTCTCCGGATGACGGACCCCGTATTTCACCGTTTGTTGGCTTTGCTGACCCCCTATATCAGCAGGCAGGATACCTGCATGACAAGAAAAAGACAATTCCATAGCTCAACTCACCAACCAGTCTGCTGACCAACCAAATTTACCTGTCTAACCGTATGTTAAAGGCAGGGGTTTAGTTAGCACACATTTGCAAACGCATGTGAAAGCTGCAAGGCCTCGTCAAGGCACCCTGTATTACTTGCAGTCCTAACACTAAATTTATAAGTGTCTCCACAGTGGAAGCACATGCATTGAATGGATAGGTGTGAGACAGGTGAGCCAGGAGGCCGCCCTAGCCCCCTTAAAGGGACAGGACACACACTGGACACCCAGCAATAGCAGCAGAGGCGTCCAGTGTGTCCCCGACCCAAATATACAAACGGTAACAAGACACTGGTCACCGCCCACACCCATAACTGGCCTTCACAGTAAGGAGCACATGGAGGGCATATACATACAAGAAAAAGACAATTCCATAGCTCAACTCACCAACCAGTCTGCTGACCAACCAAATTTACCTGTCTAACCGTATGTTAAAGGCAGGGGTTTAGTTAGCACACATTTGCAAACGCATGTGAAAGCTGCAAGGCCTCGTCAAGGCACCCTGTATTACTTGCAGTCCTAACACTAAATTTATAAGTGTCTCCACAGTGGAAGCACATGCATTGAATGGATAGGTGTGAGACAGGTGAGCCAGGAGGCCGCCCTAGCCCCCTTAAAGGGACAGGACACACACTGGACACCCAGCAATAGCAGCAGAGGCGTCCAGTGTGTCCCCGACCCAAATATACAAACGGTAACAAGACACTGGTCACCGCCCACACCCATAACTGGCCTTCACAGTAAGGAGCACATGGAGGGCATATACATACAAGAAAAAGACAATTCCATAGCTCAACTCACCAACCAGTCTGCTGACCAACCAAATTTACCTGTCTAACCGTATGTTAAAGGCAGGGGTTTAGTTAGCACACATTTGCAAACGCATGTGAAAGCTGCAAGGCCTCGTCAAGGCACCCTGTATTACTTGCAGTCCTAACACTAAATTTATAAGTGTCTCCACAGTGGAAGCACATGCATTGAATGGATAGGTGTGAGACAGGTGAGCCAGGAGGCCGCCCTAGCCCCCTTAAAGGGACAGGACACACACTGGACACCCAACAATAGCAGCAGAGGCGTCCAGTGTGTCCCCGACCCAAATATACAAACGGTAACAAGACACTGGTCACCGCCCACACCCATAACTGGCCTTCACAGTAAGGAGCACATGGAGGGCATATACATACAAGAAAAAGACAATTCCATAGCTCAACTCACCAACCAGTCTGCTGACCAACCAAATTTACCTGTCTAACCGTATGTTAAAGGCAGGGGTTTAGTTAGCACACATTTAACATACGGTTAGACAGATAAATTTGGTTGGTCAGGATACCTGCATGAGGCAAGCCATCACTCCGGAGCAGAGGCTAGTCGCCACCCTGCGGTACTTGGCAATGGGGAGAGGCCTGCAGGACCTTAAGTTCTCGACAGGCGTCTCCCCCCAGGCTCTGGGGATCATTATCCCAGAGACCTGTTCTGCCATCATCCAGGTCCTGCAGAAGGATTATAGTAAGGTAAGATTTATCCTTTAACATCATATTTTATTGTATTTAATGTTTGCTAATGTATTGTATTTCTTTCCTCATTCCCTAATTACCATGATTGTAATATGCTGTGAATGTCCCCTTTGTCCTCATGCATGCTGGAATTTTAGGGGTTTTTTTGTCCTTCATGCTCTCTCTCTCTCTGCATGCTCTCCTGGCCCTATATTCACCTCGTGTAGTCAATTAACAATGTATTTTGTCAGCTCCATAGTAGTGCTTTACCCTAAAAACCCCCTAAAATGCAGAAATTTGTGATGTGTGTTTGAAATTCTGGCAGAGTGGCAGAGGCTTTTTTGTGTCCCAAAATCATTTGGAACCCTCCCTCCCCCCCAACTGCTAACTCAGCTGATACCAATCCTCTGCTGACTTTGGCAAACCCATACACACTATACCCACCCCTTTAGTGGTCATATTTATGGATGAATTTTCCAAAGCATGTAGTGCAAGGGCCTGCCTGAATACTTTCAAATGGTACTGTTTAAAGTTTTTGTATCCTATTATCTTGAAAGGTAATAGCAGAATATAAAAATGTGCTTCCATTTGTACAGTGTGTATTTTTAGCTTTGTATTATGACACTTCTTACCTGTCCAGTGGGTTGCCAATAGTGTAAAGTAAGGAGGGGCTGGCCAAAGTAATACACATTATTTAGGCATTCATCTCTCAATGAAGTGGAGAGGGTTACCTGTCCCAAACATATCCCCCCCATAAAATTTAGCAAATGGACCATGAGGGGGGGGAGGGGATCTGATAGGTGGACCTTATACCTTTGTATAAGGTCCACCTATCAGATCCCCTCCCCCCCCTCATGGTCCATTTGCTTCTTACCTGTCCAGTGGGTTGCCAATAGTGTAAAGTAAGGAGGGGCTGGCCAAAGCAATACACATTATTTAGGCATTCATCTCTCAATGAAGTGGAGAGGGTTACCTGTCCCAAACATATCCCCCCCATAAAATTTAGCAAATGGACCATGAGGGGGGGGAGGGGATCTGATAGGTGGACCTTATACCTTTGTCTTTAAATACTCCCTAAAATAAATGTTATACTGATGTTGGCCAAGAATGTTTGTGTCTAATCTGCTTTCCATGTTTATGTGCAAAATTATTAATTTTCTTTTCTTGTTTGACTCCACAGTTTCCTTCAACGCCACAGGAATGGCAGACTGTGTCCTCCCACTTTGCCCAGCGGTGGGACTTTCCTAACTGCGGAGGGGCAATTGATGGGAAACACGTCCACATCGTACCACCACCCAACTCGGGGTCTACAAGGGGTTCAATAGTATTGTGATGTTGGCGGTGCTGTCGGCTACTTATGAGTTCCTGTATGTGGACGTGGGGAAGAATAGCTGGATGTCCGATAGTGGAGTCATCACCCAGACGGAGTTCTACAGGCATCTCCAGAATGGCAGCTTGGGCTTGCCACCTCCAGAAGACAATGTGAAAGGACTCCCATTTGTCTTCATTGCGGATGAAGCGTTTGCGCCAGGGGACAATCTTATGCGGCCATTCCCTATGAGGACCCTCACCCCGGACCAGAGGGTTTTTAATTACTGGCTGGCCAGAGCCAGAAGAGTGGTGGAGAACACATTTGGAATCATGGCCAGCCGGTTCCGCCTATTTCTTACACCCATACACATGGCAGAGTATAAACTCAATCATATCATCCTGGCATGCTGTGTTCTCCACAACTTTTTAAGGCAAAATTCTGCCAACTATGCTGCCTCAGTTGGGCTTGAGGCCAGAATTTCTGGAACTGAACTAACCCTGATGGCGCTTGAGGCTAGCCGTCCTGGCTTGCCCCCCCTGAGTGCTCGCGAGGTCCGTCTTAGCTACCTTGAATACTTTGCGGGTAGGGGGGCCATCAATATGCCAGACAATGTCTGATACATTTTTCTAATTAAAAAAGCAATTTGACTACTAAAATCTTTGGTGACATTTCCTGCTTGTGTTTCTTTTAGCTGACCCTGACAGAAATGTGGGGAGTCCTGAAAATGATTGTGAAATAAAAAAGCACTGTTGGGTTTTATTTACTAAAGGAAAATCCACTTTGCACTACAAGTGCAGTTTCAGTGCAGTCTCAAGTGCACTTGTAGTGCAAAGTGGATTTGCCCTTAGGAAATAACCCCCATTGTCACTGAAAACCACAATTTTACCACCACAAAATGTAAGGAGCATTGAAACAATAATCCACACATTCTTGAGTATCAATCTTTTTAATACTAGCACAATCACATGTGGATTTATAAAAGGTTTTTTAAAACAAACCAACATGTTTGTTGTATAACAATTTTTTGGGTCACATTAATAAAAGTAGAAATGTCCATTTAAGGTAAAACAGGCATGTTTCAAACCAACAAGAAATACAAAAATCTGGAACTTACAAAGTTCAACTTTTGTAGAAATTGAAGGCAAAATCAGACATGAGTATTTACAAACTGTGTTTGATATTGCGTTCAGAT
This sequence comes from Aquarana catesbeiana, assembly GCF_042186555.1. NCBI lineage: Eukaryota > Metazoa > Chordata > Amphibia > Anura > Ranidae > Aquarana > Aquarana catesbeiana. The sequence goes on from NC_133328.1 coordinate 114,359,914, forward strand.
GGGGTGAAGTCACCCCTGGAAAAGCCAAATTTTGAAGATGCACACAAATTGCAGAATGTCAACATGTGCTAGCTGCCATCACGGGGGATCAAGGGACGTGTTTTGGGGGTGCAACCCCTTCCTCACAGCTACTTTATTATTGAGGAAGGGGTTGCACCCCCAAAACGCCTTCATTGATCTCCCGTGATGGCAGATAGCACATGTTGACACACTGTGTGCATCTTCAAAATTTGGCTTTTCTATAAAATGTCAAAAAATGTTACAAATTCTTCCATTACAAATACCACCAAAAAGTCAGGGATTTGGAGGTCTTTTAAACTCTCCCTAAAACATCAATGGTGTTCTTCATTTTGTTTTTAACCTCATTGATGTTTTTCTGGATGTTTTCCAAGTCCCTATTACACCCCATGATCTCCCCGATCAGGATCTGTGCACTCTCACTGGTGAAAGGACCTGGATCCACAACATCACGATCAACTACGAAAATAAATACAAATAAAAAAACATGTATTATAAATATGCCGGCATCCATCTCTTACCTGAGCCTGTGGTCGCAGACACTCACCTGTTGTGGTGACTAGTTCCACCACGTCTTCCTCCTCCTTCTCTGCTTGGCTTTGGGGGATTTCCCCTTGTTCCAGAGGTGGGGGGTCTGTGGTCTCCTCTGATGAGGGGTGTCCTCCGTGTCTTTTCTCCCCTATGTCCAAAAAAATAGGTATACTTAGCACACAGATTTACAAGATGAAGAAATATTGTTTTCCTTTGTCAAGCTTGAATACTTACCTGTTTTGTACAAGCTTCACAGATGGAGAAACCCCTATAGTATACACTGGAGTGTGGGACCCCCAATAAAAAGGATGTTCTGGTGTCCCACACTAGTGCTCCAGTGTCCAGATGTGTAAACTGATGCTGAGTGTTCTCTCCTTACACAGAATCTAGTTTGCATTACATTCTAGTTACAAACCCATCTAGACTCCAAAATTATTTTAAGAGAAGTAGGCCAGAAAAAAAGGTATTCAAATGCATATGGCCAAAACAATGGGGTTTTCTATGCCGAACGAACAATGTTTCCTATGAACGAACAATGTGCCCATTAACATGAAAGTTGCCATTTTAAACTGTATAACAGTAAAGAAAAGCACATGGAGCAGCACGAACGTTATACAAATAAAGAATAGGAACACAGTACAAATACTTATTTTTTTGCAGCACTCTCCTGATCCTTTTGTACTGCTCATGCTCCCTTAATTTGAGGTCCGACCACCGCTTCCTCGATCTTTCGATCGTCGTACCCCAAAATTCCAGTGCAGACTCTTGACTACTTTTGCCATGATCTTGGCCTTTCTGACATTGGGGTTGGGGTAAGGTCTATACTTCCCGTCATAGTCGGCCCTCTTCAGGATGTAGACCATCTCCAACGGACATATTCGATGCCTTAAATCGCCTCTTCTGGGATCGGGACATTTCTGGCTCCGGGCTTTCCTCCTCCTCATTGCTGTAATTAGCACGCACCTGTTGTGTCTCCGCCATGTGCTCTTCCCCACTGCGCCGAACTAGAAGGGGCGGGGAATAGACTAGAAAGAACGTCAGGGGCGGGCGGAGTTTCACGCATGCGCAGTGTATATAAAGCGTAACACGCGTGCGTAGTACGTACGATCTGTGAGCGGAGGAAGGAGTATCGGAGGTGCCAATCGTGATAATGAAGGTAACATCTAAACTTGGGCCTATACTGCTTCTAGATTGAGGCCTATATTGTAACAAGATTAGGAGAGTTTCGCATGACATTAGGGTTTGTCTTGTGTTGTGTCTTAGAGATAAAATGGATGGCTTCAATGACCACAACTTCCTCCCCCTGTTCATAGACAAATACAGGGAGCTGCTCTGTCTATGGCAGATAAAACACCCCCAATACAACAATAAACAAAAGAGGCAGGCAGCGCTGGAGAAACTGCTGGAGTTGGTGAAGCCGGTGGTCCCCACGGCAACCATCCCCTATTTAAAAGCCAAAATTGGTGGCCTGAGGAGCACTTATCTTAGGGAGCGCAAGAAGGTCACGGATTCCCAGAGATCAGGAGCTGCAGCAGATAACATTTATGTCCCCAGGCTGTGGTACTATGAGAGACTTCGTTTTCTGTCAGACCAGACTGGAGTCAGGGAATCCCTCTCAACCTTTCCTTCCACTCTTCCTTCCACCCCAGCAGAGGCTTCCGATGTCCAACCTGGAACTTCCAGCCAGGAAGAAATGGAGGAGCCCTGCTGGAGCCAGGTATAGCATTGTTCTACAGATTTCTGGTCAATAAATAAATGATGTTTATTAGATGTTATTATTGATCACTAATTGCTGATTTCATACAGTGTTTTACATATCAATAGACAGTAGTGGGCAAAAATAATTGGGACAAGAATGAAAAATGCTGGGCTCAGAATGATAGTCTGTTATATTTGTTAACTTTCAATTAGCAACAGTCATAAGATGAAAATTGTGTGTGATTGATGAAGAAAAAAGTAAAACTATGTCCCTTTTTCATACACAGGAAGACCTCAGCCAGGAGGAGGTTGTGGAATGTGGCACACAGGAGGAGGCGGGGTAAGTGTCAGCCAGGAGGAGGCGGGGCTAAGTGGCAGCCAGGAGGAGGCGGGCCTAAGTGGCAGCCAGGAGAAGGCCGGGCCCAGTAGGAGCCTGACCGAATCGTAGGTTCCTCCCCTTCCAACCAAAACTGCAGGGCATGCAGGAGGGCCAATGCCTCATGTGTGAGGACCTTCTTTATAAAGTCGTAACTAAGGGGGTGAGGGGCGAAATCACACCCAAAACCCACCTGTGTGAGTTGGACCATCCTCCTCCTCCTCCTCCTCCTGCCACAACATCACCACCAGAGCCACAGCGTGGAAGGAAGACCAGAGAGTGATGGCCCTGGGTTCAGTCTGGTCTGCCAAAAGATGCAGGCTCTTGTATGACCACAGCCTGGGGACACAGATGTCATCTGCTGCTGTTCAGGATCTCTTGGACTTCTGGACCAGACTGCACTCCCTTATATATGGACTCCTCAGGCCACCAATTTTGCAGTAAAATAATTGATGCGTGCCCTGGGGGCCAAAGGCTTCGTCAATTTCTGCTGTTTCTCCAGCGTTGCCTCCCTTAATAAAGGAATTTTTGTTTCAATTATAATTGCCTATGTGTGTTTTCCTTCAAAAAGGACAGTTTGTTTGTGAGGAGGCAGGTACATTTCAAAAATACAATGTGAAATTAACAAGAGACACCAACACCAAACAATCTCCTTGAGATTAAATAATACAAGATAATAATAATGGTGTTGTGGTAACTTGACACACAAAACGCACCCAAAAATATTCTGGAGTAAAACAAAATAAATAAATAAAAAAAAACACGATCAGGCTTGAAAAAAATACAAACCCAAAAATATAAACATATTGCTTTTTTGTCAGATGTGACAAATCAAAATATATTGATGAAATCATGATAAATAATAAAGAAAGAAGTTTGTAAGAACTCTGTGTGAATATGAGCAGCAAAACAACTTCATTCTTCTCACATTATAAATAAGAAGAGAGTGCGCTGCATTATACAATTTTAAACATTGCAGCCTGACGTAAGTGCTATATCCATTCCGAACGCTAATTTTACCAAACTGAGCTGTTCAGTCTCGGAATTGCTTCTGAGCATGCGTGGCACTTTGTGCGTTGGAATTGTCCACACACTGTCGGAATTGACGCGATCAGATTTTGTTGTCGGAAAATTTTATAGCCTGCTCTCAAACTTTGTGTGCCGGAAAATCCGATGGAAAATGTCCGATGGAGCCCAGACGCGGTCGGAATTTCCGACAACACGATCCGATCGCACATTTTCCGTCGGAAAATCCGACCGTGTGTACGGGGCATTAGAGTCCTCAGCAAAACATTCTGGACTTAAATACCAGCTAGGGCAAACAGGTAGTGTATGAATACAGTCTATGACCTGTACAGCTGCATTTCTGGCAACACTACTGGGTTGACCCAAAGTGTCATAAATCAGAACCTTTGGTTGTCTCCTGTTCCTGCTGGGCTGGATCCTGCATAGAGGAAGGGCATCTGAAGCATCCTCATGCTCGCCTTTATCACTGTCAACTGTCTCTGTTGGCTTTTCTGGTGAAGGATTTTCTTCTTCTTTATCCCCTGGTGAACATGCAGTTTGCTCAGGTTGACCCACAGGCTCTTCCTCTGTAGTTTCCTCTGTAACTTCCTCTGTAGCTTCCTCTGTACTTCCCTCTGTAACTTCCTCACTTGTTTCAAGCTGATAAGGGTAGAACTCTGCTGCTTCTGGATTCAATTCTGTGTCTTCCCTTGTGTGGGCTCTCTGAGTTACAGGAATCAAAGATCTCCACTGATCTTGTTCATGGTCAGATTCATCTTCTGATACTCCCTCAGATATCTGTGTAGACGGTTGAATAGTCTTTGGAACTTTGCCTTGTTTTCTGGCACTGGGTCTGTCGGGTATCTTCTGACCTTAGTCGACAGGTAGGCAATCGCATGGCAATAACAAATTGCAATGTAGAATCCTTGTTCGGCCTTTTCCAATTTCTGGCTTGACCTCGTACACTGGACTATCGTCACTCTTTTTCCTAAGGACAACATGTACGGCATCGTACGAGAAAGATCTCAATTTTCCTGGTCCTCCTCTTTCAGTAAGGTTTCTAAAGCCCCATACACACGATAGGACTTTGTACAAACTTTCCCTTGGATTTTTGTACAAAGGGCATTGGCCAGAAGTTTGTCTTGCATACAGACGGCAGGACTTTTCCAGCCAACTTTCACCAAATCACGTGGTTTTTCAGGTCTTTACCACCACCCTTTGGTCAACTTCTGTATTGTTGTCTGATATTGTGTCAATCTCGCCACTTTTATCGGCGAGATTGACACCTTGCGAGCCGGGTTCACACTGGTGCGGGGATCCAACTTGGATCCCCGCCAATGCCAGGCATTGTGTTTGGTATGAATCTTGAAAGGGAACTCCACGCCAAAATTAAATAAAAAACCGGCATGGATTCCCCTCCAGGGGCATACCAGGCCCTTAGGTCTGGTATGGATTTTAAGGGGAACCCTCTACGCTGAAAAAACAGCGTGGGGGTACCCCCAAAATCCATACCAGACCATTATCTGAGCACGCAGCCCGGACGGTCAGGAACGAGCGAGCGCCCCCCCCTCCTGAGCCGTACCAGGCCGCATGCCCTCAACATGGGGGGTGGGTGCTTTGGGGAGGGGGCACCCTGCGGCCCCCCCACCCCAAAGTACCTTGTCCCCATGTTGATGAGGACAAGGGCCTCTTCCCGACAACCCTGGCCGTTGGTTGTCGTGGTCTGCGGGCGAGGGGCTTATCGGAATCCGGGAGCCCCCTTTAATAAGGTGGCCCCCAGATCCCGGCCCCCCACCCTTTGTGAATGAGTATGGGGTACATCGTACCCCTACCCATTTACCTAGGGAAAAAAGTGTTAAGAAAAAAACACAGTACACATGTTTTTAAAGTAATTTTTTAGGCAGCTCCGGGGGTCATAAGGGGGCGTGGTCATAGGATGACATGACCACGCCCCCTTATGACCTCACAGTCCCAGCATGCCCCAGGACTGTGATGTCATAGGGGGGCGGGGTCACTGCCTATATAAGTCATCTTCTCCCCCCCACAGCATATATATATATATATCACCCTCACTTCTGTCCTGTCCTTATTACTGCACCCACCAACTCCTGCTAATTCTAAATCCACATACACTAAAAATCTCCAAGACCCTGGGGCATGTCACGTCTTATAAATCCCACTCCCATATTACCTCCCTCACCCTCTTGCTTCTCCTAACCTCTGGCGATATATCCCCAAACCCTGGGCCTCCATCATTTAACTGTACCCCATGCACCCATCACCCTGCACCCTCTGGCAGCAGCCGCCGCAATCAACACAATTTAGTTCCCATTTCTATTCTTCCCAAAACCAGACTCCCTTTCTCTTGTGCCCTTTGGAACTCGCGCTCTGTCTGCAACAAGCTCACCTCTCTCCATGACCTCTTTATTGCCAACTCATTTAACCTACTCGCCATTACCGAAACCTGGCTCCACGAATCCGACACTGCATCTTCTGCTGCCCTATCCCATGGTGGTCTTCTCTGGACTCACTACCCCAGATCCAGCGGACGTAAGGAAGGAGGTGTCGGAATCCTTCTATCCCCACATAGCACCTTTCAGGTACTTCAGCCACCTCCCTCTCTGTCACTCTCCTCTTTCGAAGCACACTGTATTCGCCTTTTCACTCCAATTTCTCTAAGGATAGCTGTGATCTACAGGCCCCCTGGACCAGTATCAACCTTTCTTGAAGACTTCTCTGCCTGGCTACCCTACTTTCTTTCTTCTGAAATCCCCACTATCATTCTCGGGGACTTCAACATCCCTATTAATACTAACACTCCTTCCACTTCCAAACTTCTTAGCCTAACATCCTCCTTTGACCTGAAGCAGTGGATACATGCTCCAACTCACTCAGAAGGCAATATCCTTGACCTCTCTCACCTTTGCACTCCATGCAACCTCTCTAACTATCCATCCCCTCTCTCTGATCACCACCATATTAGTTTCACTCTCTCCCTCTCCTTCACCTCCTCTCCCTCCAACCACCTTAAAGTTACCCGCAGAAACCTACGTTACCTCAACCCTTCTCTTCTCTACTCTGCTATCAACAACCTCTACGACAAAATCTCACCCCTATCCTGCACCAACCTAGCCACTTCTGTGTACAACGCTTCACTTCTAGCCTCACTGAACTCACTTGCCCCCCTCACTACACACAGAATCAAGCCCAGACCCCTTCAACCTTGGCAAACAGATGATACTAGAAGTCTGAAAAAACGTAGTCGTGCTCTGGAGCGCCTGTGGCGTAAGACTAAGTCCCAGAGAGATTTCTGCCAATATAAATCTGCCCTCCAAAAATACAACTCCAGCCTCCTCTCTGCCAAGCAGACCTATTTTACCACTCTCATTAGCAACTTATCATCCTGTCCCCGTCAACTCTTCTCCACCTTTAACTCTCTACTTCGTCCTCTACCGCCTCCACCCGCCAACTCACTCACTGCACAGGAGATCGCCAATCACTTCAAACAGAAGATTGATACTATTCGCGCTGAGATCTCTACTGTGCCGACACCCTCCACGCTTTACACTTCATGCCCACAGGCACAATCATTATTTCCCTCTTTCAACCCCACCACTACAGACGAAGTTGCTAAACTACTTGCTAATGTCCACCTTACCACCTGCCCTCTGGATCCTGTTCCCTCACAAATGCTACGTTCATCCTCTGGCCCTATACTACACTCTCTAACCCACATCTTCAATCTCTCCCTCTCTTCTGGCATCTTCCCTAACTCTCTAAAACATGCATTTGTCAGACCCATACTTAAAAAGCCCTCACTGGACCCATCCAATCTTAACAACCTATGCCCCATCTCCTTGCTCCCCTTCTTATCCAAACTCCTCGAACGTCTGGTCTACAACCGACTGAGCGTCTACCTCGCTGATAATGGCCTTCTCGATCCCCTTCAGTCTGGATTTCGTCCTCAACACTCCACAGAAACTGCTCTCCTAAAACTAACAAACGATCTACTAACGGCCAAAACCAATCGACACTATTCTGTACTCCTACTCCTGGACCTCTCTGCTGCCTTTGATACGGTTGACCACCCCCTCCTCCTCAAAAAACTACACACCTTTGGTCTCCGTGACTGTACACTTCGCTGGTTCTCTTCCTACTTATCCAACTGCACCTTTAGCGTTTCTTATAACTCTACTTCCTCCTTTCCTCTTCCTTTCTCTGTTGGGGTCCCTCAGAGTTCTGTTCTTGGACCTCTACTATTTTCAATCTACACTGCCTCCCTGGGTCAACTGATAGCCTCCCATGGCTTCCAATACCACCTCTACACTGATGACACCCAAATCTATTTCTCTACCCCTCAGCTCACTCCCTCTGTCTCCTCACGTATCAGTAATTTACTCTCAGATATATCAGTCTGGATGTCTCACCACTTCCTTAAACTCAATCTAGCCAAAACCGAACTTATAATTTTTCCTCCCCCATATGCCTCTTCCCCTGATCTCTCTGTCAAAATCGATGGCACAACTATAAGCCCATCCCCACATGCCAAGGTTCTAGGTGTAGTCCTAGACTCTGAACTCTCCTTCAAGCAACACATCCAATCACTGTCCAAATCCTGCCGCCTCAACCTCCGCAACATCTCCAAAATACGCCCCTTTCTAACCAATGACACAACAAAGGTCTTAATTCACACGCTGGTCATCTCTCGCCTCGACTACTGCAACTCCCTTCTCATTGGCTTACCTCTACATAGTCTATCACCTCTTCAATTCATTATGAATGCCGCTGCCAGACCCATCCACCTTACCAATCGCTCTGTGTCTGCCACTCCTCTCTGTCAATCCCTCCACTGGCTTCCGCTCGGCCAAAGAATTAAATTCAAAATTCTAACAACTACGTGCAAAGCCATCCACAATTTCGCCCCCAGCTACATCACTAGCTTAGTCTCTAAATACCAACCTACTCGCTCTCTTCGTTCCTCTCAAGACCTCCTGCTCTCTAGCTCCCTTGTCACCTCCTCCCATGCTCGCCTCCAGGCCTTTTCCAAAGCCTCTCCAATCCTATGGAACTCCTTACCCCAATCTGTCCGCTTATCTCCTACTTTATTAGCTTTCAGAAGATCCCTGAAAACCCTTCTCTTCAGAGAAGCCTATCCTACCCACACCTAACAACTGTATTTTCATTTTTTCCATCAGCTCATCCCCCACAGTTATTACCTTTTGTTTCCACTTGACCCTCCCTTCTAGATTGTAAGCTCTAACGAGCAAGGCCCTCTGATCCCTCCTGTATTGATTTGTATTGTAAGTGTACTGTCTGCCCCATGTTTTAAAGCGCTGCGCAAACTGTTGGCGCTATATAAATCCTGTATAATAATAATAATAATAATAGCAGAGCGCACAGACAGCATTACAGCCGGAGAGAGCGTCGTGTCAACATCTCTGGAAGAGGAGAGGGAAGAAGACGTCTCAAAAGACCGGGCTCCTCCTCTAGCAAAAGAGCGGCAAAAGAGCAGAAGATAGCGGAGGAGCCCGGCAGAAGGAAGAAGGCACTGGAGAAGAACCAGAGAGTGCGGAGACGACACCGGAGAGAGAGGGAGAAGAGGCCTGAGAGACCCCCAAAGTCGGCAGAAGACTCCCAAAGTCAAAAGAAGACCACCGAAGTCGGAAGAAGACCCCCGGAGTCGGAAGAAGACCCCCGGAGCTGCCTAATAATACAAGTAAAAAGGCGCAAAGCACAGTTACCTTGAAAGTAAAACCGATTAGTCCAGAAACTGAAAACTGTAAAAATGCATGTGTAAGTTCATGCATATATACTGGGAGTATATACAAGAGGTCAGTCAGGGCGGCCACCAAAGGAACCAAAAGCAGGGTCCAGCAAGCTAAAACAAACAACAAGGAGAGGGGCGCCTCTGAGTATAAATCATAAATACATTTTATTAAAACAACAATATCCACTCACATGGAAGTTGGAGAAGTTGCATTAGGGTCAGTTGGCTGGGCTGGAGAGATGCGGTGGAACTACAGGTCACAGCGGTTCCTGCAGGGCATGCCAGGTCCAAAGAGGATTAGTTCTTGCAGCCAGGTTCAGTCTCTTGCAGCGAACAGTCCAACACAAATCCTGCTGGGTTGGGAGCCAGGTTATGTCCCAGATGCACAGATAGGGGTTCCAGGGAAGGAAGGGAGAGATGTGTAGGACGCCAGAGCATCCGTTCAGCCGTGCTGCTGCTCACTGATAGAATGGTGTGAAGCCTCTAGGAAGGGAAAAAGGCCGGCCGAGCCGAAGATCTCTAGCGAGGCTTGGAGAGCAAGTACAGCGTGGCGCCCGGTGATGACGTCACACGCATGCAACGCATTTCAGAATAGGCTTGCCATTGGTGGACGAATGGCCGCATTCCTTTGTCAAGCATAGGGAGAGGAGGACACAGTGGGCTTATATAAGCTGAAAAGAGGGGGGGGGCGGGGCCGGAAAGTCAGTGATTTGCATAAAAAATAGGTAATGGGTGGCATTAAATGGCAGGGGGGATAAAAACAAAAGGACCTTACAATGACATAGTGCAGAAAAAATAAAAGGGAGAATATATGTATATAATTTTACAACAGGGCTCCAATTAAGACAAAACATTGTGAATAAAACCAGATAAGGTAAGATAAATTCAGGAACAAGCATTTAAAACATTGTGAATAAAACCAGATAAGGTAAGATAAATTCAGGAACAAGCATTTAAAACATCATGAGGAAATAAATCATAAGGTACAGTGCAATAAAATAGATCAAATAAATATAAATAAATATACAGTAAATACAATAGACTGCCATAAGATGTTATGTATAGAGAGTGGGAGATGACTGTCAAGGATAGGGGATTAATAGTTGTAGTCTGCACCGTCTGGTGTGCAATATGGAATAAAACAATGTCAATTTAATTAATAAATTATAAATTGATCCTGGGACTATGATTACAGAGAATATGGAAATAAACACTGATGGATTTTAGTATTTCAGGGTAAGTGGGGGGAGGGGGGGAGGGGAGATATGTACATATATAAATGTGTGAGGGGGAGATGCACATATATAAAAAAAAAAAAAAAAAAAAGAAAAAATAAGGGGGGGGGGTAAAAAAAGGGGGGTAAAAAGAGGGAAAAAAAAAAAGGGGGGGTAAAAAAAGGGGGGTAAAAAGAGGGAAAAAAATAAATAAATAAAAAATAAGGGGGGGGTTAAAAAAAAGGGGGGTAAAAAGAGGGTTAAAAAAAAAAAAAAAAAAAGGGGGTAAAAAAAGGGGGGTAAAAAGAGGGGAAAAAATATATAGGGGGGGTAAAAAAGGGGGGTAAAAAGAGGAAAAAAAAAAAGGGGGGGGTAAAAAAAAGGGGGGTAAAAAGAGGGAAAAAAAAAAAAGGGGGGTAAAAAAAGTGGGGAAAAAAGAGGGAAAAAGAAAAAAAAAAAAACTACAACTGAGACAAAATTTCATGGTAGCTGTAAAGTGGTAAGAGGAAAGGTTGTTATAGGACTGTGGATATCTCTATTCCTTCATTGAGGCCGCCAGGGGAGAGTACATCTAAGCAGTATATCCAGAAAGTCTCTCTGGCGCAAAGCTTTTTGAACCGTTCAGCTTCTGACATGTGTTTAGGGATTTGTTCAATAACCCAAACAGACAGACCGGTGGTAGATTTGTTGTGACACTCGGCAAAGTGCCGAGGGACACTGTGTTTGTCCTTACCACCCTCAATGAGTCGTCGATGCTGGCCGAACCGCTGCCTGAGTGGGCAGATAGTTCGCCCAACATAGATTAACCCACAAGGGCACGTGAGGCCATACACTACAAAATTAGACGAGCAGTTATAGAATTGTTCCAATGTATAAATTCTGCCTTTAGATAGAAAAGATTTTTTGCCATGTTCCACAAACATACAAGTCTTGCAGCGGGCTTTCTTACACTGATACATGCCGACTAGTGGTATGAGGGTGGTGGGGTTGGAACTGGGCTTGTCGATGGGCAATTTACTTGGGGCAATCCTATTTTTGAGACTCGGAGCCTTTCGGTACGTGATTCTGGGTATAAGCGGAAGGGAGGTTTTCAGAAGTGGATCCTGTAGCAGAATGGACCAGTGTTTCTTTAGTATATTTTCCATTTTTTTGTACTGAAAATTGAAGGTAGTGATAAACCTAGTGGAATGATCTGTTATCTCTTTATCTTTTTTGGCAGGTTTGCCTTTAGCGTAATAGTTGCATGCTTGATCAACTAGATCTTTAGGATAGTCCTTGTCGGCGAACTTCTTTTTAAGTTGTATACTCATGGTGTCATAGTCGCTGTCTAGGGTGCAGTTCTGTCGTAGGCGGCAGAACTGACCTTTAGGTATGTTTTGTGTCCATTTTGGATAGTGGCAACTCCTATAGTGCAAATAGGAGTTGCCAGCGGTAGGTTTGATGTGGTTTTTTGCGATAATCAGGTTGTCTAAATGACCCAGATCTAAATCTAAGAAGACCAGATTAGTAGGATCGACAACGTGAGTGAAAGACAAGCCGTATGGATTGGAATTGCAATGTTGGACAAAAAGGGAAACTAGGTCGACAGGGCCATCCCAAATGATGATTATGTCATCAATGTAGCGGCCAAAAAATACAATATTGGCACAGTGGGGGTTGTTTTGTATAATGAAATTCTTTTCCCAATAACCCATCGCCAGGTTGGCGTAGGAGGGAGCGAAATTCGCTCCCATCGCAGTTCCCTTAGTTTGTAGGTAGAAGTCGCCATTGAAATCAAAATAGTTATGGGTGAGGCAAAAATTGGTTGCCTCCAAGATGAATGCAGCTTGTCTGGGGTTGATAGAGGGATCTTGTGCGAGAAAAAATTCTAGCGCAAGTAAACCAAAAGAGTGTGGGATTGAAGTGTAAAGTGATGTGACGTCCAGAGATAACCAGAGGTAAGATGGTTCCCACTTGTAAGATGCAAGTAGTTCCAACAAGTGTGAACCATCTCTGATATAGGACGGTAATTGTTTAACAATGGGCTGGAGATATAGGTCAATATATTGACTGAAACCGGTAGTAACACTCTCCATGGCAGCCACAATGGGCCTGCCAGGGGGAGAAGTGAGACTCTTGTGGATTTTAGGTAAGTGATAGAAATATGGGATCTGGTAAAAGTTTTTGGTGAAGAAAGAGGCTTCCGTTTTGTCGATCACTCCGCCATCAAGAGCTGATTTTACCAAAATGTTAACTTCAGCGGCAAATTCAATGGTGGGATCCTTGGAAAGTTTTTTATATGTAGTCTCATCTGAGAGGAGTCTAGGGCTTCGTTAATGTAATCTGCCTTGTTTTGCAGGACAATACCTCCCCCTTTGTCCGCTGATTTGATGATAATGTCAGCCGAGTGTGTTAGGGAATCCAGAGCCTGGATTTCAGAAGCTGAAAGGTTGTGTATATGAGAAGGTATCGTGGTAGAAGTCTGGCAAAGTTTCAGGAAGTCAGCATATACTACCCTGTAAAAACTTTCAAGGTAAGGGCCTTTTGACTGGGCCGGATAGAAGATGGATTTAGGTTTTAGTGATGAGTGTAAAATAGGTGGTGACGTAGCAAGGTGTTGAGTAAAGAGACTAAGAGTGTCTCCTTCATTCGTTATGGAATCTAATATGTCTATGATGTCCCCATCATATTCAAACATATCTATGAAGGACTGGTGGGAAGAGGGGTCCAGGCACACTTCAGTAGGTTTGTGTGATTTGGCATGGAAAAACCTTTTGAGGGTCAAGTTGCGAATGTAATCTGTTTAAATCTTTAAATAAAAGGAAAGGATTGGGCTTATTAATAGGGGCAAAATTAAGGCCTCTGCTAAGGTAGGCTAATGTCTGCGGGGGAGAGTTCGAGAGATGATAGGTTGAAGATTTTTACAGTTTGCGGAGCTTCGGTGTATTTGTTTCGGAACTTTTTTCGTCCTCCTCTGCAGCCTCTCCGGTGAGTTTTCGTTTTCTCCGGTTGGCTCGAGGAGGACTGGGGACTAAAAAAGTGTTGGACTCTGTGGTGGTGGGGGAACCCGATGTGTGAGGTTTAGGACATTCAGTCGAAGGTTCGATAGTAACAATGGGGGTGTTGGAGGCAGATTGGACATCCATAGCTAAATCTAATGATTTCCTGACTGAGATAGATGTAGACATCATTTTGGAAACAGGGTTGGGCACAGGGGCAATATCTCTTGTGATGTTATCACGTCCCCTTCCTGTATGGGAGGGCCTGTTATAAAAATGATTAAGATCATTAAGCAGTTTTCTGGATTTGGTTGTAGGGATTCTGTTAGTTGGATGACTAATGCGAGTCATAGGAACAGTACCAAGTGAAGAATTTCTATAGGGAATAGAAATGCTCATAAGGGGTGGAGGCGGATGATGTTGGGACAAGGGTGTGGTGGGAAGTAATGGGTGGGGGCGGGGGGGACAAGTGGGTCTGTGGGAAGAAGGGGCCAGGGGGGGATGGAGGAAGAGGGTACAAAAGGTGGTTGGTTGGTGGTGGATGCGGGGGGGAAAAGGGAGGGAGGGGGACAGGGTAATCTGGTATCAGATGGGGGAGGGGGTTGTTGAGATTTAGATTTCCAGTTGAAAATTCTATTCAAATTAAAGTCATCTAGATCTCTTTTGAATTTGCCCAATTTTGTTTGAATCATATAGTCCTCATCAGATTTGGTGTTTTTCTTGAGGATATCAAGCCAAGAGAGTGGGACTGTAACCCTACGATCTGTGATCTTTGTAGCTATAGTGTTAGCTTCAAGTTTAAGTTTCTCGAAGAGATGTAATCTATGCTCAATGAGTATTTCCATCCATTTGGATGTACAAAATTCAGATATGGTTTCCCATTCTTTTTTACTGGTGGAGTTTAAAAATGGGCAGTCTTTTGTAATTCTGAGGCCTCGAGGGGAGATTTTGGTCGAGATATATTTTTCCAAGAAAAAACCTATCCCACCATTGCTGATTTAGGTTTTTGATGATTCTCTCCAGGTGTTTAAATTTCCCGCAAAGGGTATATCTAGTGGCACCTGTTAATTTTATATCGTTAGAAAAAATGGTAGATGGGAGGATGGTGTACATATCCTCCAGGACATTGTGTCTATATGTCTCTATGTCTTTAAGAAGGTCCATGATGTAAAAATAAACTTTAACAATAAAATATTGGTATGTTCAACTATATAAGGGATTATTATAAATAGACCGGGGGGATAGGTCAATAGGAAAATCAAAACAAAAAAACCAAAAAACCAAAAAAAAAAAAAAAAAAAAAAAAAAAAGGGGGGGGGGGGGGGGGGGAGGCACTTAGAATCAATATCTGTGGGGGGTAGTATTGGAAGGAAAATTTACCTTGTATATACTCCCAGTATATATGCATGAACTTACACATGCATTTTTACAGTTTTCAGTTTCTGGACTAATCGGTTTTACTTTCAAGGTAACTGTGCTTTGCGCCTTTTTACTTGTATTATCCTTTTTTCAGAAGCTCTAAGTGCCGCATGCACTATTGCCAAAGGAATATATGTGTGTATATATGTATATATTTTTTACCGTGTCCATCAATATTAATCTGCACCACCACCATTTTTGTTATTCCTATTCTGTGTATATATAATTTTGTGTATACCTGCAACAAATGGTTCCTTGTTGTTTTATCGTATATTGAAACTGCACTTGTATATCTGTTTATAAGGTAAATTTTCCTT